>NC_052072.1:6248125-6572500 GCF_015852505.1 Tachyglossus aculeatus
AGGGAAAATGACAGCTCAGTCAGGGAAAGCCTTTTGGAGGGTTTTGAAGGCAGGGTGGGTGGATGTGAAGCGAGAAAGAGTTCTGGTCTTGAGGGAGGTTGTAAGTGAGGCAGGACCGGGGTAGGCTAGACGCGATGGAGGTACAGAGAGTAGGTGAAACTTCCTCCCACTGGGTTTCCATCATGTATCTCAGAGGGCGGTGCCAACCACCAGAGCCCTCCTGCCTCCTCAGAGTGCCACAGTCTCTTCTAGACTGTGAGCCCACTGTTGGGTAGGGACCGTCTCTATATGTTGCCAACTTGTACTTCCCAAGCGCTTAATACAGTGCTCTGCACACAGTAAGCGCTCAATAAATACGATTGAATGAATGAAAAGAGGAAGGGGGTGAGTTTCTCCACGGTACAAAAGGCAGAAGGGGGAACACATCTAGTTCCGGAACCAAGGAGCCGAGGTAACTGGTTTGTATCGCCTGAATACCTCTGCTGTCTAGTGGACAAAAGAAATGCAGGTTGGTGCTTAGAAGGCATAATGCCAGGAGGCATTCAACAAAAGTAAAATAATAATAATAATAATTATTATTATTATTACAGTGCTCTGCACATAGTAAGCGCTCAATAAATATGATTGATTGATTAATTATTATTATTATTATTATGGTATTTGTTAAGCGCTCACTGTGTGTCAGGCACTGTACTAAGCACTGGGGTAGATATAAACCAATCAGGTTGAACACAGTCCTGTCCCACACGGGGCTCACATTCATTCATTCAATCATATTTATTGAGCACTTACTGTGCGCAGAGCACTGTACTAAGCGCTTGGGAAGTACAAGTTGGCAACATATAGAGACGGTCCCTACCCAACAACGGGCCCACAGTCTTGAAGGGGGAAACAGACAACAAAACAAAACATGTGAACAGGTGTCAAGTCGTCAGAACAAATAGAATTAAAGCTAGATGCACGTCATTAACAAAATAAATAGAATAGTAAATATGTACAAGTAAAATCCAGATGAGGTAACATGCCCAGAGAATAATAACAATAATAATGTTGGTATTTGTTAAGCATTTATTATGTGCCGAGCATTGCTCTAAGCGCTGGGATAGATACAAGCTTATTAGGTTGTCCCACTTGGGGCTGACAGTCTTGATCCCCATTTTACAGATGAGGTAACTGAGGCACAGAGAAGTTACGTGACTTGCCCAAAGTCACACAGCTGACAAGTGGCGGAGTCAGGATTAGAACCCATGACCTCTGACTCCCAAGCCCGGGTTCTTTCCACTAAGCCACGCTGCTTCTCAGCGTGAAGTGATTTGCCCAAGATCACCCAGCAGACAAGTGGCAGGGCCGGGATTAGAACCCATGACCTTTTTAGACTGTGAGCCCACTGTTGGGTAGGGACTGTCTCTATATGTTGCCAACTTGTACTTCCCAAGTGCTTAGTACAGTGCTCTGCACACAGTAAGCGCTCAATAAATACGATTGATTGATTGATTGATTGACTCCCAAGCCTGTTTTCTATCCACTACGCCATGCCGCTTCCCTGTCCTCGAGGAGCTTGCAATCTAAAGGAGGAAGGAAGTGGGAAAAAAATTACCCATTGCACAGACTGGGAATGGTTCAAAATATAATTAAGCAACTGAGTAAATGCTGTGCACGTGACTGCCATCACATGACCGGGATCAGGAGGACTGGGTAGATTTTAGGAAGCAGGAGGAAGGATGATGGGCCGAGATCGAGCCTCATTTCATCTTAATAAAATAATAATCGCGGTGTGTGTTAGGCACTTCCAGTGTGTCAAGCACTGTACTAGGAGGAGGCTCAGGTAGCTACAAATTAATCAGATTGGACACAGTTGCTATTCTATCCCCCCATCTATCCCCCTTCTAGACTGTAAACCCGCTGTTGGGTAGGGACCGTCTCTATATGTTGCCAACTTGTACTTCCCAAGTGCTTAGTACAGTGCTCTGCACACAGTAAGCGCTCAATAAATACGATTGAATGAATGAATGAATGAATTCTACATGGAACTCACAGTCTAAGCTGAAATGCGAACGGGTATTTAATCCCCATTTTACAGATGGTAAAACTGAGGCACAGAAACGTGCAGGGACGTACCCAAGGTCACATGGCAGGCAAATGGCCGAACCGGGATTAGAACCCAGGTTCCTCCGACTCCGGGCCCGTGCTTTTTCCGCCAGGTCCTGTAGCTTCTCAATGTAGAATTGCTAAATGGGGATAATAATGATGATGGTATTTGTTAAGCTCTTACTATGTGCCAAGCACTGTTCTAAGCGCTGGGGTAGATACAAGGTCATCAGGTTGTTCCACGTGGGGCTCACGGTCTTAATCCCCCTTTTACAGATGAGGGAATTGAGGCACAGAGCAGTTAAGTGACTCGCCCAAAGTCACCCAGCTGACAAGTGGCGGAGCCGGGATTAGAACCCACAACCTCTGACTCCCAAGCCTGTGTTCTTTCCATTAAGTCACGCTGCTTCTCATATAGACAGTTGGAGGCTGATTGTGCTACAGAACACCAAGTTCTCCAAATAATTATGGTATTTGTTAAGAATTTATAATGTGCCAAGGACTGTACTAAGCATTAGAGGGGTAGATGCAAGATATTTAGGTTGGACACAGTCTCTGCCCCATGTGGGGCTCACAGTTATTATTATAATAAGAATAACAATAATGGTATTTGTTAAGCGCTTACTATGTGCCGAGCACTGTTCTAATAATAACAATAATAATAATAATAATGATTGCCAAGCACTGTTCTAATAATAACAATGATAATGATGGTTTTTATTAAGCGTTTACTAAGTGCCAAGCACTGTTCTAAGCATTGGGTTGTTGGGTAGGGACCGTCTCTCTATGTTGCCAACTTGTACTTCCCAAGCGCTTAGTACAGTGCTCTGCACACAGTAAGCGCTCAATAAATACGATTGACTATGTTGCCAACTTGTACTTCCCAAGCGCTTAGTACAGTGCTCTGCACACAGTAAGCGCTCAATAAATACCATTGAATGAATGAAGGAATATGTTGCCAACTTGTACTTCCCAAGCGCTTAGTACAGTGCTCTGCACACAGTAAGCACTCAATAAATACAAATGAATGAATGAATGAATATGTTGCCAAGTTGTACTTCCCAAGTGCTTAGTACAGTGCTCTGCACACAGTAAGCACTCAATAAGTACGATTGAAAGAATATGTTGCCAACTTGTACTTCTCAAGTGCTTAGTACAGTGCTCTGCACACAGTAAGCGCTCAATAAATACAATTG
This sequence comes from Tachyglossus aculeatus, assembly GCF_015852505.1. Classification (NCBI taxonomy): domain Eukaryota; kingdom Metazoa; phylum Chordata; class Mammalia; order Monotremata; family Tachyglossidae; genus Tachyglossus; species Tachyglossus aculeatus. The sequence continues at coordinate 6,251,410 of NC_052072.1, forward strand.
AATGAATGAATGAATATGTTGCCAACTTGTACTTCCCAAGCGCTTATTACAGTGTTCTGCACACAGTAAGCGCTCAATAAATATTATTGAATGAATGAATGAATTGGGGTAGATACCTTCTAGACTGTGAGCCCACTGTTGGGTAGGGACTGTCTCTATATGTTGCCAACTTGGACTTCCCAAGCGCTTAGTACAGTGCCCTGCACACAGTAAGCGCTCAATAAATACGATTGAATGAATGAATGAATACAAGGTTATCAGGTTGTCCTGCGTGGGGCTCACAGTCCTAATCCCCATTTTACAGATGAGGGAACCGAGGCACAGAGAGGTGAATCAATCAATCAATCAATCAATCAATTGTATTTATTGAGCGCTTACTATGTGCAGAGCACTGTACTAAGCACTTGGGAAGTACAAATTGGCAACATCTAGAGACAGTCCCTACCCAACAGTGGGCTCACAGTCTAAAAGGGGGAGACAGAGAACAGAACCAAACATACCAACAGAATAAAATAAATAGGATAGAAATGTACAAGTAAATTAAATAAATAAATAAATAAATAGAGTAATAAACACAACTGACAAGTGGTAGAGTCAGGATTATTAAGCGCTTAGTACAGTGCTCTGCACACAGTAAGCGCTTAATAAATAAATAATATTAGAGAAATTGATAGATTTCTATTAGTCTAATAGACAGACTTTGGGCAAGTCACTTCACTTCTCTGTGCCTCAGTTGCCTCATCTGTAAAAGGGGGATTAAGACTGTGAGCCCCATGTGGGACAACCTGTTCACCTGTTCACCTTGTAACCTCCCCAGCACTTAGGACAGTGCTTTGCACATAGTAAGCGCTTAATAAATGCTATAAAAAAATAAATACAATTGAATGAACGATTAGAGCCCACGACCTCTGATTCCCAAGCCCGTGCTCTTTCCAGTTAGCCAGAGAGAGTAGAATTTAAGCAGTGTGGCTCAATGGAAAGAGCACGGGCTTGGGAGTCAGAGGTCATGGGTTCTAATCCCGGCTCCCCCACATGTCTGCTGTGTGACCTTGGGCAAGTCACTTAACTTCTCTGAGCCTCAGTTACCTCAGCTGTAAAATGGGGATTAAGACTGTGAGCCCCACGTGGGACATCGTGATCACAGTATCCGCCTTCCAGCGCTTAGAACAGTGCTTTGCACATAGTAAGCGCTTAACAAATGCCATCCTTATTATTATTATTAATCCCCATTTTACGGAAGAGGAAACAGGCCTAGAACTGAGGTGACTTGCCCAAGGTCACACAGCAGGCAAGCGGCAGAGCTGGGATTAGAAGTCAGGGCCTCTGACTCCCATTCATTCATTCATTCGATCGTATTTATCATCCCAGGCTGGGTTCGGTCGTCTAAGCCACGCAGCTTCGCGCCCCGCGACGTTCAGCCGTTCGGTCGTATTTATTGAGCGCTTACTGAGCACTTGGGAAGCACAATTCAGCAACTAATAGAGACAGTCCCTGCCCACAACGGGTTCATTCCCCCTTGCCAACCCCAAACCCACGTCGTCAGACAGCCATCCCCCCGGTCCGCGTCGAAGCCGGAGCCTTGGGCCTCCCGCTCACGGCTGCCCGCTTCCTCTCCTTTGGGGCAGAGGGGCTGAAAGAGACCTTCGAGGCGCTGGGATTCGAGGTGACGACCCGCCCCTACCCGGACGTCGAGGCCCTGGACCGCATCCTGCGCGACACGGCCCGGCTGCCCGGCCTCGGGGCCTGCGACAGCTTCGCCTGCGTCCTGGTCAGCCGCGGGGGCCCCGGCACCGTGCTGGGCGTTGGACCGGCCCCCCGTCCGTTCCCCCTCCACCGGCTGAGGACGTTCTTCACCGGGGACACCTGCCCTGCCCTCCTGGGCAAACCCAAGCTGTTCTTCGTCCAGAGCTACCTCGTCGCCGAGGGCCGAGACGACCCGGCCAGCCTGCTGGAGGTGGACGGGTGCCCGGGCTTCCGGACGCCCCCCGAGCCCGGAGCCGGGCTCCCCCGCGAAGCCGACATCTTCTGGAGCCAGTGCGAGGTGGACGTGTCCGTGCTGGAGAGGTCACCGGGCTCGGCCTCCTTCTACCTGCGGAGCCTGTCCGAGCTGCTACTCCAGCCTGCTTCAAGGTGAGCCACTAGGTCGTCAGTCAGTCGCATTTATCGAGCGCTTTCCGCGTGCGTGGCACTGTACTAAACGCCTGGGAGAGGACACGCTAGAGCCCTGCCTAAAATGAGCTTACGGTGTAGAAGACTGTGAGCCCACTGTTGGGTAGGGACCGTCTCTATATGTTACCAACTTGTACTTCCTAAGCGCTTAGTACAGTGCTCTGCACATAGTAAGTGCTCAATAAATAGGATTGATTGATTGTACTAAAAGCCTGGGAGAGGACGCTGGAACCGTAAACGGACAGGTTCCCTGCCTAAAATGAGCTTGCGGTGTAGAAGACTGTGAGCCCACTGTTGGGTAGGGACCATCTCTATATGTTACCAACTTGTACTTCCCAAGCGCTTAGTACAGCACTCTGCACATAGTAAGTGCTCAATAAATATGATTGATTGATTGATTGATTGTACTAAAAGCCTGGGAGAGGACGCTAGAACCGTGAACTGACAGGTTCCCTGCCTAAAACGAGCTTACGGTGTAGAAGACTGTGAGCCCACTGTTGGGTAGGGACCATCTCTATATGTTACCAACTTGTACTTCCCAAGCGCTTAATACAGCACTCTGCACATAGTAAGTGCTCAATAAATATGATGATTGATTTATTGATTGTACTAAAAGCCTGGGAGAGGACGCTAGAACCGTGAACTGACAGGTTCCCTGCCTAAAACGAGCTTACGGTGTAGAAGACTGTGAGCCCACTGTTGGGTAGGGACCGTCTCTCTATGTTGCCAACTCGTACTTCCCAAGCGCTTAGTCCAGTGCTTTGCACACAGTAAGTGCTCAATAAATACGATTGATTGATTGATTGATTGTACTAAAAGCCTGGGAGAGGACGCTAGAACCGTGAACTGACAGGTTCCCTGCCTAAAACGAGCTTACGGTGTAGAAGACTGTGAGCCCACTGTTGGGTAGGGACCGTCTCTCTATGTTGCCAACTTGTACTTCCCAAGCGCTTAGTACAGTGCTCTGCACACAGTAAGCGCTCAATAAATACGATTGATTGATTGATTGATTGATTGATTGTACTAAAAGCCCGGGTGAGGACGCTAGAACCGTGAACTGACAGGTTTCCTGCCTAAAATGAGCTTACGGTGTAGAAGACTGTGAGCCCACTGTTGGGTAGGGACCGTCTCTATATGTTACCAACTTGTACTTCCCAAGCACTTAGTACAGCGCTCTGCACACAGTAAGTGCTCAATAAATATGATTGATTAATTGATTGATTGATTGTACTAAAAGCCTGGGAGAGGATGCTAGAACCGTGAACTGACAGGTTCCCTGCCTAAAACGAGCTTACAGTGTAGAAGGGGAGACAGACATGAATCGAAATAAAGATATAATCATTCATTCATTCATTCATTCAATCGTATTTATTGAGCGCTTACTGCGTGCAGAGCACTGTACTAAGTGCTTGGGAAGTACAAGCTGGCAACATATAGAGGCGGTCCCTACCCAACAGTGGGCTCACAGTCTAAAGGGGGAGATGGAGAACAAAACAAAACGCATTAACAAAATAAAATAAATAGAATAAATATGGACAAATAAAATAAATAAATAAATAGAGTGATAAATCCGTACAAACATATATACATATATACAGGTGCTGTGGGGAGGGGAAGGAGGTAAGGCGGGGGGGGGGATGGGGAGGGGGAGGAGGGGGAGAATAATAATAATAATAATAATAATAATAATAATAATAACAATAATAATAATAATGGCATTTGCCAAGCACTGTTCTAAGCACTGGGGGGATACAAGGTGATCAGGTTGTCCCACATGGGGCTCACAGTCTTAATCCCCATTTTACAGATGAGGTGACTGTTTCATTCATTCACTCATTCAATCGTATTTATTGAGCGCTTACGGTGTGCAGAGCACTATGCTAAGCGCTTGGGAAGTACAAGTTGGCAACATATAGAGATGGTCCCTACCCAACAGTGGGCTCACAGTCTAGAAATGCCCAGAGAAGTGAAGTGACTTGCCCAAAGTCACACAGCTGACAAGTGGCGGAACTGGGATTAGAACCCATGACCTCCGACTCCTATGCCCGTGCTGTTTCCTCTGAGCCACGCTGCTTCTCTAAGGGAGAACACATCATCAATCTATCGTATTTATTGAGCGCTTACTATGTGCAGAGCACTGTACTAAGCGCTTGGGAAGTACAAGTTGGCAACATATAGAGACAGTCCCTACCCAACAGTGGGCTCACAGTCTAAAACATATTGAATCCCTACCTGACTGATAAGGAAAATGAAGTCCGGAGCAGTGAAGTGATGTGCCCAAGGTCACATAGCAGACAAATGGCAGAACTGGGATTAGAACTCAGGTCCTCTGATTCCCAGGCCCAAGCTTTTTATACTAGAGCTCTTTCCCCCTTCTAGACTGTGAGCCATTGTTGGGTGAGGATTGTCTCTTATCTGTTGCTTATATCTCTTATATCTTAAGAATATAGTTCTTAAGCTTGGAGAATATAAATAATAATAATAATGATGGCATTTGTGAAGCGCTTACTATGTGCAAAGCACTGTTCTAAGCGCTGGGTGGGGATACAGGGTGATCGGGTTGTCCCACGGGGGGCTCACAGTCTTAATCCCCCTTTTCCAGATGAGGTAACTGAGGCCCAGAGAAGTGAAGTGACTGGCCCAAAGTCACACAGCTGACAGTTGGCGGAGCCGGGACTCCGACTCCAAGGCCCGTGCTCTTTCCACTGAGCCACGCGGCTTACTTTCCAAGCGCTTAGTACAGTGCTCTGCACACAGTAAGCGCTCAATAAATGCGATTGAATGAATGAATGAATGGGGCTGGGATTGGGGGATGAAGAAAGGGAAGCAAATGAGGGTGACGCAGAAGGGAGCGGGAGAAGAGGAAGGGAGGGTGCAAGCAGGGAAGGCCTCTGGGAGGAGATGTGACTTCAATCAATCAATCAATCAATCGTATTTATTGAGCGCTTACTGTGTGCAGAGCACTGTACTAAGCGCTTATAATAATGGCATTTATTAAGCGCTTACTACGTGCAAAGCACCGTTCTAAGCGCTGGGGAGTTTACAAGGTGATCAGATTGTCCCACGCAGGACTCACAGTCTGAATCCCCATTTTACAGATGAGGTAACTGAGGCCTAGAGAAGTGAAGTGACTTGCCCAAAGTCACCCAGCTGGCAACTGGCGGAGCCGGGATTTGAACCCACGACCTCTGACTCCAAAGCCTGCGCTCTTTCCACTGAGCCACGCTGCTTCTCTAAGGTTCTAAGACGTCAGTAAGGTTTAGAAGGCAGGGAGAGTCACGGTCTGTGGGATGGGAGGAGGGAGGCCATTCCAGGCCAGAGGCAGGACATGGGCGAGAGATCGGCGGGGGCCGGGAACACAGCGTGCTTCTTTTGGAAAAACGAAGCAGCCTGGAAGACCTGGGTTCTAATCCTGGCTCCTCCACTTGTCTGCTCTGTGTTACCTTGAGCAAGTCACTTCACTGCTCTGGGCTTCAATTTCCACATCTCTCAGGTGGGGATTCAATGGCTGGTCTCCATCTTACTTAATCAATCAATCAATCAATCAATCGTATTTATTGAGCGCTTACTGTGTGCAGAGCACCATACTAAGCGCTTGGGAAGTACAAGTTGGCAACATATAGAGCCAGTCCCTACCCAACAGTGGGCTCACAGACACAGGGACCGTGTCTGACCTCATTATCATGTATCGGCCCCAGTGCTTAGTGCAGTGGCACGGAGTGTCACACTTAATAATTAATAATAATAACTATGGTATTTGTTAAAGCGCTTTACTATGTGCCAGGCACTCTATCATCATCAATCGTATTTATTGAGCGCTTACTGTGTGCAAAGCACTGTACTAAGCGCTTGGGAAGTGCAAATTGGCAACATATAGAGACGGTCCCTACCCAACAGTGGGCTCACAGTCTAAAAGGGGGAGACAAAACCAAACATACTAACAAAATAAAATAAATAGAATAGATATGTACAAGTAAAATAAATAAATAAATAAATAGAGTAATAAATATGTACAAACATATATACATATATACAGGTGCTGTGGGGAAGGGAAGGAGGTAAGATGGGGGGATGGAGAGGGGGACGAGGGGGAGAGGAAGGAAGGGGCTCAGTCTGGGAAGGCCTCCTGGAGGAGGTACTCTACTAGGCACCGGGGTGGATTCAAGCAAATTGTGTTGGACACAGTCCCTATCCGACGTGGGGCTCAAAGTCTCCATCCCCACTTTACAGATGAGGTAACCGAGGCCCAGAGAAGTGAAATGAGTAGTCCAGTCTCACAGCAGACAAGTGGCGCAGCCCGAATTAGAACTCATGACCTTCTGACTCATAGGCCCGTGCTCTGTCCACTAAGCCGTGCCACTTATCCGGGCATTGTGGCTTCCATTTAATAATAATAACAATAATAACAATAATAATAATGGTATTCGTTAGGTGCTTACTATGTGCCAAACACTGTTCTAAGCGCTGGGGTAGATTCAGCGCTTAGAACAGTGCTTTGCACATAGTAAGCGCTTAATAAATGCCATTATTGTTATTATTATTACAAGGTAATCAGGTTGTCCCATGTGGGGCTCATAGTCTTAATCCCCATTTTACAGTGGAGGCCACTGAAGTACAGAGAAGTGAAGTGACTGGCCCAAGGTCACCCAGAAGACAGGTGGCAGAGCCGGGATTAGAACCCATGACCTTCCGACTCTCAAGCCCAGGCTCTAGCCACTACACAGTGCTGCTTTTCCCCTTTTATCTATTCCGTGGGCCCTGACTCACCCGTATCGGTAGAGTAGGGGGAGATGGGGCCTCAGAAGATGCCCGGGTTCAGGTGGCTGCCCCTTAATACAAATAATAATAATAGTAATAATAATAACAATAATAATAATAATAATAATAATAATGGTGTCTGTTAAGCGCTTTACTATGTGCCAGACACTGTACTAAGTGCTGGGATGGATACAACCAAATTGGGTCTCAAGCCCCATTTTCCAGATGAGGTAACTGAGGCACAGAGATTCATTCATTCATTCAGCCGTATTTATTGAGCTCTTACTGCGTGCAGAGCACTGTATGAAGCGCTGGGGGTAGTTCCAGCGCTTAGAACAGTGCTTTGCACATAGTAAGCGCTTAATAAATGCCATCATTATTATTATTATTATACAAACAAGTCGGGTTGGACGCATTCCCTGTCCCACATGGAGCTTCCAGTCTTAATCCCCATTTTGTGAAGTGACTCGCCCAAGGTCACACAGCAGACAAGTGGCGGAGCCGGGAGTAGAACCTACGACCTTCCAACTCCCAGGCCAGTGCGCTATCCACTATAATAATAATAATTACGGTGTTTGTTAAGCGCTTACTATGTGCCAGGCACTGTTCTAAGCGCTGGGGTAGATACAAGGTAATCAGGTTGTCCCACGTGGGGCTCCCTGTCTTAATCCCCATTTTACAGATGAGGTAACTGAGGCCCGGAGAAGTGAAGTGACTTGCCCAAGGTCACACAGCAGACAAGCGTCGGAGCTGGGATTAGAATTTACAATCTTCCAACTCCCAGGCCGGTGCTCTATCCACTATAATAATAATAATTATGGTATTTGTTAAATAATAATAATGATGGTATTTGTTAAGCGCTTACTATGTGCCAGGTACTATTCTAAGCGCTGGGGGAGATACGAGGTAGGTTGTCCCACGTGGGGCTCCCAGTCTTCCTCCCCACTTTCCAGACGAGGTAGCTGAGTCCCAGGGAAGTGAAGTGACTTGCCCAAGGTCACAAAGCAGGGGAAGCAGTGTGGCTCAGTGGAAAGAGCCCGGGCTTTGGAGTCAGAGGTCATGGGTTCAAATCAATCAATCAATCAGTCATATTTATTGAGTGCTTACTGTGTGCAGAGCACTGTACTAAGCGCTTGGGAAGTACAAGTTGGCAACATAAAGAGACGGTCCCTACCCAACAGTGGGCTCACAGGCTAGAAGGGGGAGACAGAGAACAAAACCAAACATATTAACCAAATAAAATAAACAGAATAGATATGCACAAGTAAAATAAATAAATATGTACAAAAGTATATATACATATATACAGAGAAGTGAATTGACTTGGCCAAGGTCACACGAAATCCCGCCTCTGCCACTTAGCTGTGTAACTTTGGGCAGGTCACTTAACTTCTCTGGACCTCAGTTCCCTCATCTGTAAAATGGGGATTAAAACTGTGAGCCCCACATGGGACAACCTGATCACCTTGTAACCTCCCCAGCGCTTAGAACAGCGCTTTGCACATAGTAAGCGCTTAATAAATGCCATTATTATTATTATTATTATAAAGCTGACAAGCGGCGGAGCCGGGATTAGAACCCGTGACCTTCTGACTCCCAAGCCCGGGTTCTGCCCACTGGGCCGTGCCGCTTCTCCCTTCACCGTCCACCTGCTTGCCCCGCTCCTAAACTTGCCTCTCCGATAATAACGGTGCCTCAGTTACCTCATCTGGAAATCGATACAGTGCTCCGCACATAGTAAGCGCTCAATAAATACGATTGATGATGATTGATGATTTGAGCTTGGTATTTTTTTTGTCCCCCACTTAGGAGGCGGCCTTTGCTGGACGTCCACACGGACCTGACCCGCAAGGTGGACGAGCGGAACGTCTGGGCAGCTTCTGAGGAGAAGTACTCCCTGGTACTGAAGCACACGCTGAGGAAAAAACTCATCCTCTCCCGCAGTTGAGAAGCCCGCTGCGTGCCGAATCCTCTCCTACGGAGTTGTTTAGGCTCTTGGGAAGGGGGTTGGATGGAGGATGGGGAGGAGGGCTGGCTTCCTTTGGGATTGGGGCGAGCGGATGAGCGGATGAGCAGAGAAGAGGCCCGGCTCCCTCTCGTCACCAGGAATCAGTTTGGCCCCAGGGGCCTGAGGTGACTCTCTAGTAGCTAACCTCCTTTGGGGTTTGGGCAAGCGGGTGAGCGGAGGAAAGACCCCTCTTAGCACCAGGATTCCCCTTAGGGTCAGGAGCAGCAGCGTGGCTTAGTGGCTGGAACCCGGGCTTGGGAGTCAGAGGTCCTGGGTTCAAATCCCGGCTCCGCCAATTGTCAGCTGTGTGACAGTTCACTTCTCTGGGCCTCAGTGACCTCATCTGGAAAATGGGGGTGAAGACCGTGAGCCCCACGGGGGACCACCTGATCACCTTGTATCCTCCCCAGCACTCAGAGCAGTGCTTTGCACGTAGTAGGCGCTTAGCATCATTATTATTCTCAGGGCCTCGGTCACCGCAGCTGGAAAATGGGGATTAAGAGTGTGAGCCCTATGTGGGACAGGGACTGTGTCCAGCCTGATTAGAACAGTGGTTGGCACATAGTAAGCAATCAATCAATCAATCAATCATATTTATTGAGTGCTTACTATGTGCAGAGCACTGTACTAAGCGCTTGGGAAGTACAAATTGGCAACATATAGAGACAGTCCCTACCCAACATTGGGCTCACAGTCTAAAAGGGGGAGACAGAGAACAAAACCAAACATACTAACAAAATAAAATAAATAGAATAGATAGGTACAAGTAAAATAAATAAATAAACAAATAAATAGAGTAATAAATATGTACAAACATATGTACATATATACAGGTGCTGTGGGGAAGGGAAGGAGGTAAGATGGGGGGGATGGAGAGGGGGACGAGGGGGAGAGGAAGGAAGTAAGCGCTTAACAAGTACCATAATGATTACTATTATTATTATTAGGAATGTTCAACTTGAAGGCCTGAGGAGATACCAGAGTGGCTGGTTTCCTTTGGGGCTGGGGCAAGCGGGTGAGCAGAGAAGAGGCCCAGCTGAGCTCAGGGGGCAGAGTGTTTTGCACCCAGGGCCTGAGGTGATTCGTGAGTGGCTAGCTTCCTTTGGGGTTGGGGCAAGCGGGTGAGCGGAGAAGAGGCCCAGACTGGCTCATGGACTCCTCGGGAGGTGGGAGTGTTCGCCTCGGGGTGACTGAGGCGATTCCGGAGGACAGAGTTGGGAGGATGAACCCGTCCGGCCGTGCTGGCCTGCATTTCAATCCCGCTGAGGAGATTGAAAATATTGGGTGCAGGTTATAATAATAATAACGATGATGGTATTTTGTTAAGCGCTTACTATGTGCCAAGCACCGTTCTAAGCTCTGGGGTAGATACAAGGTAATCAGGTTGTCCCACGTGGGGCTCACAGTCTTCATCCCCATTTTACAGTTGAGGTTACTGAGGCCCAGAGAAGGTAAGTGACTTGCCCAAAGTCACACAGCTGATCCGTGGCGGAGTCGGGATTAGAACCCACAACCTCTGACTCCCAAGCCCAGACTCTTGACACTAAGCCATGCTTCTTTTCTAGTAAGGCGTTGAGTCATCCACTTTTGCACGGGACATCGATTTTTTAGCTGGCCTCTCCCTTTTACAGCACTGATCCGGAGCGGCACCTGGGAAAGGAAGCGGAGGTGCCCCTAAACTAGGGAGCAAGTTGGAGGGATTGGTTGAACTGGGGCAAAATGGTAGGCATGATGTTACCCCATGATGTGTGGGGAAACACATAGATGTCACATATGGGTGCCTCCTTATCTGGGGATTGTGAGGTTCGTCACGGCCTCCCTGGGGGCAGGAACCTCAGGGAAGGCCCGGAAAACTGGTTCGGAGGGGCCGGAGAGCCGTTCCCTCACTTCTATACTCTGGCGGGATTGGGGTTTCCTTGGGAAGTTGCAGTGTATGTGTCCCATGTGCCCTTGGGGGAAGTTTTGGGATCAACAAAGGCAGAGCATTTCCACCTCCCAAGGGATTGAGAGAGAAGGAGATCCCGAAGCCCTAGCAGGGGCGATAGTCCTAGTTGCTTTTACTCCGTACTCAATCGTCTTCCATTCTCTTGACTCTCCGCGCCCCGAATTCTGCCTTTGGCTCTGTTCCTTCCTGACCTTATTTTTGCAACAGCTGCTCACCCCTTTTTGATGTTTAGAATCCAGGTTTTTCTCCAAACCTTCAAAAGATAGCATGTCGCTTCCAAGACCCTGTGACGTTTGAGGAAATAGGTGCCTTTTTTTTTTTAGTCTAGAAAAGAACCACTTAATATACTGAAGTATATTTATCAGCCTGAAGTATATTTACCGTTTGTAACTGCATAATTGCTTCCCTTTTTTGGCAGAATTTTTGCCACCGCATGAGATGGGGGCAGTTTGTACAGGAAATTAAGAATAGCAATAAGGGGAGTAGAAGGAGAAAAGGATAGAAGGAAGAAAAGGATAAGAGGACATCTCTGACTTCTTTTTGCACTCGCTTTAAGGGCTGCAGTCAGTAGACACAGTCAGTTACGGTAACCCTCTCATTCATTCATTCATTCAATCGTATTTATTGAGCGCTTACTGTGTGCAGAGCACTGTACTAAGCGCTTGGGAAGTCCAAGTTGGCAACATATAGAGACGGTCCCTACCCAACAGCGGGCTCACAGTCTCTCCTCTCTCTCCTCTTCTTCCTGCTGGAGCCCTGTTCAGAGAGGACCAGAGAAGCAGTGTGGCCTAGTGGCTAGAGCCCGGGCCCGGGAGTCAGAGGACCTGGGTTCTAATCCTGGCGCCACTTGTCTGCTGTGTGACCTTGGACAAGTCAGTTAACTTCCCTGTGCCTCAGATGTTAACTTCATCTGTAAAATGAAGATGAAGACTGCAGACCTCACGTGGGACAGAGACTGTGTCCAACCTGATTTCTTGTACCTACCCCAGTGTTTAGTACGGTGTCTGGCACTTAACAAATAACTTAAAAAAAACCTCCCTGTATCCCCTGAGGTTTTTGAGTTCTGACCCCTCTCCACTTTCTAAATCTGCCCTTTCCTTTCCATCCAAACTGCTACCATGGTGATCTAAGCACTTATCATCTCCCTTCTTGATTTCTGGATTGAGCTCATCACTGACCTCCCTGCCTCCTGTCTCTTCCCTCTCCAGTTTATACACTTTGCTGCCCCGATCATTTTTCTGAAAATGTAATAATTAGTAGTAATTATGGTATTGGTTGAATGCTTACTGTGATCCAGGCACCGTACCAAGCGCTGGGGTGGATGCAAGAAGCAGCGTGGCTCGGTGGAAAGAGCCCGGGCTTGGGAGTCAGAGGTCGTGGGTTCAAATCCTGGCTCCGCCACTTGTCAGCAGTGTGACTTTGGGCAAGTCACTTAACTTCTCCGTGCCTCAGTACCTCATCTGTAAAATGGTGATTTCATTCAATCGTATTTATTGAGCGCTTACTGTGTGCAGAGCACTGTACTAAGCGCTTGGGAAGGACAAGTTGGGAACATATAGAGACGGTCCCTACCCAACAGTGGGATGAAGACTGTGAGCCCCCCATGGGACAACATGATCACCTTGTATCCTCCCCAGCATGTAGAACAGAGCTTTGCACATAGTAAGCACTTAATAAATGCCATTATTATTGTAAAATGGGGGTGAAGACTGTGAGCCCCCCATGGGACAACCTGATCACCTTGTATCCTCCCCAGCACGTAGAACAGTGCTTTGCACATAGTAAGCACTTAATAAATGCCATTATTATTATAAAATGGGGGTGAAGACTGTGAGCCCCCCATGGGACAACCTGATCACTTTGTATCCTCCCCAGCGTGTAGAACAGTGCTTTGCACGTAGTAAGCGCTTAACAAATACCCAAATTATTATTATTATGCAAGCAAATCGGGCTGGATACAGTCCCTGTCCCGCATAGGGCTCACAGTCTTCACCCCCATTTTACAGATGAGGGAACTCAGGCACAGAGAAGTGAAGTGACTTGCCCGAGGCCACACAGCAGAGAGGTGGCGGAGCCGGGATTAGAACCCATTACCCTCTGAGCTCCAGGCCCGTGCGCTACCCACCAAGCCATCCCATTCCTCCAAATCATCTAGTGGTTGCTCACCCAGCTCCGCCTCAAATTCCTAATCACTGGCTTTAAAGCACTCAGCCATCTCACCCCCTCCTACCTTACCTCGACAACCCATCCCACCCACGTCACGCCTTTAAAACCAACTTACCTCACTCTACCTCGACTCCATCTATCTCGCCTCCGACCCCTTTCCCACATCCTTCTTCTGGCCTGGAGCCCTCTCCCACTTCATCATCATTTGGTATTTCTAAGCACTTACTATGCGCAATGCACTGTTCTAAGTGCTGGGGGAGGCTCCAAGGTGATCAGGTTGTCCCATGTGGGGCTCACAACCTTAATCCCCATTTTACAGACGAGGTAACTTCATAGACGACGGATGATCACTCTTCCCCGTGTATAAGCCTTATTAAAATCCCATCTCCTCCAACTAATCCCTCTTTTCCCCTACTCCATCTCTTGTCCGTCTCCTCTACTCTTCGGTCCGTACTCTTTAATAAGCACTTGATATTAACCCTGCACTCAGTCCCGTAGCACATATGTACGTATCCTAATTTATTTATTTATATTCATTTCAGTCTCCACTTCGAGGCTGTAAGCAGGAATCATGCCAAACAACTTTGTTGTATCGTACTCTTTCCACAGTGCTCCACCCACAGTAAGCGCTCAATAAGTACCATTGATTCATTCAGTCAGTCGTATTTATTGAGCGCTTACTGTGGGCAGAGCTCTGTACTAAGTGCTTGGAAGTCCAAGTTGGCAACACATAGAGACGGTCCCTACCCAACAGTGGGCTCACAGTCTAGAAGGGGCCGGGGGAGATTGATTGATTACGTGACCTTACAGGTAGAGCACTGTACTAGGGGTTGTGTTGTGTAGGGGAGGGGGGCAAATATGTAAGGGTGTATGTTGTGTGGGGAGGGGAACATGTAAGTATGTATTTTGTGTGTGGAGGCGAGCACCTGAGTGTGTGTTGTGTGTGTTTGGGTGGTGAGAGGAAGGAGATGTACTGAAAATGTTCTGGTGGCCTTGCAAGCTGTAATTCATTCATTCATTCATTCAATCGTATTTATTGAGCGCTTACTGTGTGCGGAGCACTGGACTAAGCGCTTGGGAAGTTCAAGTCAGCAACATATAGAGACGGTCCCTACCCAACAATGGGCTCACAGTCTAGAAGGGGGAGACAGACAACAAAACAAAACATGTGGGCGGGTGTCGTCATCACAATAAATAGAAATAAAGCTAGATGCACATCATTAACAAAATAAATAGAGTAGTAAATATGTAATGGACGTGACTCCTCAGAAGAGCAGATGTCAGGTGAAACAGCCGTGTGTCTGCCGTGTGACCTTGGGCAAGTCGCTTAACTTCTCTGGGCCTCAGTTTCCTCATCTGTAAAATGGGGATTCAATACCACTTCTCCCTCTTGGACTGTGCACCAACCCCTTGTGGGACAGGGACTATGTCTGACCTGTTTATCTTGTATGGACCCCAGCACTTAGCACAGTGCTTGGCACAAAGTAGGCAGTTAACAAATACTGTTATTGTTGTTATCTTGATCTGAGACTACAGTCTGATTATGAAGTAGTTAATCATATTTATTGGGCACCCACTGGGAGCCGTATGATATAGAGGAAGCAGCGTGGCTCTGTGGAAAGAGCCTGGGCTTGGGAGTCGGAGGTCATGGGTTCTAATCCCGGCTCTGCCACATCTCAGCTGTGTGACTTTGGGCGAGTCGCTTCACTTCTCTGTGCCACAGTTACCTCTTCTGTAAAATGGGGATTAAGACTGTGAGCCCCATGTGGGACAACCTGATCACCTTGTACCCCCCGCCCCCAGCACTTAGTACAGTGCTTGGCACATAGTAAGCACTTAACAAATGCCATTATTATTGTTATTATTGTTGTTGTTGTTGTTATTATTATTACAAGGGCTTGATATATAGTAAGCACTTAACACCGCAGTTATTATTATTACTCTTTGGGGACTACCCAGATCATCTTTATCAATATTTACTGGACACCTTCTGAATGCAGGAACATACAATGGGAGTAGAAGATGTGGTCCCTCTACACCTTTTCGTGACTCAGTGGAAAGAACCCGGGCTTTGGAGTCAGAGGTCATGGGTTCAAATCCCTACTCCGCCAATGGTCAGCTGTGTGACTTTGGACAAGTCGCTTCACTTCTCTGGGCCTCAGTTACCTCATCTGTAATTTGGGGATTAAGACTATGAGCTCCGCGTGCGACAACCTGATCACTTTGTAACCTCCCCAGCACTTAGAATGGTGCTTTGCACATAGTAAGTACTTAATAAATGTCATTATTATTATTATTATTGCACCATAAGCTCACTGTGGACAGGGAACGAGTCTGCTAATTCTATTGCACTCTCACAAGCGCTTAGTACAGTCCTCTGCTCATAGTAAACGCTCAGTAGATACTATGGATTGATGCCTGATGTCAAGAAGGCTCACAGTCTGACAGGGTGATAAAGTGCAGAAGTACCTAGTGCAAAGTAGCTGGGCAACTCAGAACACAAACATCTCGGACTATAAATACAACAGATATTAAATAAATAAACCATAAATAAATGATTTTAAATGATAAATAAATATGATTGATTGATTGATTGATTGACAGTCAGTCGTATTTACTGAGCGCTTACTGTGTGCAGGGCACTGTACTAAGCGCTTGGGAGAGTACAGTAGAACGATATAACAGACGCAGAGTTGGGGGGCTGGGAACTGGAGGGTGACGGGATTCACTGTTGTACTCTCCCAAGCGCTTAGCCCAGTGCTCCGCACAAGTAAGGACTCAATAAATATGTTTGAAATACGATTGGATGAATTCCCTCTGCCCACCGAAAATTAGGACTGGAGTTCCCAAACCATGTTGCCAACTTGTACTTCCCAAGCGCTTAGTACAGTGCTCTGCACACAGTAAGCGCTCAATAAATACGATTGATGATGATGATGATGATGACCCCCGCCCCAGCCCAGCTTCCTTGTGTCCAGTTTTCTGGACATCCACCCCCCTGCCCCTCTCAGGAAGAAGGGAACCAGCCGGAAACTGTGGATGGGAAAGGGCAAGATGCCATCCTTCCAAGCCAAGGGCTTTGATGGTTTCCCTTGCCCCGTCCCTGACTCCGGTCCACCGCAGTCTCATTCATTCATTCAGTGTGGCCCATTTGAGGACAAATGGTCTTGCTTCTCTTATATTTTCCCAAATAACTAGGGCATGCCACTGACCTGCAGAGTCACCTAGTCACTTAACCTCTGTGGGCCTCCGTTTCCTCACCTGTTAAATGGGCAGGTAAGATATCATCATCAATCGTATTTATTGAGTGCTTACTGTGTGCAGAGCACTGTACTAAGCACGTGGGAAGTACAAGTTGGCAACATATAGAGACAGTCCCTACCCAACAGTGGGCTCACAGTCTAAAAGGGGGAGACAGAGAACAAAACCAAACATACTAACAAAATAAAATAAATAGAATAGATATGTACAAGTAAAATAAATAAATAAATAGAGTAAAAAATATGTACAAACATATATACATCTATACAGGTGCTGTGGGGAAGGGAAGGAGGTAGGATGGGGGGGATGGAAAGGGGGTCGAGGGGGAGAGGAAGGAAGGGGCTCAGTCTGGGAAGGCCTCCTGGAGGAGGTGAGCTCTCAGTAGGGCCTTGGAGGGAGGAAGAGAGCGAGCTTGGCGGATGGGCAGAGGGAGGCCATTCCAGGCCCAGGGGAGGACGTGGGCCGGGGGTCGATGGCGGGACAGGCGAGAACGAGGCCTAACGGGGAGGAGATTAGCGGTGGCAGAGGAGCGGAGGGGGCGGGTTGGGCTGGAGAAGGGCAGAAGGGAGGTGAGGGAGGAAGGGGCAAGGGGATGGATGGATGGACAGTCTTGAAGCCCAGGGTGAGGAGTTTCTGCCTGATGCGCAGATTGATTGGTAGCCACTGGAGATTTTTGAGGAGGGGAGTAACAGGCCCAGAGCTTTTCTGGACAAAGACAATCTGGGCAGCAGCGTGAAGTATGGATTGAAGTGGGGAGAGACAGGAGGATGGGAGATCAGAGAGAAGGCTGATGCAGTAGTCCAGACGGGATAGGATGAGAGCTTGAATGAGCAGGGTAGCGGTTGGGGTGGAGAGGAAAGGGCGGATCTTGGCCATGTTGCGGAGCTGAGACCGGCAGGTTTTGGTGACGGTTTGCCCCTCCCTCTCTTGTCAACGGAAAACCCTATGTGAGACAGGGACCGTGTCTCATCTGATCATCTTGAATCCTCTCTAGCCCCTAGCTCAGTGCTCGTATTCATTCATTCATTCAATCGTATTTATTGAGCGCTTACTGTGTGCAGAACACTGGACTAAGCGCTTGGGAAGTACAAGTTGGCAACATATAGAGACAGTCCCTACCCAACAGTGGGCTCACAGTCTAGAAGGGGGAGACAGAGAACAAAACAAAACATGTTAACAAAATAAAATAAATAGAATAAATATGTACAAATAAAATCAATCAATCAGTCAATCATATTTATTGAGCGCTTACTGTGTGCACAGCACTGTACTAAGCGCCTGGGAAGTACAAGTTGGCAACATATAGAGACAGTCCCTACCCAACAGTGGGCTCACAGTCTAGAATAAATAAGTAGAGTAATTAGTAACATAGTCATTAATTAATTTGTTGAGATGAACTATTTCCCCCCATTCTCTAAAGCACAAGCCTTTGTCCTTCCTATTTCCTTAACTTTCGACTTAGGGTTATTGTGTTCATTGCTCCCATGTAAACTTTTGAATACTAGCCTACCTTTTCAGCGGGGGATAAAGATAATTTCAAATTTTAAATACCCTTACCTCACTGACACATTGATGATTCAGTTCTTGAGAATCAAAACTTTGAAGCCAACAGTGCTCTGCACACAGTAAGCACTCAATAAATACAATTGAATGAATAGGAGATAAAGGATCTAACTCATAACGTCGACCTTCGTATGGTATGAATAAAAAAAGCATGTTTATAAACTCATCTCTGCTGTTTGTCTTCTTAACTGTAAAACTGAGACTATTTTTGAAAGAATCAATGCGCCTGCTGTATGACCTGGGGTAAGTCACTTCGCCTCTCTAGGCCTCAGTTTCCTCACCCGGAAAATGGGGATTCAATTCCTGCCTCCTTCCTACTTAAAGACTGTGAGCCCCGTGTGGGACAGAGACATTGTCCATCCTGATTAACTTTGATCTACCCCAGTGCTTAGTGCAGTGATTGACTGTGTGACTTTGGGCAAGTCACTTCATTTCTCTGGGCCTCAGTTCCCTCATCTGTAAAATGGGGATGAAGACTGTGAGCCCCCCGTGGGACAACCTGATCACCTTGTAATTTCCCCCGCGCTTAGAACAGTGCTTTGCACATAGTAAGCGCTTAATAAATGCCATCATTATTAGAGAAGCATCGTGGCTCAGTGGAAAAAAGCCCGGGCTTTGGAGTCAGAGGCCATGGGTTCAAATACCAGCACCACCAATTGCCAGCTGTGTGACTTCGAGTCAAGTCACTTCACTTCTCTGGGCCTCAGTTACCTCACCTGTAAATTGGGGGTTAAGACTGTGTCCCTATGGGACAACCTGATCACCTTGTAACCTTCCCAGCACTTAGAACAATGCTTCGCACATAGTAAGTGCTTAATAAATGCCATTATTATTATTATTATTCAAGTGGCAGAGCCAGGATTAGAACCCATGACCTTCTGACTCCCAGGCTGGGGCTCTATCCACTGGTCCGTGCTGCTGCCTCTCATTTCTTTCTTTATTGAATTTATTTCTGTTAATGTTTGTCCCTCCCTCTAGACTGTTAGCTCATTGTGGGCAGGAAAGGCACCTATTATATTGTTACATCGTCTACTCCTAAGTGCTTAGTACAGTGCTCTGCATACAGTAGGCGCTCAGAAAATGATGGCATTTATTAAGCGCTTACTATGTGCAAAGCACTGTTCTAAGCACTGGGGAGGTAAATAAGATTGACTGACTCTTGGGGCTAGGATACAGTGTAGCCCCCGCAGGGCGGCGCTCTGACCAGCAGGGGGAGCAGTCACACAGGAGGGCACCCGCAGGGCGGCACTATGACCAGCAGGGGGAGCAGTCACACAGGGAAGCCCCCGCAGTACTGTGCTCTGACCAGCAGGGGGAGCAGTCACACAGGAGAGCCCCCGCAGGGCGGCGCTCTGACCAGCAGGGGGAGCAGTCACACAGGAGGGCCCCCGCAGGGGGGCTCTCTGACCAGCAGGGGGAGCAGTCACCCAAGGGAGCCCCCGCAGGGCGGCGCTCTGACCAGCAGGGGGAGTAGTGAGGCGCTGCAGTTTGCAGTGGATAGAGCCTGAGAGTCAGAAAGTTTTTCTTTTTTTAATTGGTTTAATTGGTCCCTACCCAACAGTGAGCTCACAGTCTACAGTCTACTACTTGGATGTGCTGCTGACACTTCAAACTTAACATGTCTAAAAGGGAACTCCTCACCTTCCCACCCTAACCCTATCCTCCCCCTGACTTTCCCATCACTGTAGACGTCCCGGCCACGCTCCCTGTCTCACCAGGCCGAAACCTTGGTATGATCCTTGACTGATCTCTCTCATTCAACTCACTTATTCAATCTGTCCCCAAATTCTGTCGGTTCAACGTTCACGATATCGCTAAAATCCATCCTTTCCTCTCCGTCCAAACAGCTACCACATTAATCCAATCATTCACCCTATCCCACCTGGATTCCTGCATCAGCCTCCTTGCTGCCTCTCTGCCTCCTGTCTCTCCCCACATCCAGTCCATACTTCACTTGGCTACCTGGATCATTTTTTATTTTTATTTTTTATTTTCATTTTTATTCAATCTGTGTTTCCCCAACCCTCAAGAACCTCCCTTGGTTGCCCATCCACCTCCACATCAAACAAATACTCCTTACCATTGGCTTTAAAGCAGTCCACCCCCTTGTCCCGTCCTACCTCATCTTTTCATTCGTTCATTCATTCGATCGTATTTATTGAACACTTATTGTGTGCAGAGCACTGTAGTAAGTGCTTGGGAAGTACAAGTTGGCAACATATAGAGACGGTCCCTACCCAACAACGGGCTCACTGTCTGGAAGGGGGAGGCAGACAACAAAACAAAACATGGGGACAGGTGTCAAGTCATCAGAATAAATAGAAGTAAAGCTAGATGTACATCATTAGCAAAATAATAATAATAATAATAATAATGACATTTATTAAGCGCTTACTATGTGCAAAGCACTGTTCTATAGAATAGTAAATATGTACAAGTAAAATACAGTAATAAATCTGTACAAACATATATACAGGTGCTGTGGGGAGGGGAAGGAGGTAGGGCAGGGGGGATGGGGAGGAGGAGAGGAAAAAGGGGGCTCAGTCTGGGAAGGTCTCCTGGAGGAGGTGAGCTTTCATCTTGCTACTCCTTCTACAATCCAGCCTGCACACTTCACGCCCCTAATTAATTCATTCATTCATTCAATTGTATTTACTGAGCGCTTACTATGTACAAAGCACTGTACTAAGTGCTTGGAAAATACAATTCAGCAACAGAGAGAGACAACCCCAGCCCACAACAGGCTCACAGTCTAGAAGGGGGTGGACAGACATCAAAACAGGTAAACAGGCATCAATAACGTCAATATAAATGAATAGAATTATAGATATACACATCATCAATGAAATAAATGGAGTGATAAATATGTACAAATATACACAAGTGCTGTGGGGAGGGGAAGGGGGATGGCGGGGGGGTGATGGGGAGGGGAGGCGGAGGAGAGGAAAAGGGGGGGCTCAGTGTGGGAAGGCCTCCTGGAGGAGGTGAACTTTCAGTAGGGCTTTGAAGGGAGGAAGAGAGCGAGCTTGGCGGATGTGAGGAGGGAGGGCATTCCAGATGTGGGCCAGGGATCAATGGCGGAATGGGCGAGAACGAGGCACAGTGAGAAGGTTAACTAGAGAACCTAGTTAACTTGGTTAACTCCCCCTTTTAGACTGTGAGCCCACTGTTGGGTAGGGACTGTCTCTATATGTTGCCAACTTGTACTTCCCAAGCGCTTAGTACAGTGCTCTGCACACAGTAAGCGCTCAATAAACATGATTGATTGATTGATTGATAGAGAAGCAGCATGGCTAAGTGGCTAAGAAGCACGGGCTTTGAAGTCAGAGGTCATGGGTTCAAATCCCGGCTCTGCCAATTGTCAGCTGTGTGACTTTGGGCAAGTCACCTCACTTCTCTGTGCCTCAGTTACGGCATCTGTGAAATGGGGATTAAAACTGTGAGCGCCCCCCCCCCCCCCCCATGGGACAACTTGATCACCTTGTAACCTCCCCAGCACTTAGAACAGTGCTTTGCACATAGTAAGCGCTTAACAAATACCATCATTATTATTATTATTATTACTCACCGTACCTTGATCTCGCCTAATCTTGCCACTGACCTCTCGCCCACATCCTGCCTGAACTCAACTCGTTCGCTTCCCTATTCCTTCATCGATCTCACACCTCTAACCCCCAGTCCTGGATCACTTGTACGGTCCACCTCCTTGGCTCTTGTGCCACAGAGAGCTGCTGGTGGAAATCTAATAATCAGGCCGAATTTATCCATTTCAATTTTACCCATGCACGATTTAACTCTGCCCTCTCCTCTGCCCGGCAAAACTATTTCTCTTTCCTTATTGACACCCCTGGCCATCAACCTCGCCAGTTGTTCCAGACATTTAACTCCTTCCTCAGGCCCCCTGTCCCCCCACCTCCTCCAAGTGCTCTGCACACAGTAAGCGCTCAATAAATATGATTGAATCAATCCCTTGCCCCCAATGAGCTGGCCAGCTACTTCATCAAGAAAATTTACACCATCAGCTATGAGCTCCCTAAAATCTGCCCTGTCCCTCCTCAGTCCCTCCTCCTCCCGGCCCCCTCTTCAACTCTCCCATCCTTCCCTGCAGTATCTCTACTGTGCATATTTGTACATATTTATTACTCTATTTATTTTATTAATGATGTGTCTATATCTATCTAGTCTGTTTATTTTGATAGTATTGACACCTGTCTACTTGTTTTGTTTTGTTGTCTGTCTCCCCCTTCTAGACTGTGAGCCCGTTGTTGGGTAGGGACCGTCTCTATATGCTGCCAATTTGTACTTCCCAAGCACTTAGTACTCTGCACACAGTAAGCGTTCAATAAATACGATTGAGTGAATGAATAAATGAATATCTACCCCATCACTTAGTACAGTGCTTGGCACATAGTAAATGCTCAAGAGAAGCAGCGTGGCTCAGTGGAAAGAGCACGGGCTTTGGAGCCAGAAGTCATGGGTTCGAATCCTGGCTCTGCCAGTTGTCAGCTGTGTGACTGTGAGCAAGTCATTTAACTTCTCTGTGCCTCAGTTACCTCATCTGTAAAATGGGGATTAAGACTATGAGCCCCCTGTGGGACAACCTGATCACCTTGTAACCTCCCCAGCGCTTAGAATTGTGCTTTGCACATAGTAAGTGCTTAATAAATGCCATTATTATTATTAATAATAATAAATACCGTAATTATTATTACACTGGACTCCTTTTAGATTTTAACATTCTTATTTTATTATGGTAGCAGAGTCACTCTTTAATAGGTATGGATAATAGGCCTGGTGTGGGTAGCGACTGTCTCTCTTCATTGCTGAATTGTACTCTTCAAGCACTTAGTTCAGTGCTCTGCACACAGTAAGTGCTCAATAAATACGATTGAATGAGTAAACTACACCTATAACCCTCTTCCAAAACTTTGAGTATTGAAAGCAGGTTTTTTTTCTCTAGAACCCCTAGAAAATTAATGACCTAGGGCCTTGTATTTTTCACTTGAAAGTATTGATGGCTTTTTTTTTTCCATTTTTCACTTTAAATCATTTTTTTATTCATTCTCTAAAAACGACAATGAGTTTCCTTATGTTGATAGTTTGTGTGGGGATTATACACGTTGTCAGTATTTCTTTAGAGCTGCGATCAGTCAGAAACACCTAGTCAGTTGAGCGAAGCAGTTTCCCATCATTTGCATGTCTTCAGAGCGCAGGCCTCTAGAGGCCCATAATTTGCCTACCGTAATTCTGGATTGACTTTCTAGGACTTGGGTTGATAAGTAAAATTTATTCACTCATTCGGTGGTATTTATTGAGCGGTTACTGTGTGCAGAACACTGTACTAGGCATTTGGGAGAGTACAATAGAGCAATAAATAGACACATTCCCTGCCCATAACGAGCTTACAGTCTAGTGGGGGAGACAGACATTAATAAAAATAATTTACAGATTTGTACATTCGTATCTTGAGGCTGGGAGGGGGCGGGGTGAATAAAGGGAGGAAGTCAAGATGGGTGCCCACTCCATTGGGACCGTCTCTATATGTTGCCGACTTGTACTTCCCAAGCGCTTAGTACAGTGCTCTGCACACAGTAAGCACTCAATAAATATGAATGGAGTGGGTTTTAGATGCATTTTCAATCTATGTGTGTATCTATATATGTAAATATGTTTGTACGTATTTATTACGTACGTATTTGTTCTATTTATTTTATTTTTTACTCTATTTATTTATTTATTTTACTTGTACATATCTATTCTATTTATTTTATTTTGTTAGTATGTTTGGTTTTGTTCTCTGTCTCCCCCTTTTAGACTGTGAGCCCACTGTTGGGTAGGGACTGTCTCTATATGTTGCCAATTTGTACTTCCCAAGCGCTTAGTACAGTGCTCTGCACACAGTAAGCGCTCAATAAATACAATTGATGATGATGATGATTTTGTTAATATGTTTTGTTTTGTTCTCTGTCTCCCCCTTCTAGACTGTAAGCCCACTGTTGGGTAGGGACCGTCTCTATATGTTGCCGACTTGTACTTCCCAAGTGCTTAGTACAGTGCTCTGCACACAGTAAGCGCTCAATAAATACAATTGAATGGAGTGGGTTTTAGATGCATTTTCAATCTGAGAATGTGTGTATCTGACCTGATGCTCTTGTATCTCCCCCAGTGCTTAGTACAGTGCTTGGCACATAAGAAATGCTCAATAAATACCATAATTAATCTTACGTTGGACTCCTTTTAGTATTTTACCATTCTTACTTTATTATGGTAGCAGTTACCCTTTAGTAAGCATGGGTAACAAACGACATCTATAACCCTCTCCCAAAACTTTGACTACTGAAAGCAGATTTTTTTTCTTAGGACCCCTTGAAAATGAATGATCTAGGAACTTGTATTTTTCACTTGAATGTATTGATGAGGTCTTTTTTCATTTTTTACTTTACATCATTTTCTTCATTCTCTAAAAATGGCAATAAATTTCCTTATGTTTATAATTTGTGTGAGGATTATGCATGTTTATTAGTTTTTCTTTAGAACTGTGATTAGTCAGAAACACCTAGCCAGTTCAGTGACGCAGTTTCCCATCATTTGCACGTCTTCTGGGTGCAGGCTTCTAGAGGCCCATAATTTGCCTCTAGAATTCTAGAATAATTCTGAATAATTCTAAATAAAATAATTCTAGTCATAATTCTGGAATGACTTTCTAGGATTTGGGTTGACGAGTGAAGTTTATTCCCTCATTCAGTGGTATTTATTGAGCGCTTACTGTGTGCAGAGCACTGTACTAAGCGCTTAAAGAGAAGCAGCGTGGCTCAGTGGAAAGAGCGTGGCCTTGGGAGTCAGAGGTCATGGGTCCTAATCCCGGCTCTGCTGCTTGTCAGCTGTGTGACTTTGGGCAAGTCACTTCACTTCTCTGGGCCTCAGTTACCTCATCTGTAAAATGGGGATGAAGACTGTGAGCCCCACGTGGGGCAACCTGATCACCTTGTATCAACCCCAGCGCTTCATCATCATCAATCGTATTTATTGAGCGCTTACTATGTGCAGAGCACTGTACTAAGCGCTTGGCACTGTACTAAGCGCTTGGATCAGTGCTTCTCACATAATAAGCGCTTAACAAAAGCCATCATCATTATTATTATTATACAATACAACAGACCCATTCCCTGCCCACAGGAGCTTACGATCTAGACGAGGAGACAGACATGAATAGAAATAAATAAAGGACAACTATGGACATAAGTGATGTGGTGTTGGAAGGGGGGATGAAGAAAGGGAGCAAGTAAGGGGGAGGCAGAAGGAAGGGGGAGAAGAGGAAAGGAGGGGCTAAGCATATGGTCATGAATTTCTGCTTGATGCAGAGAGGGATGGGTGACCATTAGAGGATTTTGAGGATTGGGGAGACGTGAGCAGAGTGATGTTTTAGAAAAATGATCTGGGCAGCAGAGTGAAGTATTGCCCGGAGAGGAGAGAGGCTGAAGGCAGGGAGGTCTGTGAGGAGGCTGCACATGTTATTATTATTATTTGTTACATGCTTACTATGTGCCAAGCACTGTTCTAAGCACTGGAGCAGATACAAGTTAATCATTCTAAGGGTTCCCATTCTAGTTGAGTTAGAATTCATCCTTCCATTCACTTGATCGTATTTATTGAGCGCTTACCATGTGCAGAGCACTGCTTAGAACAGTGCTTTGCACTTAGTAAGCGCTTAATAAATGCCATCATTATTATTATTATTATTACTAAGAGCTTGGGAGAGGACGATACAACAATAAACAGACACATTCCCTACCCACAGTGAACTTCCAGGGTGTGTTTGGACCAGAATGGTGGCAGTTTAAGCGGGAGGGGTGGATTCGGGAGATGTTGTGAAGAAAACATTACCAGGATTTGGTTGGTGACTGAGTGACTGTGGATAATGGTGTTTTCAACAGTGATTTAATCATCTCTGCCTGTTTCCTCATTTCTAAAATGAGCTAATACCTGCCTTTCCCTATCACACAATGGTGTTACCAATCAATCAATCGTATGTATTGATCACTCACTGTGTGCTTGGGAGAGTACACTATAACAGAGTTGGTAGGCACAGTCCCTGCCCACAACGAGTTTATGGCTAGAGCGGGAGACAGACAATAATTGAGATAAATAAATAACGGATATGGACATATGTGCTGTAGGGCTGAGGGAGAGATGAATAAATTGTGCATATCCAAGCATTATCATCATCATCAATCGTATTTATTGAGCGCTTACTGTGTGCAGAGCACTGTACTAAGCGCTTGGGAAGTCCAAATTGGCAACATATAGAGACAGTCCCTACCCAACAGTGGGCTCACAGTCTAAAAGGGGGAGACAGAGAACAAAACCAAACATACTAACAAAATAAAAAAAATAGAATAGATATGTACAAGTAAAATAAATAAATAAATAGAGTAATAAATATGTACATTACGGTAACACAGAAGAGGGTGGGAGAAAAGGAAGTGAGGGCCTAGCTGGGGAAGGCCTCTTGGAGGAGATGTGCCTAAAATTAGGCTTTGAAGGTGGAGGAGAATGATAATCAGTTGAATTAGAAGGTGGGTGGAGGAGAATGATAATCGGTTGAATTAGAAGGTGGGGGGCATTCTAGGCCAGAGGCAAGATGTGGGCGAGAAGTCGGCAGCCAGAGAGGTGAAATCGAGGTACAGGGAGAAGCTTGGCATCAGAGAAGCGAAGTGCGTGGGCTGGGTTAAAGTAGCAGAGCAGCCAGGTGAGGTAGGAGCCGGCAAGGTGATTGAGGAGTGCTTTAAAGATGACGGTAAGGAGTTTCCGTTTGAGGTGGAGGTGGATGGGCAACCGCTGGAGAGTCTTGAGGAGTGGGGAAACACGGACTGATCGTTTTTGTAGAAAAATATAATCCGTACAGCAGAGTGAAGTCTGATCTGGAGTGTGGAGAGACGGGAGGCAGGGAGGTCAGCAAGGAGGCTGAGACAGTAATCAAGGCTGGATAGGAGAAGGGCTTGGATGGACGTGGCAGCAGTTCGGATGGAGAGGACAGGACGGATTTTAGCGATGTTGAGATGGTCGAACCGACAGGATTTAGCGATGGGTTGAATGAAAGAGAAGAGTCAAGGATAACACCACAGTATTGAGCCTCGGTATTGATGTCTGTCTCCCCACCTCTAGACTGTGAGCCCATTATGGGAACGGGTTGTCTCTCTTTATCGCTGTACTGTACTTTCCAAGCACGCAGTACAGTGCTCTGCATACAGTTACCGCTCAATAAATACGATTGAATGAATGAATGAAGGTAGCCCTGTCTGTAGTGATGGGAAAGTCGCGGGGCGGGGGCACAGGATTTGAAACCTATCTTCTGTTCTCTATGCTCACAAGTGCTACTTTATTTATTTATATTAATGTCCATCTTCCTCCACTAGACCGTAAGCTCATTATGGGCAGGGAACGTGTCTACCAACTCTGTTGTATTCTCCCAAGCGCTCAGTACAGTACCCTGCATACAGTAAGCGCTCAGTAAATACCACTGGTTGATTTGCAAAGCATAGGCGCTCAAAAGATAGTCCTGCTGATGGTGTAGAGAAAACTTTCCTTGCCACCTCAATAACTTGGGCTATTCATCTGTCATCCTCCTCTCCCTCTGCCATCCCCAAAATCCCAGCCTCCCAAAGTGTCCAATAGGGAGGAGGGAAGCAGTGTGGCCTAGTGACTAGAGCACGGGCCTACAAGTCAGAAGGACCTGGGTTCTAATCCCAGCCCCTCCACTTGTCTTCTGTGTGACCTCGGGCAAGTTACTTCACTTCTCTGGGCCTCAGTTTCCTCATCTGTAAAATAGGGACTAGAGTATGAACCCGATGTGGGACAGGGACTGTGCCCAACTGGACTAACTTGTCAGAAGGTCATGGGTTCTCATCCCAGCTCCACCACTTGTCTGCTGTGTGATCTTGGGCAAGTCACTTAACTTCTCTCAGTTGCCTCAGTTCCCTCATCTGAAAAATGGGGATTGAGACTGTGAGCCCCACGTTGGACAAGAACTGTGTCCAACATGATTTGCTTATATCTACTCCAGCACTTAGTACAGTGACGGGCACATAGTAAGCGCTTATCAAATACCATTATTATTGTTGTTGTTGTTGTTAATAATAACAAACACCATAAAAAACAAAAAGTTACCTATAATCGGAGACGAGCTGGGGATTCCTGAAGAGGTTGGCCTCCACGGTGGCTCTCTCGGTAGAGAAGCAGCGTGGCTCAGTGGAAAGAGCCCTGGGTTTGGAGTCAGAGGTCATGGGTTCAAATCCCCGCTCTGCCAATTGTCAGGTGGGTGACTTTGGGCAAGTCACTTAACTTCTCTGGGCCTCAGTTCCCTCATCTGGAAAATGGGGATGAAGACGGAGAGCCCCACGTGGGACAACCTGATCACCTTGTAACCTCCCCAGCGCTTAGAACAGTGCTTTGCACATAGTAAGCACTTAATCAATTAATCAATCAATCAATCGTATTTATTGAGCACTTACTATGTGCAGAGCACTGTACTAAGCGCTTGGGAAGCACAAATTGGCATCACATAGAGACAGTCCCTACCCAACAGTGGGCTCACAGTCTAACAAATACCATCATTATTATTATTATTCAGGATCAATCAATCAATCAATCGTATTTATTGAGCACTTACTGTGTGCAGAGCACTGTACTAAGCGCTTGGGAAGTCCAAGTTGTCAACATATAGAGACAGTCCCTACCCAACAGTGGGCTCACAGTCTAAAAGGGGGAGACAGAGAACAAAACCAAACATACTAACAAAATAAAATAAATAGAATAGATATGTACAAGTAAAATAAATAAATAGAGTAATAAATATGTACAAACATATATATATATATATATATATATATATACAGGTGCTGTGGGGAAGGGAAGGAGGTAAGATGGGGGGATGGAGAGGGGGACGAGGGGGAGAGGAAGGAAGAGATCCTCTTGAGCAGGTCGAACCTTTTCACTCGGTAGAGCAACTCGGACAGAGTGGCCAGGGTCAGCTGGTCTCTGTCATTCAAGGCTCTGAGGAGCTCCCTGACGTCCGTGGAGGGCAAGTCGGGGGCCAGATCCCAGCACAGGAACACTACCGTCTCCTTCTCCTCTTCATCCAGCTCCTCTCCGACCTGCTGGATGACCGCAGCCACCACCCTGGACACACTCATGCCAAGGCTCTCGGTGTGGAGAGACACTCTGGCCCGCTCACGATGAAACCACGCTGACCACGTTCATCGCGGATGCCTTGTATTATTAATAATAGTAATGATGGTGTTAAACACCTACTATGTG
This sequence comes from Tachyglossus aculeatus, assembly GCF_015852505.1. Classification (NCBI taxonomy): domain Eukaryota; kingdom Metazoa; phylum Chordata; class Mammalia; order Monotremata; family Tachyglossidae; genus Tachyglossus; species Tachyglossus aculeatus. The sequence goes on from NC_052072.1 coordinate 6,280,596, forward strand.
CAAAGCACTGTGCTAAGCGCTGGGGAGCTTACAAGGTGATCAGGTTGTCCCACGTGGGGCTCACAGTTTTTAATCCCCATTTTCCAGATGAGGCCACTGAGGCCCAGAGAAGTGAAGTGACTTGCCCAAAGTCACCCAGCTGACAAGTGGCGGAGCCAGGATTTGAACTCATGACCTCTGACTACAAAGCCCGGGCTCTTTCCACTGAGCCACGCTGCTTATTCCTTTTAGGCCCGACGTCTTGTGGGCAAGGGACACGGAAAAGAAAAAAAAACCTCTCGGCAAGGGAGAGAGGATAGGCTACATTTTGGGGCTTTTTCTTGCTTACACTTTACGTGCTCCGTTTGAGCTGAGACCTCGTTTTAAAGGACGCTCGATGCAAAACCCTAGCCACAACCCAGCCGCCCACAATAGAGAACGTAAAGTGGACTACCTCAATAATTATTCGGAGAATCGATGTTGTTTTTAGGAAGTGAAACCCTAGATGACACCAAGAGAGAAAAACAAACAACCCTTCACAAGAATGCACATGCTTCATAGCTTGTACAGTTTGATTTGGCTTCAGAGGCGAACTTCTTCAAGTCACAATCAAAATCACGGGGATCAGTCGGTCGTATTTATTGAGCACTGTACGAAGCGCTTGGGAGAGCACCAGATGACACCAAACCCTAGATGACACCAAGAGAAAAAAACAAACAACCCTTCACAAGAATGCACACGCTTCATAGCTTGTAAAGTTTGATTTGGCTTCAGAGGCTCAAAGGAGCAGCGTGGCTCAGTGGAAAGAGCCCGGGCTTTGGAGTCAGAGGTCAAGGGTTCAAATCCCGGCTCTGCCAATTGTCAGCTGTGTGACTTTGGGCAAGTCACTTAACTTCTCTGGGCCTCAGTTACCTCATCTGTAAAATGGGGATGAAGACTGTGAGCCCCTCGTGGGACAACCTGATCACCTTGTAACCTCCCCAGGGCTTAGAACAGTGCTTTGCACAAAGTAAGCACTTCACAAATGCCATTATTATTATTAGAGGCGAACTTCTTCAACTCACAGTCAAAATTCATTCATTCATTCAATCGTATTTATTGAGCGCTTACTGTGTGCAGAGCGCTGGACTAAGCGCTTGGGAAGTACAAGTTGGCAACATATAGAGACAGTCCCTACCCCACAGCGGGCTCACAGTCTAGAAGGGGGAGACAGACAACAAAACAAAACATATTAACAAAATAAAATAAATAGAATAAATATGTACAAGTAAAATAAATAGAGTAATAAATCTGTACAAATATATATATAAATATATATAGGTGCTGTGGGGAGGGGAAGGAGGTAAGGCAGGGGGGATGGGGAGGGGGAGGAGGGGCAGAGAGAGGAGGGGACTCAGTCTGGGAAGGCCTCCTATAATCACAGGGATCAGTAGGTCGTATTTATTGAGCACTGTACTAAGCGCTTGGGAAAACAGAATTCGTAGGCACGTTCCCTGTCCGCGAGGAGTTTACAGTCTAACGGGGTGGAGAGGAGAAAGCTAATGATTTTCTTTGTGCCATGATGATTTTTAGATGCGTCATAGGGCTGGGAACCCAGGTTGCCGACTGGGGAATCACAGCCTCAACTCGTGACTTGCCGAGTTAACTGCAGAAGCCACTGATGGATGGATTATCGTCAATCAATCAATCGTATTTATTGAGCGCTTACTGTGTGCAGAACACTGTACTAAGCACTGTACTAAGTCCCTCTCATTAGGGGCTGAGTGAGGCCCAAAGTAAGTATTGAAATCGAGACTTTTCCAGCATTACAGGACACTCCCTTGTCCCCTCTAGGCTCTAAGCTGGCTATGGGAAGGGAACGTATCTGCTAATCAATCAATCAATCAATCATATTTATTGAGCGCTTACTATGTGCAGAGCACTGTACTAAGCGCTTGGGAAGTACAAATTGGCAACACATAGAGACAGTCCCTACCCAACAGTGGGCTCACAGTCTAAAAGGGGGAGACAGAGAACAGAACCAAACATACCAACAAAATAAAATAAATAGGATAGAAATGTACAAGTAAAATAAATAAATAAATAGAGTAATAAATATGTACAACCATATATACATATATACAGGTGCTGTGGGGAAGGGAAGGAGGTAAGATGGGGGGGATGGAGAGGGGGACGAGGGGGAGAGCACTGTAACTGCTAATTCTGTTATACTCTTCCAACCGCTTAGGACAGTGCTTTGCACATAGTAAGAGCTCAATAAATACCACTGATGGATTGATTGTGCCACATGGTGACAACGGTTTTTGGCACTCAGTAACTAGGAATCCCCTTTTAATAATAATAGTAGTGATGAGGATAAGAATAATGATGAAGGTATTTGTTAAGCGCTTACTATGCGCCAAGCACTGTTCTAAGCCCTGGGGTAGATACAAGGTTATCAGGTTGTCCCACGTGGGGCTCACAGTCTTAATCCTCATTTTGCAGATGAGGGAACTGAGGCACGGAGATGTGAAGTGACTTGTCCAAAGTCACACAGCTGACAAGTAGCCGAGTCGGGATTAGAGCTCACGACCTCTGACTCCCAACCCCGGGCTCTTTTCGCTAATAATAATAATGGCATTTATTAAGCGCTTACTATGTGCAAAGCACTGTTCTAAGCACTGGGGGATACAAAGTAATCAGGTTGTCCCACAGGGGGGCTCTCAGGTTTCATCCCCATTTTACAGATGAGGGAACTGAGGCCCGGAGAAGTGAAGTGACGTGCCCAAAGTCACACAGCCTACAGTTGGCAGAGCTGGGATTTGAACCCATGACCTCTGACTCCAAAGCCCAGGCTCTTTCCCCTGAGCCACGCTGCTTCTCCGTGCTAAGCCACGTGCCTCAGTTACCTCATCTGTAAAATGGGGATTGAGACTGCGAGCCCTACATGGGAGGAGCAGCGTGGGTCAGTGGAAAGAGCCCGGGCTTTGGAGTCAGAGGTCATGGGTTCAAATCCCGGCTCCACCGTCAGCTTGTGTGACTTTGGGCAAGTCACTTCACTTCTCTGGGCCTCAGTTACCTCATCTGTAAAATGGGGATTAAGACTGTGAGCCCCCTGTGGGACAATATGATCTCCTTGTAACCTCCCCAGCGCTTAGAACAGTGCTTTGCCCATAGTATGTGCTTAATAAATGCCATCATCATCATTATTATTATTATTACATGGGACAGGGACCAGTATTCTACCCGATTTGCTTCTGTTCATCCTAGCGCTTAGTATAGTGCATGGAACATAGTAAGCACTTAACAAATACTACAATTATTATTATTCAGAGCTTAGAATAGTGCTCCAGCACTTAGAACAGTGCTTCGCACATAGTGAGCGCTTAACAAATACTATTATTATTAAATCCCTTTTCTCCTCAGCAAATCCCACAGTAGCCTGGTGGAAAGAGCGTGGGACTGGGAGACAGGAAACCTGAATTTGAATTCCATCTCAGCCACAGACCTGCTGTGTGACCTTGGGCGAGTCACTTAACCTCTCTGGTCCTCACTTTCCTCATCTGTAGAGCGGGGATAAAATAGATGGCCAGTCTGATGGGGGACAGGCACTGTGTCAATCTCATAACCTTCTATTTCCTCCAGCGCTTAGGGTTTAGGTGGCGCTTACTAAATATTGTTATCGCCATTATTATTTTAAAGTCACATTGAGGTCAGCTCTCAGAGAAGCAGCGTGGCTCAGTGGAAAGAGCATGGGCTTAGGAGTCAGAGGTCATGGGTTCAAATCCCAGCCTCGCCACTTGTCAGCTGTGTGACTTTGGGCAAGTCACTTAACTTCTCTGTGCCTCAGTTACCTCATTTGTAAAATGGGGATTAAGACTGTGAGCCCCATGTGGGACAACTTGATCACCTTGTATCCTCCCCAGTGCTTAGAACAGTGCTTTGCACATAGTAAGCACTTCACAAATGCCATTATTATTATTATTATTATTATTATTATTATTATTCTCTCTCTCTCCTCAACCTCATTAAAGAAGAAATCGGGCTACAGTAAACCCAAAGGTCATGACCTTCCTTGGGTTTACTTATCTTCTCTGTGCCACAGTTTCCTCATCTGTAAAATGTGGACTCAGTCCCCCAGCAAGATGGTGAGCTCGTTGTGGGCAGGGATTGTCTCTTTATTGCCGAATTGTACTTCCCAAGCGCTTAGTCCAGTGCTCTGCACACAGTAAGCGCTCAATAAATACGATTGAATGAATGAATGAATGGAGTTGTCTCACATGGGGCTCACAGTCATCGTCCCCAGTTTATAGATGAGGTCGTTGAGGCCCAGAGAAGTGAAGCGACCTGCTCAAGGTCAAACAGCAGACACGTGGCGGTCTCACCTCCACAACATCACCATTATCCGCCCTTTCCTCTCCATCCAAACCGCTACCTTGCTGGTTCAGTCTCTCATCCTATCCCGACTGGATTACTGCATCAGCCTCCTCTCTGATCTCCCATCCTCCTGCTTCTCCCCTGCTTCAGTCTATACTTCACGCTGCTGCCAGGATTATCTTTGTAAAGAAACGCTCTGGGCATGTCACTCCCTCTTCAAAAATCTCCAGTGGCTGCCTGTCAATCTACAAATCAAGCAGAAACTCCTCACTCTCAGCTTCAAGGCTCTCCATCCATCCCTTCGCCCCCTCCTCCCTCACCTCCCTTCTCTCCTTCTCCATCACAGCCCGCACCCTCCGCTCCTCTGCCACCGCTCACCTCCTCACTGGGCCTCGTTCTCGCCTGTCCCTCCATCGACCCCCTGCCCACGTCCTACCTCTGACCTGGAATGCCCTCTCCCCTCAAACTCATTCCTTCAGTCGTCTTTATTGAGCGCTTACTGTGTGCAGAGCACTGTACTAAGCGCTTGGGAAGTCCAAGTCAGCAACAGAGACGGTCCCTACCCAACAGTGGGCTCACAGTCTAGAAGGGGGAGACAGACAACAAAGCAAAACAAGTAGACAGTCATTCAATCATATTTACTGAACATAGACAGGTGTCAATGCCATCAGAATAAATACAAATTATAGCTATAGACACATCATTAATTCATTCATTCATTCAATCGCATTTATTGAGCGCTTACTGTGTGCAGAGCACTGTACTAAGCGCTTGGGAAGTACAAGTTGGTAACATATAGAGACGGTCCCTACCCAACAGTGGGCTCACAGTCCGGAAGGGAGAGGCAGACAACAAAACAAAACATATTAACAAAATAAAATAAATAGAATAAATATGTACAAGTTAAATAGAGTAATAAATACGTACAGACATATATACAGGTGCTGTGGGGAGGGGAAGGAGGTGAGGCGGGGGGATGGGGAGGAGAGGGAGAGGAAGGAGGGGGCTCAGTCTGGGACCCTCCATTAATAAAATAGAGTAGTAAATATGTACAGACACCAGTGTTGGGAGGAGGGGACAGGCAGGGCAGAGGGAGGGGGTAATCAAAAATAGATAAATAGAATTGTTGCTATAGACACATCATTAATAAAGTACATAGAGTAATAAATTTGTACAAATAAAATAGAGTAATAAGTATTCACAAATAGGCACCAGTGCTGTGGGGAGGGGAAGGGAGGAGGGCAGAGGGAGGGAAAGGGGTCGATCAAAAATAGAGAAATAGAATGGTAGCCACAGCCACAGCATTAATAAAATAGAATAATAAATATATACAAATGAGAGTCATTCATTCAATCGTATTTATCGAGCTCTTCCTGTGTGCAGAGCACTGTACTAAGCGCTTGGGAAGGACAAGTTGGTAACATATAGAGACAGTCCCTACCCAGCGACGGGCTCACAGTCTAGAAGGGGGAGACAGATGACAAAACAAAACATGTAGAAATGAGTAATAAATAAAATAAAGGAGTAATAAATGTGTGCATATATAGACAAGTGCTGTGGGGAGGGGAAGGGAGAGGCGGGGGCGGGGGGGAGATCCAAAATAGAGAAATAGAATTATAACAGTAGACACAGTATTAATAAAATAGAGTAATAAATATAGAGAAATAGAATTATAGCAGTAGACACAGTATTAATAAAATAGAGTAGTAAATATAGAGAAATAGAATTATAGCAGTAGATACAGTATTAATAAAATAGAGTAATAAATATATACAAATAAAATAGAGTAATAAATATATACAAATAAAATAGAGCAATAAATGTGTACAAATCGACAGCAGTGTTGGGGGGAGGAGAAGTGGGGGAGAGGGATGGAGGGGAGGTGATCCAAAATAGAGAAATAGAATGATAGCTATAGACACATGATTAATAAAATAAATGGAGTGGTAAATGTATACAAGTAAAATAAATAGAGTTATAAATATGTACAAAAATAGACAGCAGTGCTGTGGGGAGGGGAAGGGCGATCCAAAATAGAGAAATAGAACGATAGATATAGACACGTGATTAATAAAATAGAGTGGTAAATATGTACAAGTAAAATAGAGCAATAAATGTGTACTACTACTACTACTACTAATAATAATAATAATGGTATTTGTTAAGCGCTTACTATGTGCAAAGCACCATTCTAAGCGCTGGGGAGGTTACAAGGTGATCAGGTTGTCCTACGGGGGGCTCACAGTTTTAATCCCCATTTTACAGATGAGGGAACTGAGGCACAGAGAAGTTAAGTGACTTGTACAAACATATACAGGTATTGTGGGGAGGGGAAAGAGGTAGGGCGGGGGGGATGGGGAGGGGGAGAAGAAAAAGGGGGCTCAGTCTGGGAAGGCCTCTTGGAGGTGGTGAGCTGTCAGTAGGGCTTGGAATACTTAGAAATAAATATTCTATTTATTTTATTTTGTTAATATTGTTTTGTTTTGTTGTCTGTCTCCCCCTTCTAGACTGTGAGCCCGCTGTTGGGTAGGGACCGTCTCCTCTATATGTTCATTCATTCAGCATGGTTCAGTGGAAATCAATCAATCAATCGTATTTATTGAGCGCTTACTATGTGCAGAGCACTGTACTAAGCGCTTGGGAAGTACAAATTGGCATCACATGGAAAGAGCCCGGGCTTTGGAGTCAGAGGTCATGGGTTCAAATCCCGGCTCCACCAATTGTCAGCTGTGTGACTTTGGGCAAGTCACTTCATTTCTCTGTGCCTCAGTTACCTCATCTGTAAAATGGGGATGAAGACTGTGAGCCCCCCGTGGGACAACCTGATGCCCTTGTAACCGCCCCAGAGCTTAGAACAGTGCTTTGCACATAGTCAGCGCTTAATAAATGCCATTATTATTATTCATTCCTATTTATTGAGCGCTTACTGTGGGCAGAGCACTGGACTAAACGCTTGGGAAGGACAAGTTGGCAACATCTAGGGACGGTCCCTACCCAACAGAGGGCTCACAGTGTAGATGTTGCCAGGTTGTTGCCAACTTGGACTTCCCAAGCGCTTAGCCCAGTGCTCTGCACACAGTGAGCGCTCAATAAATACGATGGAATGAATGAATGAAGGGGCGGTGCATTGGGCGGAGCACTGGGCGGAGCCCCCGCGGGGGGGATGGGGGGTTTCGGGGCGGGGTGCTAAGCACTGGGCGGAGCAGGAAGAGGGACTTCCCGGAATTGGGCCCACCACCGCCCACCGATGACCTCTGACCCCCACAGGGCCAAGGCAGAGGGGGGCGTAGGTGACCTCTGACCCCTGCCCTCCCACGGGGGGCTGCTCTCTAGGAAATAATCATCACAATCATGGCATTTGGTAAGCGCTTACTATGGGCCGGGCACTGTTCTAACCGCCGCGGGGGGGATACAAGGTAACAATGATGGTATTTGTTAAGTGCTTACTGTGGGCCGAGCACTGTTCTAAGCGCCCGGGGGGGATACAAGGTAATAATAATAATGATGGTATTTGTTAAGCGTTTACTATGGGCCGAGCACTGTTCTAAGCGCTGGGGGGGATACAAGGTAATAATAATAATGATGGTATTTGTTAAGCGCTTACTATGGGCCGAGCACTGTTCTAAGCGCCCGGGGGTGGGGGTGGGGAGGGGGTAATAGTCTTTTAGACTGTGAGCCCACTGTTGGGTAGGGACTGTCTCTGTATGTTGCCAATTTGTACTTCCCAAGCGCTTAGTACAGTGCTCTGCCCATAGTAAGCGCTCAATAAATGCGATTGATGATGATAATAATAACGATGGTATTTGTTAAGCGCTTACTATGGGCCGAGCACTGGTCTAAGCGCCCGGGGGGGATACAAGGTAATAATAATAATGATGGTATTTGTTAAGCGCTTACTATAGGCCGAGCACTGTTCTAAGCGCCCGGGGGGGATACAAGGTAATAATGATAATGATGGTATTTGTTAAGCGCTTACTATGGGCCGAGCACTGTTCTAACCGCCGCGGGGGGGATACAAGGTAACAATAATAATGATGGTATTTGTTAAGCGCTTACTATGGGCCGAGCACTGTTCTAAACGCTGGGGGGGGGGGGGGGGATACAAGGTAACAATAATAATGATGGTATTTGTTAAGCGCTTACTATGGGCCGAGCACTGTTCTAACTGCTGAGGGGGATACAGGGTAATAATGATAATAATAATGGTATTTGTAAAGCGCTTACTATGTGCCGAGCACTGTTCTAACCAATGGGGAGGATACAAGGTAATAATAATAATGATGGTATTTGTTAAGCGCTTACTATGGGCCGAGCACTGTTCTAAGCGCTCGGGTAGGGGGCGGGAATACAAGGGAATAATAATGATGGTATTTGTTAAGCGCTTACTATGGGCCGAGCACTGTTCTAAGTGCTCGGGGCGGGGGGGGGGGGGGGATACAAGGGAATAATAATGATGGGATTTGTTAAGCGCTTACTATGGGCCGAACAGTGTTCTAACCGCTGGGGAGGGATACAAGGGAATAATAATAATAATGGCATTTATTAAGCGCTTACTATATGCAAAGCACTGTTCTAAGCACCGGGGAGGTTACAAGGTAATCAGGTTGTCCCACGTGGGGCTCACAGTCTTAATCCCCATTTTACAGATGAGGTCACTGAGGCCCAGAGAAGTGAAGTGATTTGCCCCAAGTCACACAGCTGACAAGTGGCGGAGCCGGGATTTGAACCCGTGACCTCTGACTCCAAAACCCGGGCTCTTTCCATTGAGCCATGCTGCTTCACTTCCAATAATAATAATAATAATGATAGTATTTGTTAAGCTCTTACTATGGGCCGAGCACTGTTCTAAGCGCTGGGGAGGGGGGATACAAGGGAATAATAGTGATGGTATTTGTTAAGTGCTTACTATGGGCTGAGCACTTTTCTAAACGCTCGGGTGGGGGGGGGGAATACAAGGGAATAATTATAATGGTATTAAGCGCTAACTATGGGCTGAGCACTGTTCTAACCGCTGGGGGGGATACAAGGGAATAATAATAATGATAATAATGGCATTTATTAAGCGCTTACTATGTGCAAAGCACTGTTCTGAGCACTGGGGAGGTTACAAGGTAATCAAGTTGTGTAATAATAATAATGATGGCATTTGTTAAGTGCTTACTATGTGCAGAGCACTGTTCTAAGCGCTGGGGGGGGATACAAGGTGATCAAGTTGTCCCACATGGGGCTCACAGTCTTAATCCCCATTTCCCAGATGAGGGTACTGAGGCTCAGAGAAGTGAAGTGACTTGCCCAAGGTCACACAGCAGACATGTGGCGGAGCCAGGATTCGAACCCATGACCTCTGACTCCAAAGCCCGGGCTCTTTCCACTGAGCCACGCTGCTTCTCAAGTGGGGCTCACAGTCTTAATCCCCATTTTACAGATGAGGGAACTGAGGCCCAGAGAAGTGAAGTGACTTGCCCAAAGTCACACAGCTGACAGGTGGCGGAGTTGGGATTTGAACCCATGACCTCTGACTCCAAAACCCGGCATCTTTCCATTGAGCCACACAGCTTCACTTCCAATAATAATAATAATAATAATAATAATAGTATTTGTTAAGCGCTTACTATGGACCGAGCACTGTTCTAAACACTCGTGGGGGGATACAAGGGAATAATAATGATGGTATTAAGCGCTAACTACGGGCCGAGCACTGTTCTAAGCGCTCGGGGCGGTGGGGGATGCAAGGGAATAATAATGATGGTATTTGTTAAGCGCTTATTATGGGCCGAGCACTGTTCTAACCGCTGGAGGGGATACAAGGGAATAATAATAATAATGATGGTATTTGTTAAGCGCTTACTATGGGCCAAGCACTGTTCTAAGCGCTTGGGGTGGCGGGGGGGGGGGATACAAGGTAATAATAATGATGGTATTTGTTAAGCGCTTATTATGGGCTGAGCATTGTTCTAACCGTTGGGGGGGATACAAGGTAATAATAATAATAATAATGATGGTATTTAAGCGTTTACTATGGGCCGAGCACTGTTCTAACCAATGGGGGGGATACAAGGTAATAATAATAATGATGATGGTATTTGTTAAGCGCTTACTATGTGCCGAGCACTGTTCTAAGCGCTGAGGAGGAGTGGAAAGAGCCCGGGCTTTGGAGTCAGAGGTCATGGATTTCCAATCCCGGCCCCGCCACGTATCAGCCGTGCGACTTTGGGCAAGTCACTTCACTTCTCTGGGCCTCAGTTCCTTCATCTGTAAAATGGGGATTAAGTCTGTGAGCCCCCCGTGGGGCAACCTGATCACCTTGTAACCTCCCCAGTGCTTAGAACAGTGCTTGGCACCTAGTAAGCGCTTAATAAATGCTATTATTATTATCATACAAGGTAATAATAATGATGATGATGGTATTTGTTAAGCGCTTACTATGTGCTGAGCAATGTTCTAAGCGCTCGGGGGGGAATGCAAAGTAATAATAATGATGGCATTTGTTAAGCGCTTACTATGTGCCGAGCGCTGTTCTAAGCACTGGGGGGATACAAGGTAATAATAATAATGAAAGTATTTGTTAAGTGCTTACTATGTGCCTAGCACTGTTCTAATGGCTGGGAAAGATACAAGACAAGGTAATAATAATAATAGTGGCATTTGTTAAGTGCTTACTATGTGCTGAGCACTGTTCTAAGTGCTGAGGGGATACAAGATAATAATAATAACAGTATTTGTTAAGAGCTTAGTATATGCCTAGCACTGTTCTAATCGCTGGGAAAGATACTAGGTAATAATAATAATGATGGCATTTGTTAAGTGCTTACTGTGTGCCGAGCACTGTTCTAAGCACTCGGGGGGGATACAAGGTGATCAGGTTCTTCATCCCCATTTTACAGATGAGGGAACTGAGGCCGGAGAATAATAATAATATTAATAATAATAATGATGGCATTTGTTAAGCACTTACTATGTGCCTAGCACTGTTCTAAGCGCTGGGGGGGATGCAGGGTGATCAGGTTGTCCCATGGGTGGCTCACAGTCTTCATCCCCATTTTACAGATGAGGGAACTGAGGCACAGAGAATAATAATAGTAATAATGATGGTATTTGTTAAGCGCTTACTAGGTGCCAAACACTGTTCTAAGCACTGGGGGGGGGGGTAGACAAGGTGATCAGGTTGTCCCACGGGGGCTCACAGTGTTCATCCCCATTTTCCAGATGAGGGAACTGAGGCCCAGAGAAGTGAAATGACTTGCCCAAAGTCACCCGGCTGACAAGTGGCGGAGGTGGGATTCGAACCCATGACCTCCGACTCCCAGGCCGGGGATCTTTCCACCGAGCCACGTTGCTGGCCCCAATGCAAACTGGGCGGGGGAGGAGGAGGAGGAAGCGGTGAAGGGGTGGAAGGAAGGAGGAAGCGGTGAGAAGCAGCGTGGCTCAGTGGAAAGAGCCTGGGCTTTGGAGTCAGAGGTCATGGGTTCAAATCCCGACTCTGCCAATTTGTCAGCTGTGTGACTTTGGGCAAGTCACTTCACTTCTCTGGGCCTCAGTTCCCTCATCAGTAAAATGGGGATGTAGACTGTGAGCCCCCCCCGTGGGACAACCTGATCACCTTGTAACCTCCCCAGCGCTTAGAACAGTGCTTTGCACATAGTAAGCACTTAATAAATGCCATCATTATTATTATTATTAAGGGGGGAGGGGAGGTGCAGCCCTGGGAGCCCCCTCCCCCCGGGGCTGTGTGTGTGCGCCCCTCCCTATCCCCCCCTCCGCCTTACCTCCTTCCCCTCCCCACAGCACCTGTATATATGTATATATGTTTGTACGGATTTATTACTCTATTTTATTTGTACATATTTATTCTATTTATTTTATTTTGTTAATATGTTTTGTTTTGTTGTCTGTCTCCCCCTTCTAGACTGTGAGCCCGCTGTTGGGTAGGGACCGGCTGTAGATGTTACCAACTTGGACTTCCCAAGCGCTCAGTACAGTGCTCTGCACACAGTAAGCGCTCAATAAATACGATTGAATGAATGAATGTGTGTGTCTTTTGTCCCCGTGGGGACCCGGGTGGAGGGGAATGCTCTTGGTGCCCGTCTACTTGTTTGGTTTGGTTTTGTTGTCTGCCTCCCCCCCTTTTCTAGGCCATGAGCCCATTAGTTGGGCAGGAACCGTCTCTGTTGCTGAATTGGGCTTTTCCCAAGCGCTTAGTACAGTGCTCTGCTCACAGTAACCGCTCAATAAAGACGATGGAAGGAATATATACACATCAAAACAAGTAAATAGGCATAAAACTGTGAGCCCGTTGTTGGGTAGGGACCGTTTCTCTGTGTTGTACTTCCCAAGCGCCTAGTACAGTGCTCTGCACACAGTAAGTGCTCAATAAAGACGATGGAAGGAATATATACACATCAGAACAAGTAAATAGGCATAAAACTGTGAGCCCGTTGTTGAGTAGGGACAGTCTCTCCATGTTGCCGACTTGTACTTCCCGAGTGCCTAGTACAGTGCTCTGCACACAGTAAGCACTCAATGAAGACGATGGAAGGAATATATACACATCAAAACAAGTAAATAGGCATAAAACTGTAAGCCCGTTGTTGGGTAGGGACCATCTCTCTATGTTGTACTTCCCAGGCGCCTAGTACAGCGCTCTGCACACAGTAAGCGCTCAATAAAGATGATGGAATGAACATATACACATCAGAACAAGTAAATATCATCATCATCAATCGTATTTATTGAGCGCTTACTGTGGGCTCACAGTCTAAAATAGGCATAAAACTGTAGGCCCGTTGTTGGGTAGGGACCTCCTCTCTATGTTGCTGACTTGTACTTCCCAAGCGCCTAGTACAGTGCTCTGCACACAGTCAGCGCTCAATAAAGACGATGGAATGAATACATACACATCAGAACAAGTAAATAGGCATAAAACTGTGAGCCCGTTGTTGGGTAGGGACCGTCTCTCCATGTTGACGACTTGTACTTCCCAAGCGCTTAGTACAGTGCTCTGCACACAGGAAGTGCTCAGTAAAGACGATGGAAGGAATATATACACATCAAAACAAGTAAATAGGCATAAAACTGTAAGCCCGTTGTTGGGTAGGGACCTTCTCTCTATGTTGTACTTCCCAAGTGCCTAGTACAGTGCTCTGCATGCAGTAAGCGCTCAGTAAAGATGATGGAAGGAATATGTACACACCAAAACAAGTAAATAGGCATGCGTGGCTCGGTGGAAAGAGCCCGGGCTTTGGAGTCAGAGGTCGTGGGTTCAAATGTGGCCCTGCCAATTGTCAGCTGGGTGACTTTGGGCAAGTCACTTCACTTCTCTGGGCCTCAGTTCCCTCATCTGGAAAATGGGGATGAAGACTGTGAGCCCCACGGGGGACAACCTGAGTACCTTGTATCTACCCCAGCGCTTAGAACAGTGCTTTGCACATAGTAAGCGCTTAACAAATATCAACATTATTATTATAAAACTGTAAGCCCGTTGTTGGGTAGGGACCGTCTCTCCATGTTGTACTTCCCAAGCGCCTAGTACAGTGCTCAGCACGCAGTAAGTGCTCAATAAATACGATGGAATGATTGAATGAGTGAGGGAGGCCGAGACCGGCCCCGACCTGCCGGAAAGCAGCGCCCCCCGGTGGCCGGGAGCGCCCTCGCAGGCCCGCGCCGCGGGCAGGAGCAGCGCCCCCTTCCGGGAGCCCTGAGCCTCTGCCCCGGATAACAATAATAATGATGGCGCTTATTAAGCGCTTACTGTGTGCAAAGCACTGTTCTAAGCGCTGGGGAGGTTACAAGGTGATCAGGTTGTCCTCCGTGGGGCGCACAGTCTTCATCTCCATTTTACAGATGAGGGAACTGAGGCCCAGAGAAGTGAAGTGACTTGCCCAAAGTCACACAGCTGACAGGTGGCAGAGCCGGGTACGAACCCGTGACCTCTGACTCCAAAGCCCGGGCTCTTTCCGCTGAGCCACGCTGCTAGGCTGGGAGTAGCGCCCCCTGGTGACTGAGAGCCCCCACTCCACGGCAGCGTGGGGGAGAGGGGCTAGGCTGGGACTAGCGCCCCCTGGTGGCCTTGAGCACCTGCCTGGGGTAGCTAGGCTGGGACTAGCGCCCCCTGGTGACTGAGAGCCCCCACTCCACGGCAGCGTGGGGGAGAGGGGCTAGGCTGGGAATAGCGCCCCCTGGTGGCCTTGAGCACCTGCCTGGGGTAGCTAGGCTGGGACTAGCGCCCCCTGGTGACTGAGAGCCCCCACTCCACGGCAGCGTGGGGGAGAGGGGCTAGGCTGGGAATAGCGCCCCCTGGTGGCCTTGAGCACCTGCCTGGGGTAGCTAGGCTGGGACTAGCGCCCCCTGGTGACTGAGAGCCCCCACTCCACGGCAGCGTGGGGGAGAGGGGCTAGGCTGGGAATAGCGCCCCCTGGTGGCCTTGAGCACCTGCCTGGGGTAGCTAGGCTGGGACTAGCGCCCCCTGGTGACTGAGAGCCCCCACTCCACGGCAGCGTGGGGGAGAGGGGCTAGGCTGGGACTAGCGCCCCCTGGTGGCCTTGAGCATCTGCCTGGGGTAGCTAGGCTGGGACTAGCGCCCCCTGGTGACTGAGAGCCCCCACTCCACGGCAGCGTGGGGGAGAGGGGCTAGGCTGGGAATAGCGCCCCCTGGTGGCCCTGAGAACCTGCCTTGGGACAGAGTTGGGGAGAGGGCCTAGGCTGGGACTAGCGCCCCCTGGTGGCCCTGAGAACCTGCCCTGGGACAGAGTTGGGGAGAGGGGCTAGGCTGGGACTAGCGCCCCCTGGTGGCCCCGAGCCCCCGCCCCGGGGCGGGGTGAAGGAGAGTGGCTAGGCCGGGAGTAGCGCCCCCTGGTGACTGAGAGCCCCCACTCCACGGCAGCGTGGGGAAGAGGGGCTAGGCTAGGAATAGCGCCCCCTGGTGGCCCCGAGAACCTGCCCTGGGACAGAGTTGGGGAGAGGGGCTAGGCTGGGACTAGCGCCCCCTGGTGGCCCCGAGCCCCAGCCCCGGGGCGGGGTGAAGGAGAGTGGCTAGGCTGGATAGAGCGCCCCCGGGTGGCTAGGCCCGGAGTAGCGCCCCCTGGGGACTGAGAGTCCCCACCCCAGGGCAACGTGGGGGAGAGGGGCTAGGCTGGGAATAGCGCCCCCTGGTGGCCCTGAGAACCTGCCCTGGGACAGAGTTAGGGAGAGGGGCTAGGCTGGGACTAGCGCCCCCTGGTGGCCCCGAGCCCCCTCCCCGGGGTGGGGTGAAGGAGAGTGGCTAAATTGGGAATAGCGCCCCCGGGTGGCTAGGCCCGGAGTAGCGCCCCCTGGGGACTGAGAGCCCCCACCCCACGGCCACGTGGGGGAGAGGGGCTAATAATAATAATGATAATGGCATTTATTAAGCGCTTACTATGGGCAAAGCACTGTTCTAAGCGCTGGGAAGGTTACAAGGTGATCAGGTTGTCCCACGGGGGGCTCACAGTCTTCATCCCCATTTTACAGATGAGAGAACTGAGGCCCAGAGAAGTGAAGTAACTTGCCCAAAGTCACATAGCTGACAACTGGTGGAGCCGGGGTTTGAACCCATGACCTCTGACTCCAAAGCCCGGGCTCTTTCCACTGCTCCACGCTGCTTCCCCTAGGAAGTGGCTAGGCTGGGACTTGCGCCCCCTGGTGGCCCCGAGAACCTGCCCTGGGACAGAGCTGGGGAGAGGGGCTAGGCTGGGACTAGCGCCCCCTGGTGGCCCTGAGAACCTGCCCCGGGGTGGGGTGAAGGAGAGAGGCTAGGCTGGGAATAGCGCCCCCGGGTGGCTCTGAGCCCCTGCCCCGGGTGGCTAGGCTGGGAGTAGTGCCCCCTGGGGACTGAGAGCCCCCACCCCACGGCCGCGTGGGGGAGAGGGGCTAATAATAATAATAATGGCATTTATTAAGCGCTTACTATGTACAAAGCACTGTTCTAAGCGCTGGGAAGGTTACAAGGTGATCAGGTTGTCCCACATGGGGCTCACAGTCTTAATCCCCATTTTACAGATGAGGGAACTGAGGCCCATAGAAGTGAAGTAACTTGCCCAAAGTCACACAGCTGACAACTGGCGGAGCAGGGATTTGAACCCATACCTCTGACTCCAAAGCCCGGGCTCTTTCCACTGCTCCACGCTGCTTCCCCTAGGAAGTGGCTAGGCTGGGACTTGCGCCCCCTGGTGGCCCCGAGAACCTGCCCTGGGACAGAGCTGGGGAGAGGGGCTGGGCTGGGACTAGCGCCCCCTGGTGGCCCCGAGCCCCCGCCCCGGGGCGGGGTGAAGGAGAGTGGCTAGGCTGGATAGAGCGCCCCCGGGTGGCTAGGCCGGGAGTAGCGCCCCCTGGGGACTGAGAGTCCCCACCCCACGGCAGCGTGGGGGAGACGGGCTAAGCTGGAAGTAGCGCCCCCTGGTGGCCATGAGCACCTGCCCCATGTAGCTAGGCTGGGACTAGCGCCCCCTGGTGACTGAGAGCCCCCACTCCATGGCAGCGTGGGGGAGAGGGCCTAGGCTGGGAGTAGCGCCCTCTGGTGGCCATGAGGCCCCGCCCCACGGGGAGAGAGAGTAATAATAATAATTTGGTATTTGTTAAGCACTTACTATGTGCCAAGCACTGTTCTAAGCACTGGGGGAGATACAGGATCATCAGGTTGTCCTACAGTCTTAGTCCCCATTTTCCAGATGAGGTAAATGAGGCACAGAGAAGTGACGTGACTTGCCGAAAGTCGCACAGCTGATAAGTGGCAGAGCTGGGATTGGAGCCCACGACCTCTGACTCCCAAACTCGCACTCTTTCCACTGAGCCCCGCTGCTTCTCTAAGGTGGGAGCACCTAGACTGTAAGCTCACTGTGGGCGGGGAATGTGTCTGTGGTATTGGGCCATTGGACGCTCCCAAGCGCCTAGTCCAGTGCACCGCATCCGGGAAGCGCTCAATAAATATGAGCGATTAATTGAGCAGCACCGCTCCTCGGCCATGATCCCAGCGCTTAGAACAGTGCTTTGCACATAGTAAGCGCTTAATAAATACCATTATTATTATTATTATCCTCTGCCCAAGCCCTGCCTTACCTTCTGGCCTGACCTGTTGCGAGGCGTCATCCCGGTTAGGAGCGGTGGTGGAGCAGGTGGCGGAGAGACGGAGGGAGATAGTTTACCCTCTCCCTTTTTCTCACTGTGTTTCTAACTCTCTCCAGAACCTCCTTCTTTCATTCATTCGTTCAATCGTATTTATTGAGCGCTTACTTTGTGCAGAGCACTGGACTAAGCGCTTGGGAAGTACAAGTTGGCAACATATAGAGACGGTCCCAACCCTTGCATCTGTAAAGTGAATCTGCCACTGCCTCCCAAAGACAAAGGGTTAAACGCAAAGCGGTGTATTGGGAGAATTTTGAAGTGGGTATAATGTACTGCTGCCATTTTATCAATTAATCAGGAATTTTGAAGTGGGTATAATGAACTGCTGCCATTTTATCAATTAATCAGTGGAATTTATTGAGCGCTTAATCCTCCAAAGGCAGTATTAGAGAAGCAGCAGGACGTGGTGGATAGAATATGGGCCTGAGAGTCAGAAGGTCATGGGTTCTAATCCTTTCTCTGCCACTTCTCTACCGTGTGACCTCGGGTAAGTCACTTCACTTCTCTGGGCCTCAGTGACCTCATCTGTAAAGTGGGGATTGAGACTGTGAGCCCCACATGGGACAGGGACTGTGTCCAGCATGATTTGCTTATATTCATTCATTCATTCAATCATATTTATTGAGCGCTTACTGTGTGCAGAGCATTGTACTAAGCGCTTGGGAAGTACAAGTTGGCAACATATAGAGACGGTCCCACCCCAGCACTTAGTACGGTGCCTAGCACACAGGAAGAGCTTAACAAATACCACAGTTCTTCTTATTATTACTGTTAATAAACACTAGCACTTAGTACAGTGCTTTGCACACAGTAAGTGCTCAATAAGTACAATTGAATAAATGAATGGTGTAGGGAGGGAGGGAAAAGAAAGAGGAAGTGGAAGATGCAGGGAAAAGAGGGGAGGATCACTGAGGGAGATTGAGGAGCACGTGATGGGGAAAAAGGAGTGGTGGATATTACAGTGCTCTGCACACGGTAAGCGCTCAATATATGCGATTGAATGAATGAATGAATATTGGAATCGTCACCCTCGGAATTTCCCCTCAGGAGCAACTGCTTGGAGGGAAGGGGAGTGTCCTCTCTGACAAGACGATGCCTGGCTGAAGGAAGCTGGAGGGCGGACACAGCTTGAAGTTGGGAATTTCCCAGGGAAGCTTTCCTGGAGAAGGTGGCGTTTCAGGAGAACTTTGAAAATTAGAGGGATTGCATTCTGGAGAAGTTGAAGGCAGAAGAAATTCTGAGATTGGTAAGTAGGAGACTCACACACACATAATAATAATGATGATGATGGGTATTTGTTAAGCGCTTACTAAGTGCCAAGCACTGTTTTAAGCACCGGGGAGGTTACAAGGTAATCAAGTTGTCCCATGGGGGGGCTCACAGTTTTAATCCCCATTTTACAGATGAGGTAACTGAGGCCCAGAGAAGTGAAGTGATATGCCCAAAGTCACACAACTGACAGTTGGCAGAGCTGGGATTTGAACCCATGACCTCTGACTGCAAAGCCCTTGCTCTTTCCACTGAGCCATGCTTCTTTTCCATAAGGTGAATTTCACCAAGGGAGACATCTCCAAAGATGAAGATAGCTATAAACAGGAATACTCCAGAATATGACTAATCAGTAGTTTTCATTTATTTATTTTTTTATTGTTATTTGTTAAGCGCTTACTCTGTGCCAGGCACCTTACTGAGCGCTGGGGTAGATATAAGCTCATCAAGTTGGACACAGTCCCTGTCCCACATGGGGCTCACAGGCTTAATCCCCACTTTACAGATGAGGGAAATGAGGCAAAGAGAAATTAAATAATAATAATAATGGTCTTTGTTAAGCGCTTTCTATGTGCCCAGCACTGTTCTAAGCACTGCGGGGGATACAAGGTAATCAGGTTGTCCTGCGTGGGGCTCCCAGTTTTAATCCCCATTTGACAGATGAGGTAACTGAGGCACAGACAAATTAAGTGACTTGCCCGTGGTCACACAGCAGACAAGTGACAGAGCCGGGATTAGAACCCAGGTCCTTCCGCCTCCCGGACCTGTCCACTATCCATTAGTCCCCCCTGCTTCTCTGCTTTGATTGAGTGTTTACTCTATGCAGAGCACTGTACTATAATAATAATAATAATAATAATAATAATAATAATAATAATAATAACAATAATAATAATGGCATTTGTTAAGCGCTTACTATGTGCAAAGCACTGTTCTAAGCGCTGGAGCACTGTTCTAAGCGCTGGTGAGTACTGTAGTGTTAGAAACGATCCGTCTCCTAAAGGAATTTGCAATCTGTTAGAAACCACCCCGCAATATGCCCAACCTAGGGGTTATAGCCCACTTGTGTCAATCAGTTAGTTGTATTTATGAGCGCTTCCTGTGTGCCGAGCACTGTACTAAATTCTGAGGAAAGTACACTATAACAAGACAACAGACACATTCCGTGCCCAACATGAGCTAATTGTTTGTCTCCCCCTCTAGACTTTCATATAAATTATAGATACAGACATCAGTGCCGTGGGGCTGGGCATGTGGGGAATGAATAATAGTAATAACAAAATAATTGTGGTATTTGTTACGAGCTTACTTTGTGCCAGGCACTGTACTAATCAATCAATCAATCAATCGTATTTATTGAGCGCTTACTGTGTGCAGAGCACTGGACTAAGCGCTTGGGAAGTACAAGTTGGCAACATATAGAGACAGTCACTACCCAACAGTGGGCTCACAGTCTAAAAGGGGGAGACAGAGAACAAAACCAAACATACTAACAGAATAAAATAAATAGAATAGATATGTACAAGTAAAATAAATAAAGAAATGAATAGAGTAATAAATATGTACAAACATATATACAGGTGCTATGGGGAAGGGAAGGAGGTAAGATGGGAACTCTATGAAGCAGCTTGGCTTAGTGGAAAGAGCCCAGACATGGGAGTAAGAGGACATGGGTTCAAATCCTGGGTCCGCCACGTGTCTGCTGTGTGACCTTGGGCAAGCCACTTAACTTCTCTGTGCCTCAGTTACCTCATCTATAAAATGGGGATTAAGACTGTGAGCCCAATATGGGACAGCCTGATTATCTGGCATCTCCCCCAGCGCTTAGAACAGTGCGTGGCACATAGTAAGCGATGAACAAATACCATCATTATTATTAATATTACTAAGCGCTGGATAAAGGGAGCAAGTCAGGACGACACTAAAGGGAGAGGGAGAAGAAAGAAGGGCTCAGTCAGGGTTGTCTGCTGATCATTCATTCAATCGTATTTATTGAGCGCTTACTGTTTGCAGAGCACTGTACTAAGCACTTGGAAAGTACAATTTGGCAACAGAGACAATCCCTACCCAACAACGGGCTCACAGACTAGAAGTGGGGAGACAGGCATCAAAACAAGTAAACAGGCATCAGTAGAATCAATATAAATGACTGCATATAGGCCTAAGCCCCACCCCAGTGTTATGTCTAATTACTGCAGAGGGAGGATTTAGACTGTGAGCCCACTGTTGGGTCGGGACTGTCTCTGTATGTTGCCAACTTGTACTTCGCTAGCGCTTAGTACAGTGCTCTGCACACAGTAAGCGCTCAATAAATACGATTGATTGATTGATTGATTGAGGATCCCACTCTGCCCCCTCCTCAATTGCCTGGCCCACCCTCCTGGGTCCCCAGCACCTATCATTGGGATTAAAGTTGGAAAAACTTTACAGTGCTCTGCACATAGTAAGCGCTCAATAAATACGATTGATAACTCAATAAATACGATTGATAAAAACTGCAGCTGGGTGGGCTGGGGGGTCAGGAAAACGGCGAGGAGGGCAGGGCTGGGCAGGGCCCCAGTCACAATGTCATTTTCCTTATCTGCAGTGCCCAGTGGTAATGGTGGAGCTGGTTGGGGGCCGGATCCCAGCTAACTGCGTGTGAGTCGATGGGGAAGCGCTTCCCACCCTCATCCACGGTTCCGCGGTCCTAACCCTTCACCTAACGAGCCTAACATAATGATACCCCTTGGTATCGTGGGGTGCGCTTCAGTGTGCTGGGGTGGTGGGAAGGGGTGGGGTTTAGCCTGAGGACTTGAAGTCTACATCACCAGTGGTGAAGTTCACCTGTGAGTGGGAGGAGGGCAAAAACTGCCAATGTGGAATTGTTGGGCGCACATGTCCCTTTCCCTTTCCCTTTCCCTTTCCCTTTCCCTTTCCTTCCTTCCCCTCCCTCCCTCCCTTCCTTCCTTCCTTTCTCTCTCTTCCTCTCTGTTCCTCTCTCTATCTCTCTTTCCTTCTCTCTCTCTCTCTCTTTCTCTTCCTCTCTCTCTCCACAATAATAATAATAATAATGATGGCATTTGTTAAGCGCTTACTATGTGCAAAGCACTGTTCTAAGCGCTGGGGGGGTTACAGTGGGATCAAGTTGTCCCATGTGGGGCTCCCAGTCTTAATCCCCATTTTTACAGATGAGGGAACTGAGGCTCAGAGAAGTGAAGTGACTTGCCCAAGGTCACACAGCAGACTTGTGGCGGAGCCGGGATTCGAACCCACGACCTCTGACTCCAAAGCCCGGGCTCTTTCCACTGAGCCACGGAATAATGATAATGATAATGATAATGACACAATGACTGTAAGCTCATTGTGGGCAAGGAACATTTCTATTATGCCATACGCTCCCAAGCACGTAGTACAGTGCTCTGCACACAGTGCTCAATAAATACAATGAATTGCTTATTTCATTTGAGGGGAACTAAGACCCAGAGAGGTGAAGTGACTTCTTCAGGGTCCCACGGCAGAGCAGGGACTAGAACCCAAGCCTCCTGCCTCTTCGCCCCGTGGCCTTTTCCCCAGGCCTTAAAGCCCCCAGTCGGGGCAGAGGCCCGCTGGCCGGACTCATCCTCCCCTCCCCGCCAGCGGAGGATGGACTCCGTTTCCTCTCGCGCAGAGCGTTAGGCCGCCCGACGAGGGACGAGGAGGAGCCGGCAGCATGAACGACGATCGCGGCGTTGGCTTCCGTCAGCAGCTCCTGAACATCGACAAGAACCTGGGCAGCGAAGAGGTGGAGGCCCTCAAGTTCCTCTGCAACGACTGGATCCCCTTCAAGAAGCTGGAGAAGGTGCGGTCCGCCCAGGAAATCTTCCAGCACCTGGAGGACGGGGACAGGCTGAACCGGGAAAACCCTTTCGTGGTGGTCGAACTCCTCTACCACATCAGGCAGCACGCTCTGCTCAAGCATGTTGGCTACACCAAGGAAAAGGTCATCAAGGAACTGCCCGCCAAGGGCAAACTCTCTCCATTCAGGTGAGGCTTCTAGGCCGTAAGCTTCCTTGAGCACTTATTGCGTGCAGAGCACTGTATTAAGCGCTTGGGTCTCAGTTGGTGGCTCATTGGAAAGAGCACGGGCTTTGGAGTCAATCAATCAATCAATCAATCGTATTTATTGAGCGCTTACTATGTGCAGAGCACTGTACTAAGCGCTTGGGAAGTACAAATTGGCAACACATAGAGACAGTCCCTACCCAACAGTGGGCTCACAGTCTAAAAGGGGGAGACAGAGAACAGAACCAAACATACCAACAAAATAAAATAAGTAGGATAGAAATGTACAAGCAAAATAAATAAATAAATAAATAAATAGAGTAATAAATATGTACAACCATATATACATATATACAGGTGCTGTGGGGAAGGGAAGGAGGTAAGATGGGGGTCAGAGGTTATGGGTTCAAATCCCAGCTCCTCCAATTGTCAGCTGTGTGACTTTGGGCAAGTCACTTCACTTCTCTGGGCCTCAGTTACCTGCATCTGTAAAATGGGGATTAAGACTGTGAACCCCAAGTGGGACAACCTGATCACCTTGTATCCTCCCCAGCGCTTAGAACAGTGCTTTGCACATAGTAAGCGCTTAACAAATGCCATCATTATTATAGAGAAGCAGCGTGGCTCAGTGGAGAAGAGCATGGGCTTTGGAGTCAGAGGTCATGGGTTCAAACCCCGGCTCCGCCAATTGTCAGCTGTGTGACTTTGGGCAAGTCACTTCACTTCTCTGGGCCTCAGTTACCTCATCTGTAAAATGGGGATTGAGACTGTGAGCCCCACGTGGGACAACCTGATCACCTTGTAACCTCCCCAGCGCTTAGAACAGTGCTTTGCACATAGTAAGCGCTTAATAAATGCCATTATTATTATTATTACAATGCAACAACATAACAGACACATTCCCTGCCCACAGTGACCTTACAGTCTAAAGAGGGAGTCAGACATTACTAGAAACAAATGACTGATACGAAAAACAATGCTTTGGGGCGGGGATGGGGAATGAATAAAGGGAGCAAGTCTGTGTGGGAAGGGAATGTGTCCATTGTATTGGACTCTCCCCAAGCATTTATACAGTGCTTTGCACACATTAAGTGCTCAAAAAGGATGAATGAATAATAGTAATAATTGTGGTATTTGTTCAGCGCTTACCGTGTGCCCGGCACTGTATACTAAGCGCTGGGGTGGATACAAGCAAATTGGGTTGGACACAGTCCCTGCCTCACATGGGGCTCACAGTCTCAATCCTCATTTTCCAGATGAGGTAACTGAGGCCCAGAGAATAATAATTAATAATTTTGGTATTTGTTGAGCGCTTACTATGTGCAGAGCACTGTTCTAAGCTCTGGAGTGAAGTGATTTGCCCAAGGTCACACAGCAGACAAGAGGCAGAGCCGGGATTAGAACCCGTAACCTTCTGAGTCCCAGGCCCAGGTGCTAGCCACTGTGCCATGCTGCTTCTCAGTGAACTTCCGCTCTCCAGAACAAAAAAATGTTCAGCCTTTCCAACCTGCAGTCGATCAATCAATCAATCGTATTTATTGAACGCTTACTGTGTGCAGAGCACTGTACTAAGCGCTTGGGAAGTACAAGTTGGCAACATATATAGACAGTCCCTAATCAATCAATCAATCAATCAATTGTATTTATTGAGCGCTTACTATGTGCAGAGCACTGTACTAAGCGCTTGGGAAGTACAAATTGGCATCACATAGAGACAGTCCCTACCCAACAGTGGGCTCACAGTCTAAAAGGGGGAGACAGAGAACAGAACCAAACATACCAACAAAATAAAATAAGTAGGATAGAAATGTACAAGTAAAATAAATAAATAAATAAATAAATAAATAGAGTAATAAATATGTGCAACCGTATATACATATATACAGGTGCTGTGGGGAAGGGAAGGAGGTAAGACGGGGGGATGGAGAGGGGGACGAGGGGGAGAGGAAAGAAGGGGCTCAGTCTGGGAAGGCCTCCTGGAGGAGGTGAGCTCTCAGCAGGGCCTTGAAGGGAGGAAGAGAGCTAGCTTGGCGGAGGGGCAGAGGGATTGGGGGCATTCCAGGCCCGGGGGATGACGTGGGCCGGGGGTCGATGGCGGGACAGGCGAGAGCGAGGTACAGTGAGGAGATTAGTGGTGGAGGAGCGGAGGGTGCGGGCTGGGCAGTAGAAGGAGAGAAGGGAGGTGAGGTAGGAGGGGGCGAGGTGATGGACAGCCTTGAAGCCCAGGGTGAGGAGTTTCTGCCTGATGCGCAGATTGATCGGTAGCCATTGGAGGTTTTTGAGGAGGGGAGTAATATGTCCAGAGCGTTTCTGGACAAAGATAATCCGGGCAGCAGCATGAAGTATGGATTGAAGTGGAGAGACACACGAGGATGGGAGATCAGAGAGAAGGCTGGTGCAGTAGTCCAGACGGGATAGGATGAGAGTTTGAATTAGCAGGGTAGCGGTTTGGATGGAGAGGAAAGGGCGGATCTTGGCAATGTTGCGGAGCTGAGACCGGCAGGTTTTGGTGACGGCTTGGATGTGAGGGGTGAACGAGAGAGCGGAGTCGAGGATGACACCAAGGTTGCGGGCTTGTGAGACGGGAAGGATGGTAGTGCCGTCAACAGAGATGGGAAAGTCAGGGAGAGGACAAGGTTTGGGAGGGAAGACAAGGAGCTCAGTCTTCGACATGTTGAGCTTTAGGTGGCGGGCGGACATCCAGATGGAGATGTCCTGAAGGCAGGAGGAGATGCGAGCCCGGAGGGAGGGGGAGAGAGCAGGGGCAGAGATGGAGATCTGGGTGTCATCAGCGTAGAGATGATAGTTGAAGCCGTGGGAGCGAATGAGGTCACCGAGGGAGTGAGTGTAGATTGAGAACAGAAGGGGACCAAGCACTGAACCTTGGGGAACCCCCACAGTAAGAGGATGGGAGGGGGACTGTCCCTACCCAACAGTGGGCTCACAGTCTAAAAGTCCTCACAGGATGGTGCTTAGAAAGAAAACCAGAAGCAGCGTGGGCATGTCACTTCACTTCTCTGGACCTCAGTTTCCTCATCTGTAAAATGGGGATTCGATTCCCGTTCTCCCTCCCATCTAGACTGTGAGTCCCGTGTGACTGTGTTTGACCTGATTACCTCATATTTACCCCAGGGTTTAGTACAGTGCTTAGAGAAGCAGCGTGGCTCAGTGGAAAGAGTCCAGGCTTGGGAGTCAGAGGTCGTGGGTTCTAATCCCGGCTCCGCCACTTGTCAGCTGTGTGACTTTGGGCAAGTCACTTAACTTCTCTGTGCCTCAGTTCCCTCATCTGTAAAGTGGGGATGAAGACTGTGAGCCCCCACATGGGATAACCTTGATTACCTTGTATCTCCCCCAGCACTTAGAATGGTGCTTGGCACATAGTAAGTGCTTAACAAATACCAACATTATTATTATTATTATTAATATTATTATTATTATTATTACAGTGAGCCCTATGTGGGACAACTTGATCACATTGTATCCCCCCAAGCGCTTAGAACAGTGCTTTGCACGTAGTAAGCGCTTAATAAATACCATCATCATTATTATTTAGAATAATAATTCTGGTATTTGTTAAAAGCACTTACTGTGTGCCAGGCACTGTACTAAATGCTGGGGTGGCTACAAACAAATTGGGTTGGACACAGTCCCTGTCCCACACTGGGCTCATAGTCTTAATCCCCATTATACAGATGAGGAAACTGAGGCCCAGAGAAGTAAAGTGACTTACCCAAGAATACACAGCAGACAAGTGGCAGAGCCAGGATTAGAACCCACAACCTTCTGTCTCCTAGGCCCGTGCTCTAACCACTATGGCACACTGCTTCCACTAGGTCATGCTCCACTGTAGCCAGTGTCATCTATCGATTAATCCATCAGGGGTATTTATTGAGGTCTTACTGTGTGCAAGACATTGTAGTAATAATAATAATAATAATAATAATGGCATTTATTAAGCGCTTACAATGTGCAAAGCACTGTTCTAAGCGCTGGGGGGTTACAAGGTGATCAGGTTGTCCCACGGGGGGCTCACAGTCTCCATCCCCATTTTACAGATGAGGGAACTGAGGCCCAGAGAAGTTAAGTGACTTGCCCAAAGTCACATAGTTGACAGTTGTCGGAGCCGGGATTTGAACCTATGACCTCTGACTCCAAAGCCCGGGCTCTTTCCACTGAGCCACGCTGCTTAATATAATAATAATGATAATCGAGGTATTTGTTAAGCCCTTACTATGCGTCAGGCTCTGTACTAAGCGCTGGAGTGGATACGAGCAAATCGGGATGGACGCAGTCCCTGTCCCACACGGGACTCACAGTCTTAATCCCCATTTGACAGATGAGGGAACTGAGGCCCAGAGAAGCAAAGTGACTTGTCCAAGGCCTCACAGCAGACAAGTGGCGAAGCTGGAATTAGAACCCGTGACCTTCTGACTCTCAGGCCCGGGCTTTATCCACTCCGCTGTGTACTAAGGCCTTGGGAAATTACAACCGTGCAACCAAATCAATCGTATTTATTGAGCACATACTATGTGCAGAGCACTGTACTAAGCGCTTGGGAAGTACAAATTGGCAACACATAGAGACAGTCCCTACCCAACAGTGGGCTCACAGTCTAAAAGGGGGAGACAGAGAACAGAACCAAACATACCAACAAAATAAAATAAATAGGATAGAAATGTACAAGTAAAATAAATAAATAAATAAATAGAGTAATAAATATGTACAACCATATATACATATATACAGGTGAGATATTATATATACAGGTGAGATGTATATTTATATACATATAAACAGAGTTTGTAGCTGTGATCCCTGCTCCCGAGGAGCTTACAGTCCTCAGGGCTGTGCATCTCTACATCCACAACGGCTTCTGATATCATATCGCTCTGCACCCAGACAGAGTGGAATAGTTGGAAGAACATTCCCTGATTCTGCCGAAAATGTGGAGTGAAAACACATTCCTGACAGAACCGAATGTACGATGAAGAGACTATTTCCTCACAAATAAGGTTTATTGATCAACTACTATGTCCAAAGTACTAAGGGCTTGGGAGAGAACAATACATCATCATCATCATCATCAATCGTATTTATTGAGCGCTTACTATGTGCAGAGCACTGTACTAAGCGCTTGGGAAGTACAAGTTGGCAACATATAGAGACAGTCCTTACCCAACAGTGGGCTCACAGTCTAAAAGGTGGGCTCACAGTCTAAAATTAGCCAAATTAGCTGACACGTTTCCTTCCAGTAAGGCGACCTGGACTTTAAACCCAGCCTTGCAACTGGCCCTGCTGTGTGACTTTAGGCAAGTCACTTCATCTCTCTGGGCCTCTGTTACCTCGTCTATAAAATGGAGATTACTGTCTCTTCCCGCCCCTTAGACAGGGAGGGCCATCAGTGGTGTGTATTGAACGCTAACTGTGTGCAGAGCACTGTAGAAAGCACTTGGGAGAATCCAAGGGACTTGAAGGACAAGGACTATGTCTACTCTTAACTTCTCTGTGCCTTAGTTACCTCATCTGGAAAATGGGGATTAAAACTGTGAGCCCCCTGTGGGACAACCTAATCACCTTGTAACCTCCCCAGCGCTTAGAACAGTGCTTTGCACATAGTAAGCGCTTAATAAATGCCATTATTATTATTATTATTATTATTACTCTCATTACCTCATATCTGTCGTAGCGCTTACCAGTACAGCACGGCATAGTGGATAGAACATGGGCTTGGATGTCAGAAGGCCCTGGTTCTAATCCCATCTTCACCATTTGTCTGTTGTGTGACACTGGGGCAAGTGACACTGGGGCAAGTCCCTTAACTTCTCTGTGCCTTAGTTACTTTATCTGTAAAATGGGGATGAAGATAAAATGGGGATTAAGACTGTGAGCCCCATGTGGGCTGGGGATTGTGCCCAGCCCAGTTGGCTTGAATCCACCCCAGAACTTAGAACAATGCCTGGCACATAGAAAGTACTTACAAATACTACAGGTGTTGTTATTATTGTTATTATTATTGTTAGCACACAATGTTAGAAACTTATTCAGTACTTAATACAATGATAATAACAAACTGAAACCTTATTTAAGCAGTTTGACTCTAAAAGCTACCATCAGCGAGATAGACCTGGGCAGGTGGTGTTCTTCCTTGTAGGATCTGTGGCCAAACAGTAGTAATAGTAATAATAATAATAATAGCATTTATTAAGTGCTTACTATGTGCAAAGCACTGTTCTAAGCACTAGGGAGGTTACAAGGTGATCAGGTTGTCCCACGGGGGGCTCACAGTCTTCATCCCCATTTTACAGATGAGGTAACAGGCCCAGAGAAGTGAAGTGACTTGCCCAAAGCCACACAGCTGGCAAGTGGTGGAGCCGGTATTTGAACCCATGACCTCTGACTCCAAAGCCCGGGTTCTTTCCACTGAGCCACGCCGCTTCTCCAAGTAGTAGAAGTAGTTGTTGTGTTGGTATTTACTGAATGCCCACTGGGTGTGTTGCAGTGTACTAAGCACACGAGAAGTACAAAAGAGAGGCTGTACATCTCCCATGCCCGCAGCGTGGCTCAGTTGGAAAGAGCATGGGCTTTGGAGTCAGAGGTCATGGGTTCAAATCCCAGCTCTGCCAATTACCAGCTGTGTGACTTTGGGCAAGTCACTTAACTTCTCTGTGCCTCAGTTACCTCATCTGTAAAATGGGGATTAAGTCTGTGAGCCCCCCGTGGGACAACCTGATCACTTTGTAACTTCCCCAGTGCTTAGAACAGTGCTTTGCACATAGTAAGCGCTTAATAAATGCCATTTAAAAAAAAAGAAAAAAAGAAAAAACATTTATCGAATTGGATCTTTGTCCCAGGAAAATGCTGTTTGAACTGTCGGAGGACATCACTCAAGAAGACTTGAAGAGTATGTTATTCCTCTTGGCCGATCATCTTCCAAAGAAGAAAATGGTGAGCAGGGAAGAAGAGCCCCCCATTTTCCTCTGCTTCTCCTCCCCTTCCCATCACCCCTACTCCCTCCCTCTGCTCTACGCCCCTCCCCGCCCCACGGCACTTGTGTATATATGTGCATATTTATTAATTATTCCATTTATTTTATTAATGATGTGTATATATCTATAATTCCATTTACATATATTGATCCTATTGATGCCTGTCTACTTGTTTTGTTGTTTGTCTCCCCCCTTCTAGACTGTGAGCCCATTATTGGGTAGGGATTGTCTCTATCTGAGAGAGGCAGCGTGGCTCAGTGGAAACAGCATGGGCTTTGGAGTCAGAGGTCATGGGTTCAAACCCCGGCTCTGCCAATTGTCAGCTGTGTGACTTTGGGCAAGTCACTTAACTTCTCTGTGCCTCAGTTACCCCATCTGTAAAATGGGGATTAAGACTGTGAGCCCCACATGGGACAACCTGATCACCTTGTATCTGCCCCAGCGCTTAGAACAGTGCTTTGCACATAGTAAGCGCTTAACAAATACCAACATTATTATTATTATTATCTGTTGCCGAATTGTACTTTCCAAGCATTCTGTACAGTACTCTGCACACAGTAAGTGCTCAATAAATATGATTGATCGAATGAATGAATGAAAGAAAGAAAGAAGGCCAGGCCTCGGAAGTTTTCCGCTGTACCAGTCAGCAATCATTGTTATATGCCTGGTCTCTTTCCCCCTTAAAATCTGAGCCCCATGTTGGGCAGGGGCCATGTCCTGACTAATTATCCTGCGTCGAGCATGGTGCTTGGCATACGGCGAGTGCGTAATCAATACCGTCGTTATTATTACCGGGAGATGTAACAACTCCTCCCATCAGAGCCGGAACTTTTAGTTGGATTGGGTATAACCGAGGCTTTTGCTAATGGGCCTCTGTTTGATCAACCGATCAATCATTGGTATCTTTTGAGCACTTATTGGGTGCAGAAGTCTGTACTGAGCCCCTTGATTGTCATGACTCTTGTTATCGGTTCCCCCTTCCTGGCAGAATTTTGCTTTTCTCTCTCTTGAGCCGCAGCTGGAATTCCTGCCATTTCCCAGAAGAACAAAAACCCAGATTCATTCAGTTGTATTTGTTTAGCACATACTGGAGAAGCAGCGTGGCTCAGTGGAAAGAGCCCGGGCTTTGGAGTCAGAGGTCATGGGTTTGAATCCTGGCTCCACCAATTGTCAGCTGTGTGACTTTGGGCAAGTCACTTAACTTCTCTGAGCCTCAGTTACCTCATCTGTAAGACTCTGAGCCCCCCGTGGGACAACCTGACCACCTTGTAACCTCCCCAGCACTTAGAACAGTGCTTTGCACATAGTAAGTGCTTAATAAATGCCACTATTATTATTATTATTATTACTATTATTATTACTGTGTGCAGAGCACTGTACTGTGCAGATCCAAGGAGCAGGCAGTCTCTAAGTCACACTCTAGACTGTAAGCTCGTGGTGGACAGGGAACATGTGTGTTATATTGTTACATTGAACTTTCCCAAGTGGTTAGAGTGCTGTGCAAACAGTAAGCGCTCAATAAGTACTATCGATGCTGGGATTTGGGACTCTGTCTCGGCCCGCTGCTCTCCTTTCACTTTTTTAGGGATCTTTTAACTACAGGACCCTCCTGCAAACTTTCTACCTTATGCTCCCAACCGCTTAGTACAGCACTGTGCCCTGGGTGAGAGCTCAGTAAATCCTACTGATCAGAAGAAGCAGGCGCTGGAAATGATTTCCATGCTTTTGGGAAAGCGTGGAATAAAACCCCAGTTGGCAGAGAGAGGGAGGCAGAAGCAGCGGCAATAATAATAATAATAATAATTTTGGTATTTGTTAAGCGCTTACTATGTGCCAAGCACTGTTCTAAGCACTGGAGGAGATACAGGGTGATCAGGTTTTTCCACTTGGGGCTCACAGTCTTAATCCCCATTTTCCAGATGAGGAAACAGGCCCAGAGAAGTGAAGTGACTTGCCCAAAGTCACACAGCTGAGAAGTGGCGGAGGCAGGATTCGAACCCATAACCTCTTACTCCCAAGCCCGTGCTCTTTCCACTGAGCCACGCTTTTTCCACTGAGCTGTGCTGCTTGAATAAAAGTATTTATTGAGTGCCATTGGGTGCTCTGTTCTGCACTGAGGACAACGTGAAGCATGAGCGGCAGTCTCTGGTCACAGAGGGCTCTCATTCTAATGGGGGAGATGGACAAAGTATAAAATATTAATCCACGGTATTTAGTGAGTGCTTACTGTGTGCAGAGTACTTTTCTAAGCACTTGGGAGAACACAGTGCAGCAGGGTTCACGGACACATGCCCTGCCCACAACCAGCCTAGAGTCTAGAAGGGAAGACAGACACCAATATAAATAAGTAATTTCAAATATATTCATTCATTCAATCGTATTTATTGAGCACTTACTGTGTGCAGAGCACTGTACTAAGCGCTTGGGAAGTACGAGTCGGCAACATATAGAGACGGTCCCTATTCAACAATGGGCTCACAGTCTAGAAGGAGGAGACAGACAACAAAACAAAACATGTTGACGGGTGTCAAACCCGTCAGAATAAATAGGATTATAGCTATATGCACATCATTAATAAAATATAGTAGTAAATATGGACAAGTAAATAGAGTAATAAATCTGTACAAATATATACAAGTGCCGTGGGGAGGGGAAGGAGGTAGGATGTGGCAGGGGATGGGGAGAGGAGAGGAAAAAGGGGGCTCAGTGTGGGAAGGCCTCCTGAAGGAGGTGAGCTCTCAGTAGGGCTTTGAAGGGAGAAAGAGAGCTAGTTTGCCGGATGTGTGGAGGGAGGGCATTCCGGGCCAGGGGAAGGACTTGGGCTGAGGCCGACAGCGGGACGGGCAAGAAAGGGGCACAATGAGGAGGTTAGCAGTAGAGGAGCGGAGTGTGCGGGCTGGGCTGGAGAAGGAGACAA
The DNA here is from genome assembly GCF_015852505.1 of Tachyglossus aculeatus. NCBI lineage: Eukaryota > Metazoa > Chordata > Mammalia > Monotremata > Tachyglossidae > Tachyglossus > Tachyglossus aculeatus. The sequence goes on from NC_052072.1 coordinate 6,313,260, forward strand.
GGGAGGTGAGGGAGGTGAGGGAGGAAGGGGCAAGGGGATGGAAGCCTTGAAGCCGAGGGTGAGGAGTTTAATTTGAAGATACATAAGTACGTTCGGTGGGGTTGAGGGTGGGGCTACTATCCAAAGTCCAAAAATCCAGGTGCTTAGATGATGCAGAATGGAAAGAGAGCCTGCAAAAAGAGGGCTTAATCAGGTAAGGCCTCTTGGAGGAGATGTCATCTTAATAATGCTTTGAAGGTGGGGAGAGTGGTGGTCTGGCGTCTTTGGAGGAGGAGGGAGTTCCAGGTTAGAGGAAGGATGTTGAAAAGGAGTCGTCAGCGAGATAGACGAGATCGGAGCATAGCTGGTGCTAGAGGAGAGAAATACGTGGGCTGGGCTGGAGTAGATCAGTGGGGTGAGGAGGGAGAGACCAAGCAGATTGAGAGCTCTAAAGCCGAAAGTCAGGAGCGTTTGATGTGGAGTTAAATGGGCAGCCACTGGAGGTTCTTGAGGCGTGGGGAGAAGTGGACTGAACTTTATTTATTTAGGAAAATGATCTGTGCAGCAGAGTTATCTTGAAATAGGGGTCGCAAGACCCTGGGTTACTTGGATTCTGAAGTACTGTACGTGTAAGGTGGAGTTGCAAAGATCATGATACGCACAGTACGGTGAAGCAATAATTTGACTTTATAATATTAGTGCTACAAGGATTCAAGAGGGATTCATTAGAATAATTGCAGTCAATCCGTATCCCCGTAGGAAAATAGGTCATAAAGAGATCCTTATAAAGGAGAAATAATAATTAGTTAGGATAATTGCAGCTAGTTTGTGTCCACATAGGAGAATAGGTCATAAAGAGAAGCAGCGTGGCTCAGTGGAAATAACATGGGCTTTGGAGTCAGAGGTCATGGGTTCAAATCCCGGCTCTGCCAATTGTCAGCTGTGTGACTTTGGGCAAGTCACGTCACTTCTCTGGGCCTCAGTTCCCTCATCTTTCAAATGGGGATGAAGACTTGGGACAACCAGATCACTTTGTAACCTCCCCAGTGCTTAGAATAGTGCTTTGCACATAGTAAGCGCTTAATAAATGCCATTATTATTATTATTGTTATTATTATTATTATTAAAGAGGTAGGTATAAAGGAGGAATAAGACCATAGCAGCTAGAGGGAGACCAAGCGGACCTTCGGTTTTCACACTGTTTCTGTAACTTTATTTGTTTGTATTGATGTCTGCCCCCACCTCCGCCTCCCCCATCTAGACTGTAAGCTCGTTATGGGCAGGGAATGTCACTGTTTATTGTTATATTGTACTTTCCCAAGTGCTTAGTACAGTGCTCTGCACACAATAAGCAGTCAATAAATACGATTGAATGAATGAATATTTCGGGTTACCCGGCGTCAGCTACAGCAATTCTGGACCTCACCATTGGCTTTAAAGCACTTAATCACCTTGCCCCCTCCTACCTCACCTTGCTACTCTCCTACTACAACCCAGCTCGCACCCTTCGTTCCTCTAATTTCCACCTTTTCACTGTACCTTCATCTCATCTTTCTCACCACCAACCTCTTGTCCACATCCTACCTCTGGCCTGGAACACCCTCCCTCCTTATATCAGGCAGTTAATTGCTCTCCCCGACTTCAAAGCTTTATTGAAGGCCCATCTCCCCCAGGAGGTCTTCCCTGTCTAAACTCTCCTCTCCTCCCACTCCCTTCTATGCCACTCTTACTTGCTCCTTGCTTACTTGCTTCATTCATCCTCTCTCCCATACCGACAGCACATATGTATTTATCTGTATATATCTATAATTTATTTATATTAATGTCTGTCTCCCCCGTAGACTCTGAGCTCATTGTGGGCAGGAGTGTGCCTGTTTGTTGTTATATTGTACTCTCCAAAGCACTTAATACAGTGCTCTGCACAGAATAAATGCTCAATAAATTCGATTGAATGAATGAAGAGTGAGAAGCAGCATGGCTTAGTGGATAGAGCACGGGCTTAGAAGTCAGAAGGTCATGGGTTCTTATCCCGGCTCTGCCACTTGTCTGCTATGTGATCTTGGGCAAGTCAATTCACTTCTCTGTGCCTGTTACCTCATCTGTAAAATAGGGATTGAGACCCGTGTGGGACAGCAACTGTGTCCAACCTGATCTCCTTGTATCCACCCTAGAGCTTAGTACAGTGCCTGGCACATAGTAAGCGCTTAACAAATATCATAATTATTATTTATTATTAAGAGTGAAGTATGGACTGGAGTAGGGAGAGGCAAGAAGGTCAGTGAGGAGACTGATGCAGTCGTCAAGGCAGGATAGGATAATTACTTGGATCAGAGTGGTAGCCGTTTGGATGGAGAGGAAAGGGTGGATTTTAGCAATGTTGTGAAGGTAGGATGGACAGGATTTGGTGACAGAATTTTCTCCCCCCTAGACTGTAGCTCATTGTGGGCAGGGAATGTCTCTGTTTATTGTTTTATTGTATTCTCCCAAGCACTTAGTACGGGGCTGCGCACACAGTAAGTGCTCAATAAATACGATTGAATCAATGGCAAATTGAATATGTGGGTGGGATGAGTGAGATGAGTTGAGGACAACGCCAAGGTTCTGGGCTTGTGAGATAGTGAGGATAGTGGTCTTATCTACAGGTATAGGAAAGACAGGGTTTGGATAGGAAGATAGGAGTTCAGTTTTGGATCTGTGTAGTGTGATTCATCTGGACGTCTGGGTAGTGGTGCCTGAAAACAGGAGGAAAGGTGAGCTTGCAGGGAAGGAGAGAAGTCAGGGCTGGAGGTGTAGATTTGGGAATCATCTGCTTAGAGATGGTTGTTGAAGCCATGGGAGCAAATGAGTTTTCCAAAGTAATGGGTATAGTTGGAGAATAGAAGGGGACCTAGAACTGAACCTTGAGGGACTCCCACTGTCAGAAGGCGGGAGCCAACAAAAGAAATTGAGGAGGAGCGGTCAGAGAGATAAGAGGAGAATCAAGAGAGGACAGTGTCAGTGAAGCCAAGGTTTGATAAAATTTCCAGGAGAAGGGGCTGGTCTGCAGCATCAAAGGCAGCTGAGAGGTCAGGGAGGACTAGGATAGAGCAGAGGCCATCAGATTTGGCGAGAAGAAGGTCATTGGTGACCTTAGAGAAGGCTATTTCTGTGGAATGAAGGGGGCAGAAGCCAGATTGAAAGGGATCCAGGAGAGAATTGGAGGAAGAGGCGACAGCAGGTGTAAACTCTCTCCCAAGAAGTTTGAAGAGGAGTGGTAGGAGAGAGATGGGGCAATAACTGGAGGAAGCCATTGGAGTTAAGGGAGGGTTTTTTGGAGGATAGGGAATCCGTAAGCACGCTTGAAAGCAGTGGGGAAGAAGCCGTTGTAAAGGTAACAGTGGAAAATGGCAGTCAAGGAGGGAAGAGTGTCTTAAAAAGATGTAAAGAAATGGGATCGGAAGCACAGGCAGAGGTGGGAGATTTAAAGAGGAGGTGAGACATCTCTGGAATTACTGCAGGGAATATAAGGAGAGTCAAAGAGTGTGGAGGAGCGGGGGTGGGGGTGGGTGGGGGTAATTGGAGAGGACAGGGGGCTATTTTAGGGAGATCATGCCTGATGGCTTCAGTTTGGTTGACAAAGGCGACAGGAAGTTTGAGGAGGGAGTTAAATGTCTGGAAAAGCTGGTGGGAGCAGTGGATATGGGAGCGAATTAGGAGGGAGACGGGCAGAGGAGAGGGCCGAATTGAAGTGGATAAGAATGACTTTCAGGTGGACAAGATCAGGGAGATGAATGGATTTCCACCAACAGCGCTCCACAGCTAGGGCACGGAAGTGGAGAACGATCCTCCCATTGTCTCAGTCCTCAGATAATAATAATTATGGTATTTGTTAAGTGTTTCCTATGTGTCAGGCACTGTGCTCTGACACAGTAAGCGCTCAATAAATACGATTGAATGAATGAATGTACTAAGCTCTGGGGTGAATACAAGCAAATCGGGTTGGACACAGTCCCTGTCCCGCATAAGGTTCACGGTCTCAATCCCCATTTTACAGATGACATAACTGAAGCACAGAGAGAAGTGAAGTGACTTTCCCCAGGTCACACAGCAAGCAATTGGGAGAGCTGGAACTAGAACCCAGATCCTTCTGCCTCCTTGGCCGTTACTGTGTCCACTAATAATAATAATAATAATAATGGCATTTGTTAAGCGCTTACTATGTGCAGAGCACTGTTCTAAGTGCTGGGGGGAATCCAAGGTGATCAAGTTGTCCCACGTGGGGCTCACAGTCTTAATCCCCATTTTCCAGATGAGGTAACTGAGGCTCAGAGAAGTGAAGTGACTTGCCCAAGATCACACAGCAGGCATGTGGTGGAGCCAGGATTCGAACCCATGACCTCTGACTCCAAAGCCCGTGCTCTTTCCACTGAGCCACACTGTTTATCTCCTGTGTTAGGGCTCTGTCCAGTCCAACTGGGGATGGTTAGAGGCAAGATTCAAGATACTGAACTCACTACACAGAAGCAGCATAGCTCAGTGGAAAGAGCCCGGGCTTTGGAGTCAGAGGTCATGGGTTCAAGTCCCGGCTCCGCCAATTGTCAGCTGTGTGACTTTGGGCAAGTCACTTCACTTCTCTGTGCCTCAGTTACCTCATCTGTAAAATGGGGATTAAGACTGTGAGCCCCCAGTGGGACAACCTGATCGCCTTGTAACCTCTCCAGCGCTTAGAACAGTGCTTTGCACATAGTAAGTGCTTAATAAATGTCATTATTATTATTATTATTATTATTATTACTACACACCTGCCCTATGGTTATTAAGATGAGTGACCTATTGGAAAGAGCACAGGCCTAGGAGTCAGAAAACCTAGGTTCCAATCCTGGCTTCACAAATAACCTGCTGTGTAACCTTGAGCAAGTCACTTCTCTGGGCCTTAGTTCCCTCATCTGCAAAATGGGGATTCATTACCTCTCCCGCCACCCCTTTAATTCATTTCAGTGTATTTATTGAGCACTTACTGTGTGCAGAGCACTGTACTAAGCTCTTGGGAAAGTACAATACAACAATAAACAGTGACATTCCCTGCCCACAACGAGCTCACTAGAATGTGAGCCCTATGTGGGACCCTTTTTTTTTAAAATGATATTTGTTAAGCACTTACTATGTGCCAGGCATTCATTCATTCAATTCAATCGTAGTTATAGAGCACTTACTATGTGCAGAGCACTGTACTAAGCACTTGGGAAGTACAAGTTGGGCACTCTTCTAAGCACTAAAGTAGATGCAAGCTAATTAGGTTGGACACAGTCCCTGTCCCACATGGGGCTCACAGTCTTAGCCCCCATTTTACAGATGAAGTGAGGCCCAGAGAAGTGAAGTGACTTACCCAAGGTCACACAGCGGAGCCAGGACTAGAACCCAGGTCCTTCTGAATCCTAGGTCCGGGTTCTATCCACTATGCCACGCTGCTTCTTTAATTAGCTTTCGTCTATCCCTGTGGTTAGTACAGTCCTGGACATAGATAAGTGCTTAACAAATTAATTAATTAATTAATTAATAATGGCATTTATTAAGTGCTTACTATGTGCAAAGCACTGTTCTAAGCGCTGAAATACTGTTTTATCATCACAGCATGGCTTAGTGGAAAGAGCACAGGTTTAGGAGTCAGAGATCACGGGTTCTGAGCCTGTCTCCGCCCCTTGTCAGCTGTGTGACTTTAGTCAAGTCACTTAACTTCTCTCGACCTCAGTTCCCTCATCTGTAAAATGGGGATGAAGACTGTGAGCCCTCCTGTGGGACAACCTGATCACCTTGTTACCTCCCCAGCGCTTAGAACAGTGCTTTGCACATAGTAAGCATGTAATAAATGCTATTAAAAATGTGTACAAATAAAATAGAGTAATAAATGTGTACAATTAGACGTGCTGTAGGGAGGGGAAGGGGACACAGCATTAATAAAATAGAGTAATAAATATATACAAATAAAACAAATAGAGTAATGTGTACAAATAGACAGAGTAAAAAATATATACAAATAAAATAGAGTAATAAATCTGTACAAATAGACAGAAATGCTGTGGGGAGGGGGAGGATAGGAGGGGGTGATCCAAAATAGAGAAATAGAATGATAGCTATAGACACAGCATTAATAAAATAGAGTAATAAATATATACAAATAGAAGTGCTGTGGGGACGGGAAGTGGGGGAGGGCAGAGGGGGGCACGATCCAAAATAGAGAAATAGAATGATAGCTATAGACACAGCATTAATAAAATAGAGTAAAAAATATATATACAAATAAAATAAATAAAGTAATAAATCTGTACAAATAGACAGAACTGCTGTGGGGAGGGGAAGGGGGAAGGGCAGAGGGGGGCGCAATCCAAAATAGAGAAATAGAATCATCATCAATTGTATTTATTGAGCACTTACTGTGTGCAGAGCACTTAGAACAGTACTCGGCACATAGTAAGCACTTAATAGAATGATAGCTATAGACATAGCATTAATAAAATAGAGTAAAAAAATACAAATAAAATAGAGTAATAAATCTGTACAAATAGAAGTGCTATGGGGAGGGGAAGTGGGGAGGGCGAGCGATGAGGAGGAGGAGAGGAAACAGGTGGCTGAGTGTGGGCAGGCCTCCTGGAGGAGGTGAGCTGTCAGTAGGGCTTTGAAGGGGCGGAGCATTGGGCGAAGCACTGGGCAGAGCCCCTTGGGGGGGACGGGGGGTTTGGGGTGGGGCGCTAAGCACTGGGCGGTTTAGTGTGGTTTAGTGGAAAGAGCACAGGTTTAGGAGTCAGCGGTCATGGGTTCTAATCCCAACTCCGCACCTTGTCAGCTGTGTGACTTTGGGCGAGTCACTTAACTCAATTACCTCATCTGGAAAATGGGGATTAAGACTGTGAGCCCCACGTGAAACAACCTGATAATCTTGTATCTTTCCCAGTGCTTAGAACAGTACTTGGCACATAGTAAGCACTTAATAAATATTATTATTATTATTATTATTATTATTATTTATTCATAAAAGCAGCGTGGCTCAGTGGAAAGAACATGGGCTTTGGAGTCAGAGGTCATGGGTTTAAATCCTGGCTCCGCCAATTGTCAGCTGTGTGACTTTGGGCAAGTCACTTCACTTCTCCGTGCCTCAGTTACCTCATCTGTAAAATGGGGATTAAGACTGTGAGCCCCCAGTGGGACAACTTGATCATCTTGTAACCTCTCCAGCGCTTAGAATAGTGCTTTGGTATTATTATAATTATTATAATATAATATAATATAATAATAATAATAATAATAAGCAATAGCATTTAAGCAACAGGGGTTTAAGGACAAAGGGCAGGTGGGTTCAAAAGCAAGGGAAAACTTGAGGGAAATGGTACGATTTCTGAGAAAAGTTTGGGCTCTTCATGCTTTATTTCCGTTCTTTAGCAGTCGACCCTGAGCCTTCTGCTTTTCCTGGAGAAGCAGGAGCTGTTGGGGGAGAATAATCTGGAGAAACTGGAGGAAGTTTGCAGACAAGTTTCGCCGGAGCTCGTGAGAAGAATCAACAAGTACAAAAACGAGAGGCGTAAGTTGTGCCATGGGTACTTTGTTAGGCCAACCCTTAAGCTCGTCGTGAGCAGGGAACGTGGCTACCATCTCTGTTGTGTTGTCCTCTCCCAGGTGCTTAGTACATGCTTTGCGTACAGCATGCGCTCAGTAAATACCATGGATGATGGCGATGAACTAACGAGCAGAATCAGGCTGGTTTTCATCCCTGTAACTAAGCTTGGGAACAGGCCCGCTGTCGTCTTGATAGTAATAATAATTACAGTATTTGCTAAGCACTTACCATGTGTCAGGCACTGTTCTAAGTGCTGAGCTAGATACAAGATACTTGGGTTGGACACAATCCCTCTCTCACACGGGGCTTACAGTCTTATCCCCTTTTTACGGATGAGGGAATTGAGGCACAGAAAGCTAAGTGATTTGCCCAAGGTCACACAGCAGACAAGCAAACCTTTCTCTTTCCTGAGCCAGAACTAACTTTGGCTGTCATTGTGATAGCGAGAAGGGGGATTTGTTGTGGGTAGGGAATGTGTCTAAATGTTGTTATATAGTACTCTCCCAAACGCTTAGTATAGTGCTCTGCACACAGTAAGCGCTCAGTAAATATGATTGAATGACTGAATGAATGGTCAGAGAAGGGGGGAGTGGAGAGTGGGGTACAGAGATGAAAAGGAGTAATATAGCCTCATGGAGGTATTTCATAGGAAAATTAACAATCATAATTAATCAAGTGTTGGAGTTCCTACTGTATGCAGAGAACTGTGCTAAGAGCTTAGGAGAAGACGATAGATGTAATAACTTGATCCTTGCCTTCAAAGAACCTATGATCCCTCTAAACTGCAAGCTTGTTGTGGGCCGGGAATATGTCTGTTTATTGTTTATTGATTAATTCATTCAATCGTATTTATTGAATGCTTGTTGTGTGCAGAGCACTGTACTAAGCGCATGGAAAGTACAGTTTGGCAACGTACAGAGACAGTCCCTACCCAACAACAGGCTCAGAGTCAATAAGGGGAAGACAGACAGCAAAAGAGAACAAGTAGACAGGTGTCAATACCATTGTTGTGTTGGCTGAGTACAGTGCTCTGCATGTAGTAAGCACTTAATAAAAACTGCATGAACTTGTACTTGTACTTCCCAAGCGCTTAGTACAGTGCTCTGCACACAGTAAGCGCTCAGTAAATACGATTGATTGATTGATGAACGAATCTCGCTGGAGAGAAAGATCCATGAAGAAGCTGAAGAGAGAGAGTGTCAAGCACTGTGCTAAATGCTGGGGTAGACAAGGTGATCAGTTTGGACACTGTCCCTGCCCCATGTGGGGCTCACAGTCTTTATCCACATTTACCAGATGAGGTCAACGAGGCCCTGAGAAGCGACGTGACTTGCCCGTCGGTTGGCGGGGGCGGATACTAAGATGAATTGATTTCAGAAGCTCTTACTATGAGCTAAGCACTGGGGTAGATTGAAGATAATCAGATGAGACACAGTTGAATTCTGTTTCATGGAGGCTCCGGGCTGGAGCTTGTTCGGGGGAGAATCTAGTGAGAAAGCAGTCCGGCCCCCCGGGGGTCTGGCATTACCTCAGAACCTGAGAGTGTGGAGACCGTTCCTCACACTTCTTTTTAGAACTGTGAGAAGCAGCATGGCCTCATGATTAGAGCACCATCGCTTGTCTCCTTGGGCAAGTCACTTCATCATCAATCGTATTTATTGAGCGCTTACTGTGTGCAGAGCACTGTACTAAGAGCTTGGGAAGTACAAGTTGGCAACATATGGAGACAGTCCCTACCCAACAGTGGGCTCACAGTCTAAAAGGGGGAGACAGAGAACAAAACCAAACATGCTAACAAAATAAAATAAATAGAATAGATATGTACAAGTAAAATAAATAAATAAATAGAGTAACAAATATGTACAAACATATATACATATATACAGGTGCTGTGGGGAAGGGAAGGAGGTAAGGTGGGGGGGATGGAGAGGGGGACGAGGAGGAGAGGAAGGAAGGGGTTCAGTTTGGGAAGGCCTCCTGGAGTCACTTCACTCCCCTGGGCCTCAGTTCCCTCATCTGGAAAATGGGGATTAAGACTGAAAACCCCATGTGGGACAGGGACTGTGTCCAACCTGATTAGTTTGTATCTCCCCCAGGTCTTCAAACAGTGCCAGGCACGTAGTAAGCACTTAACAGATACCGTAAAAAAAACACCCAGCCCAGATGAAAGGCATAGCCAGAGATCAGTCATTTTTATTGAGCGCTTTTTCTGTACAGAGCATTGTACTAAGCACTGTGCAGTTGGTAGACATGTCCCCTGCCCACAAGGACCTTCTAAGATAGAGTGGGAGACAGACATTAATATAAATAAGTTATGGATATCGATGTAAGTGCTGTGGGGCATAAAAGGAGCAAATCCAAGTGCACAGGTGACTCAGGAGGGAGTGGGAAAAGAGGAAAGAAGGGCTTAGTCAGGGAAGGCCTCTTGGAGGAGATGGGCCTTCAATTCATTCACTCAATTGTATTTATTGAGCACTTACTGTGTGCAGAGCACTGTACTAGGCACTTGGGAAGTCGAAGTTGGCAACATATAGAGACGGTCCCTACCCAACAGCGGGCTCACAGTCTAGAAGGGGGAGACAGACAACAAAACAAAACGTATTAACAAAATAAATAGAATAAATATGTACAAGTAAAATAAATAAATATATAAAGTAATAAATAAGGCTTTGAAAGCGGGGAGAGTAGTTGAACGTCAGGTATGACATCATAACGGTGCTTTGGGGCAACTGATGAGTCTTGGTTTTCTTTTCTAGACTTTCGCAAGGCGGATCCAGTGAGCCTGCAGGAGCATGGTGAGATAATGCGGTCCTTTGCAAGACAAGAAGGTAGTAATGGTAGTGGTATTTATTGAGCTCCCACTGGGTGCAGTGCATTGTACCAAGCGCTTGGGTAAGACCAACAGAAACATAAGACGTGCTTCCATCCCACAAGGAGCTTACACTCTAAACTGTAAGTTCGCTGTGGGCAGGGAACGTGTCTACTGACTGTTATATTGTACTCCACCAAGCATTTAGAACAGCGCTTTGCACACAGTAAGCGCTCAATAGATACGATTGATGCACTCTAGCAAGGGAGGCAGACAGAAGCATATGTGGGATTGGGTCCTTTAAACTGGGAGCACTGGCCTTTTCCCTTTCTCTTTTCCTACCATTGGTAGCTCTGTCTGCCTTCTAGATTGTAAATTCCATGTGGGCAGGGAAAATAGTTACCTACCCTGTTATATTGTATTCTCCCAAGCGCATAGTACAGTTCTCTGCACAGAGGAAGTGCTCAATAAATACCATTGGTCAGTTGGTGGAAAGATGATTGTCAACTTAGCACCCAAGAAAAGGGATAGAAATATAATAATACTAGTATTTATTGAGTGCCCCTTAAGGCGTGATGCAGCGCTTAGAACAGTGCTTGTCATATAGTAAGCGCTTAACAAATAACATCATTATTATGCATGGTACTAAGTACTTGGGAAAGAATAAACCAAGGAGGAGAGAGGTTTCCTGCCCACAAGGAGCTTGCATGCTTAATAGGGGAGACAGACATAAAAATATTTTTAGTTGGCTGCCCAGGGCTGAGATCCTATATCTGTCCTACGCAATCAGCAATTATTGAGTGCTTACTCTGTGCAGAGCACTGTACTAAGCGTAAAGGAGAGTAGAATTAGGAGACACGATTGAGGCCTAGGGGATAGAGCAAGGGCCTAGGAGTCAAAAGGACCTGAGTTCTAGTCCCGGCTCCTCTACCTGTCCTCTGGGTGATCTTGGGCAAGCCACTTCACTTCTCTGTCCCTCAGTTCCCTCATCTGTAAAATGGGGATTGAGACTGTGATCCCCGTGTGAGACAGGGACTGTGTCCAACCTGGTGAGCTTGGTTCTACCCCAGCGCTTAGTACAGTGCCTGACCCGGAGTAAGCAGTTAATAAATACTATCACAAACAAATGATCCCTGTCCTCGGGGATATAATGGGAGAGACACAGAGGATTAAATTACAGGTAGGGGAAGCAACAAAATTTTAAAATAATCATCAATTAGTGGCATGAATTGAGCGCTTACTGTGTGCAGAGCACTTGGGAGAGTACAATACAACAGAGTTGGTGGAAACTTAATACCAATGAATGAATTGAATGCCTCCTTCCCTGTCCACCACAAGCTTCCAGTCTAGACTGATGCCTAAGCGCTACAGGGTGAAGGTGGGTGATTCATTCAGTCGTATTTATTGAGCGCTTACTGTGTGCAGAGCACTGTACTAAGCGCTTGGGAGAGTACAATACAACAATAAGCAGACACGTTCCATGCCCACAACGAGCTTACAGTCTAATGCCTAGGTGAAGTGGAGTGCTGAAGTAGTACAGAGCAAGTAGTACAGTGCTCTGCACAAAGTAAGCGCTCAATAAATACAATTGAATGAATGAAGTGTCAGTGATGGGCGGGGGGAAGTAACTGGGGAGATGAGAGAGTAATGAGAGACGGCGTCTTGGAGAAGTTGTGACTTGAGAACTCTCTCGAGTTTCTGTTCACTGTGGCGACAGCTCTAATCAGAGGTAGGGCTGGGCCCAGGGTCTATCTTGCCAACTTGTCGCCGACTTGTACTTCCAGTGCTCTGCACACAGTAAGCGCTCAATAAATACGATTGAATGAATGAATGAATGAGATTCTCAAGTACGTCTCTGGCCTTTGGGGAATCTAATTCAAATGCCGTCTCAAGTACGTCTCTGGCCTTTGGGGAATCTAATTCAAATGCCGACGGGGAATCAAATTCAAATGCCGTCAAGTCATTTCCGACCCATAGCGACTCCATGGACACACCCTCTACGGAACGTCTTCCGTCGTAAAGTCGTCGTGGTGTGTGTTTCCCTAGGGTTTTCTCAGTGAAAATGCGGAAGTGGTTTACCATCACCGCCTTCCGCCCGGTAAAAACTCCTGTCTCTGCCGTGGTCTTTGATCAGCGTTCTGATCACTCCGTCATCCGCTTTTGACTCTTTCCCACGCCACCGCTGCCCAGCGCAAGTGAATGGAGAAGCACTGAGGCTCAGTGGAAAGAGCCCGGGTTTGGAGTCAGAGGTCATGGGTTCAAATCCCGGCTCCGCCCACTGTCAGCTGTGTGACTTTGGGCAAATCACTTAACTTCTCTGTGCCTCCTCATGTAAAATGGGGATTAAAACGGTGAGCCCCCCGTGGGACAACCTGATCACCTTGTAACCTCCCCAGCACTTAGTGCTTTGCATATAGTAAGCACTTAAAAAATACCATCATTAAATTAAATTAATCAGTTTTGCCTGATGCTTCAGCTTAGGTCTTTCCATTCCGGGTATGTGGCACAAGCCCTAAGTTTGAACAGCGGATGCGAATTCTCCTGCCGCGAAGAGGCGTTGATTGATAGGGGAGACTCTGTGGAATGGGCTGGGTTTAACTGGGTTTTGTTTCTCCCTTCCAGATGATAAGGTGGCAAAAGTCCCTCTGCCCGTTTCCAGAGAGCTGGTGGGCGAGTCCAACTTCAGGAGGGGATCAGAAGGCAGCACAGAGGTTTGGAAGACTTCCAGAATTCTTTTTCTCTCCCTTTATTGAGTCATTCATCAGTCATATTTATTGAGCACCTACTCTGTGCAAAGCACTTGAGAGAAGACAATAGAACCAAAAACAGACACATTTCTTGCCCACAACAAGCTTCCAGTGTAGACCTTCTGGGGAGAGGCAGGACCCAGTATTTATGGAGCACCCCTTGGGTAAGGCACTGCAGGGCTCAGTAGCTGTTTGTAAGTCTGAGGCTTGTAATTAACATTAATTTAAGAAATATTAGTCAATGGTATCTTTTTAAATTTAGATCATGCTTTTGTCTCCTGCACTGCCACCAAAAGAAGCGAGGGAATGCCAGTACCGGCAAAGGAAAATGTAATTATATTTGTCGTATTTGTTAAGCGCTTACTTCGTGCCAGGTAGGGTACTAAGCACTGGGATAGGTACAAGCAAGTCAGATTGCGCCCAGTCCCTGTCCCACACAGGGCTCACAGTCTTAATCCCCATTTTACAGATGAGGGAACTGAGGCCCAGAGAAGTGAAGTGACTTGCCCAAGGTCACACAGCAGATAAGTGGTGGAGCTGGGTTGAGAACTCAGGTCCTTTGGACGCCCAGGCCTGAGATCCATCCGCTAGGCCATGCGGCTTCTCTAATTTCATTTAGAAGTACCAAAATGTCGAAAGGTGGTGGCAGTTTTCAAAACAAATGATTCAGCTTCACAAGGGCATGGGGATAAATTCTGAGTAAAGGAAGAAGACAAAAATGTCCAAAAGCGTATGAGGCAGTCCACCACTAGAAATGAAAATGATTTACCAGAAGATAAAGGAGTAGTAATAGCAGAAGGAAGTGGTAATAGCAGGAGCGGAAATGCGAGAAACATTTTAAGTGAAAATTTGAATGCAATAGTAGTTTCCAAAATAAATTCGTTCAAAAATGTATAAAAGTATATCTCTCAGGCTGGTGAAATCAGCCTCTGAAATCAATCACTTAATGAAGATTGATCCATAACTCTGATATTTTTATTAATAATAATAATGATAATTATTATTATTGTATTTGTTAAGCGCTTACTATGTGCCAAGCACTGTTCTAAGTGCTGGGGTAGATACAGGCTAAGCAGGTTGTTCCACGTGGGGCTCACAGTCTTAATCCCCATTTTACAGATGAGGGAACTGAGGCACAGAAAAGTGAAGTGACTTGCCCAAAGTCACACAGCTGATAAGTGGCAGAGCAGGGATTAGAACCCATGACCTCTGACTCCCAAGCCCGGGCTCTTTTTGTGCCAAGAATGGTACTATGGGCTGGGTTAGTTACAAAATAATCGGGTTGGACACAGTCCTTATCCCACTTGCGGCTCGGTCTTAATCCCCATTGCTTCGTTTGAGTTGCAGACCATTTAATCTTTTACCCCTTCCTCAACCCGATTATCTCCTCTAGACCGCAAGCTCACTGTGGGCAGAAAACGAATCTGCCAACTCTGTCATATTGAACCCTCCCACGTACTTCATACAGTGCTCTGCACACAGTAAGCGCTCAATAAATGCTACCGATTGATTCGAGGAGCTTACAGTTTGGTGAATGGAAGCTTTAATCTTTTTTTTTTTTCTCCCCTTTGAACAGGAAATGTCAACCTATAGGATGGATCGGGCCCGTAGAGGTTACTGCATCATTTTTAACAACTTTACATTCAAGGGCAAATTAAACTCCAGGAAGGGAACTCAGAAGGATGTGGGTAAGGAATTTCAGGACTGTTTCTGGGGTTTAAAGTGGGTTTCTCTCTCTCTCTCTCTCTCTTTTTCTTTTTATGGGGAAAGGGGCTTTCACTTTATAGTCCTACCTTTTAAAGCCCTGAGCTATATCTATTCATTCATTCAATCATATTTATTGAGCTCTTACTGTGTACAGAGCAGCACATTAAGTGCTTGGGAGAGTGCAGCATGGCGTAATGGATAGAGCACGGGCCTGCGAGTCAGAATCAATCAATCAATCAATCGTATTTATTGAGCGCTTACAGTGTACAGAGCACTGTACTAAGCGCTTGGGAAGTACAAGTTGGCAACATATAGAGACGGTCCCTACCCAACAGTGGGCTCACAGTCTAGAAGAACTAGAAGAAGGTCTTAGGTTCTAATCCCGGCTCCACCACTTGTCTGTTGTGTGACCTTGGGCAAGTCACTTCACTTCTCTATGTCTCAGTTACCTCATCTGCAAAATGGGGATTAAGACTGTGAGCCCCAAGTGGGACAACCTGATTGCCTTGCATCTACTCCAGTGCTTAGAACAGTGCTTGGCACCTAGTAAGTGCTTAACAAATACCGTCATAGTAATAATAATAACAATAATAATAATAATAAGCAGACACATTCCCTGCCCACAATGAGCTTACAGTCTAGGGCTTCTTTTGTAGGAACTCTGCAGTCAAATGCAACTGCTCTTTTTTTTTTTTTGATAATTGGTTAGGCGCTTACTATGTGCCCGGCACAGTACTAAGCACTAGGGCAGAATACAAGTTAATCTGATTAGACACAGTCCATACCCCACGTGGGGCTTGGTCTTAATCCCCATTTTACAGATGAGTAGCTGAGGCATGGGGAAGTAAAGTGACTTGCCCAAGGTCCCACGGCAGACAACTGGTGGAACTAGGACTAAAACCCAGGTCCTCTGACCCTTAGGCTTGTGCTCTTCAGTCAGTCAGTCAGTGGTATTTATTGAGCACTTACTGTGTGCAGAGCATTGTACCAAGATCTTGGGAGAGGACAATATAACAGACACAGTCGCTGCCCACAACGAGCTTACGGTCTAGAGGAAGCTTGTGTTCTTTCCACTAGGCCATGTTGCTTTTCCAGTCTCTTCTTTTCAAGCAGTTGCAAATCTGTGATTGAGAGAGAGAGAGAGAGAGAGAGAGAGAGAGAGTGTATATGTGTCTACATAGTCATAATCAATCAATCAGTGGTATTTATTGAATGTTTATTATGTGCAGAGTACTGTACTAAGTGGGAGAGTACAACACAACAAAATTAGCAGATGTATTCCCTGCCCATAGTAAGCATACGGTCTAGAGGAGGAGAAGGAGTTGAAATGTTGGCATTAGGCCAATTTGTAGCTATCAATCAGTGGAATTTATTGAATGCTTTCTGTGTGCAGAGCACTGTCATTCATTCATTCAGTGGTATTTATTGAGCAATTACTGTGTGTAGAACATTGGACGAAGCACTAGGGAAGTACAATTAAGCAATAAAGAGAGACACACCCTTCCCATACTGGGCTTACAATCTAGAAGAGGGAAGACAGACATTAAAACAAATTAACAGGCATCAATAGAAATAAAAAGGATTACAGATACATATACATCAAAATAAGTAAGCAGGCATCAATATAAATAGAATTATAGATATATACATATATATGTAAGTGCTGTGGGGTGGGGAGAGGGGGAAAGCAAAGGGAGTGAGTTGAGGTGAAGTGGAAGGGAGGGGGAGCTGAGGAAAAGGGGGGGCTCAGTCTGGGAAGGCCTCTTGGAGGAGGTGGGCCATCAATAGGGCTTTGAAGGGGGGGAAGAGAGCTAGTTTGGCGGATGTGAGGAGGGAGGGCATTCCAGGCCAGAGGTCGACGTTGGGACAGCTGAGATCGAGGCACAGTGAGAAGGTTAGCACCAGAGGAGTGGAGTGTGCAGGCTTTGGTGGAGAACTTAATCAAATGGGGATGAAAACTGTGAGCCCACCGTGGGACAACCTGATCACCTTGTAACCTCCCCAGTGCTTGGAACAGTGCTTTGCACATAGTAAGCGCTTAATAAATGCTATTATTATTAGTATTGTTATTATTATTATTATTATTAATCCCCATTTTACATATGAGGGAACTGAGGCACAGAGAAGTGAAGTGACTTGCCCAAAGTCACACAGCTGACAATTGGCGGAGTTGGGATTTGAACCCATGACCTCTGACTCCAAAGCCCGGGCTCTTTCCACTGAGCCACGCTGCTTCTCAGACATAAGTGCTGAGGGTGGGGGATGAATAAAGGGAGTAAGTCATGACAACTCAGAAGGGAGTGGGAGAAGAGGAAAGGAGGGCTTAAGTCAGGGAAGGCCTCTTGGAGGAGACGGGCCTTCAATAAGTCTTTGAAGCAGGGGGGAGAGGAATCGTCGGTCAGATTTGAGGAGGGAGGACGTTCCAGGCCAGAAGGAGGATGTGAGCGAGAGGTCGGCGGCGAGAGAGACGAGATGGAGGTACGGTGAGCAGGTGAGGACTAGAGAAGCGAAGCGTGCGGGCTGGGTTGTAGTAGGAGAACAGCGAGGTGAGGCGGGAGCGGGCAAGCGGATTGAGTGCTTGAAAGCGGACGCTGAGGAGTTTGTGTTTGTTGCGGACAGCCGAGCTACAGCGGGTGTTCCGGTGGCTGGGTCTGGACGTGGAGACGTTCAACGACAAGACCAGGCAGGAGATGGTGGCGACCCTGGAGGAGTGTAGCAGGCGGCCGGACCACGACGTGCGGGACTGCCTCGTCTGCTGCGTGCTGTCCCACGGCGAGTCGGGCGCCGTCTACTCGGCCGACGAAGAGCTCATCCCCATCCGCCAGATCATGTCCTACTTCACGGCCAAAGGCTGCCCCGGCCTGGCCCACAAGCCCAAGCTCTTCTTCATCCAAGCCTGCCAGGGCAAAGACATCCAGGAGGCGGTGCAGATCGAACCGGACGCCCGGAACCCCGAACTGGACCCGCAGCCCGAGCCGCCCCCAGCCCCGCGGGAGTCTCCCAAGGACAGCATTCCCGCCGAAGTGGACTTCCTCTTGGGCATGGCCACCGTCGACGGCTACGCGTCCTTCCGCCACGTGTACCAGGGCACCTGGTACATCCAGGCGCTCTGCCGCCAGCTCCAGCTACTGGTACCCAGGTGATGATGGGTCTGGGCCTTGTCGGGGAGGGGAGAAGGCACCGTTCATCACCCTGCCCACTATCCGTTCTGAGGCGAGGGAATGGAAACTGACTCTTCCCAGACGTGGGGGAAGATAATAATAATTCTGGTATTTGTTAAGCACTTCCTACAGGTCAAGCACTGTTCTAAGTGCTAGGGTAATAATAACAATAATAATAATAATAATGATGGCATTTATTAAGTGCTTACTATGTGCAAAGCACTGTTCTAAGTGCTGGGGAGGTTAGAAGGTGATCAGGTTGTCCTACGGGGGGGCTCACAGTCTTCAGCCCCATTTTGCAGATGAGGTAACTGAGGCACAGAGAAGTTAAGCGACTCGCCCAAAGTCACACAGCTGACAACTGGTGGAGCCAGGATTTGAACCCCTGACCTCTGACTCCAAAGCCTGTGCTGTTTAATAATGATGGCATTTATTAAGCACTTACTATGTGCAGAGCACTGTTCTAAGCACTGGGAAGGTTGCAAGGTGATCAGCTTGTCCCACGGAGGGCTCGTGGTCGTCATCCCCATTTTGCAGATGAGGTAACTGAGGCACAGAGAAGTTAAGCGACTTGCCCAAAGTCACACAGCTGACAGTTGGCGGAGCCGGGATTTGAGCCCCTGACCTCTGACTCCTAAGCCCGGGCTCTTTCCACTGAGCCACGCTGCTTCTCATAGATAGAGCTAGATACAAGTTAATCAGGATGGACACAGTCCTTGTCCCACATGGGACTCACAGTCTCAATCCAGTCCGGCTGGACGTTATTCACAACAATAATAATAATAATGATGGTATTTGTTAAGCGGTTACTATGTGTGAGGCAGTGCACTGGAGTAGATAGAGGTTTATCAGGTTGGACACGGTCCCTGTTCCAAATGGGGCTCACAGTCTCAATCCATACTGGCTGGATGTTATTATTATTAATAATAATAATGATGATGATGATGATGAGGTATTTAAGTGCTTACTATGTATGAGGCAGTGTACTAAGTGCTGGGGTGAATACAAGGAAATCAGGTTGTACACAGTCCCTGTCCCACATGGGGCTCACAGTCTCCATCCCCATTTTACAGATGAGGTAACAGAGGCACAAAGAAGTGAAGGGACATGTCCAAGGTCACCCAGCAGACAAGTGGCAGAGTCAGCATTAGAACCCGTGACCTTCTTATTCCCAGGCCTGTGCTCCCTCCACTGCACCATGCTGCTTTTGCGTTGTGGTGGGAGGGTGTGGTGTGGAAGACACTTAAAATGGGGATGGCAACGAGACTCCGGTCACTCCATGGCCCAGTGAGGACAAAGAGGAGCCCCGTGTGTAACTGGGATTGGTAAGAGGCTTCTCGTCTCGGGGGAGAAATTAAATGAGACACTCCGGCTCCACCACAGGCCTGCTGTGTGACCTTGGGCCAGTCTCTTCCCTTCTCTGTGCCTCAGTTACCTCATCTGTAAAATGGGGATTAAGATTGTGAGCCCCACATGGGACAACCTGATCACCTTGTATCCTCCCCAGTGCTTAGAACAGTGCTTTGCACATAGTAAGCGCTTAACAAATACAAAAATTGTTATTATTCTCTGAATCCTCATTCTGCAGATGAGGTAACTGAGGCATTCATCATTCAGTCGTATTTACTGAGCACTTACTGTGTGCAGAGCACTGTACTAAGCGCTTGGGAAGTACAAGTTGGCAACATCTAGAGCCGGTCCGTACCCAACAGCGGGCTCACAGTCTAGAAGGGGGAGACAGACAACAAAACATATTAACAAAATAAAATAAATAGAATCTCCCTCCTCCCCCTCCCCATCCACCCCGCCCTACCTCCTTCCCCTCCCCACAGCACCTGAATATATGTTTGTACAGATTTATTACTCTATTTTACTTGTACTTATTTACTATTCTATTTATTTTATTTTGTTAATATGTCTCGTTTTGTTGTCTGTCTCCCCCTTCTAGACTGTGAGCCCACTGTTGGGTAGGGACCATCTCTATATGTTGCCAACTTGTATTTCCCAAGCACTTAGTACAGTGCTCTGCACACAGTAAGCGCTCAATAAATACGATTAAATGAATGACTGAATGAATGCCTGAGTTACCTCATCTGCAGAATGAGGATTCAATACCTGTTCTCCCTCCTACTTAGATTGTGAGCCCTGTGTGGGCTGTGTCTGACCCAATTATTTCTTGTCATCCCCAGCGTTTAGAACATGCTTGATGCATAGTAAGCGCTTAACAAATACCACAGTTATTTTCATTATTATCATTATTAGACCGTGAGTCCCATGTGGGACAGGGCCTGTGTCCGATCTGCTTGTGTTCGGTCTTTCTAGCGCCTCGTTCAGTGCTTGGCACATAGCAGGCGCTTAAACAAATAGCACAGTGATTCTTTTCTTCTCTCTGACAGGAGGGAAGACATCCTCTCCATCCTCACAGCGGTCAATGACGACGTGAGCCAGCGGGCGGATAACTTGGGGAAGAAGAAGCAGATGCCCCAGCCGGCCTTCACGCTCCGGAGGAAACTGGTATTCCCCGTGCCGCGTGGAGCCCCACCGTCCAGCCTGGAATAGCCTCTTTCAGCCCCAGGGGCTAACGTCCAGCCGGACCTCTGCCGGAGAGCATTTCTTGGAGAGCATTTCCACGTGTCTGTAGATGGAAAGTATTTATTGTGTGCAGGGCACAGTTCTAAGCACTTGGGTCAGAGTAATGATGTTCCCTCAAGAGCTTAGAATCTCACGGAGACAGACTCAAAGCAAATGGAGGAGGGGGAAGAGGCTTGGAAGATCGCAAACTTAAAATTGGGGTCAGGTTAATGGATCTGTCCAGGACCCCAAATCTCAGGGAGTGGGGCCAGGGGGCTGATATGAACATCATGACTTCACAATTTCACTTTGGACTGTTTGGGCTGTGTGCATTTTGATTGATGGAGGGGTGTCCCTTCTCCTCTGGAGTGCTATTTCTGTCACTGGCAGGATCGATCAACCTTTGTGAGCGGAGCCCTGTACTGAGTGCTTGGGAGGCTACAGTAGAGTCAGTTGACACCATCCCTGCCCTCAAGGAGCTTAGAAAATGGCAGGATTTCAATCAGTCAGTAGTAGTGATTGCCTACTGTGGACAGAACACTGTAATAAGTGTTTGGAAGAGTACTAAAAAGGAAGTAGACACAATCCCTGCTGTCATGGAGTTTACTGTGTGAAGAGCCCTCTACTAAGCCCTTGGGAGCGTATAATAGAAAGAGCACAGGCCTGGGATCAGATGACCTAGGTTCTAATCCCGGCTCCAGCAATTTTGTGCTGTATGACCTTAGGCAAGTCTCTTAACTTCTTAACTTCTGTGTGCCTCAGTTACCTCATCTGTAAAATGGGGATTAAGACTGTGAGCCCCACCTTTGTCCAACCTGATTAATTTGTATATACCCCAATGCTTAGTCCAGTCCCTGGCACATAGTAAGCACTTGACAAATATCACTAATAAATAGACCAGATCCCTGCCTTCAAGGAGTTTACATTCTACTGTGTGCAGAACAGCATACTGAACTCTTGAAAGACTATAATAGAGTTAGCGGACATGATTCCTGGCCTCATGGAGTTAACAACGTAGGATATTTTGGATCTCGGATCCCAGGGCTGATGGCAGAAGATGAAAGGTGCGGGAGCCAGAAATCCCGACTTTCCAAAATCCTGACGTGGTGACCCGTTCGCAGCCTGGCAGGAAGGGAGGAAGGACAAAAGGGACCTGCTGGAACAAATGATGCCGAAAGGCCAAGCGCAAGCACGAGGTGAAATTGCCCAGGTGCCGGATGAGCCCCTGAGTAAAATGGCAGCGGAGCGCAGGATCTTGAGGATGTTGTGGCTGGTTGAATTCTCCTTCTTAAAAGGAAAGATGGGACCCGACCATGGTAGAAGGAGTTCGTCTTCTCAAACACTTTGCTGCCGGATGCTGGAGACAGAGCAGCTGGGAAAAGAACATTTTAATCAAGAAACTGAATGCCTCTTTTAACTGAAACGAGGAATCCAGAGTTTAGAAATGTCAGACCCCACTGTCATATCTAAGACAGGAAACATGATTTATCTCCAGGAAAAGATGTTAAGGTGATTGGTTAAGTGCTGGAATTCACTTCCAGCATCTGTCGTTTCTCCACCCCACAGTACACACCCAGAAATTTCAGACTTCTGAAAACCCTAGAAATAGACAACTGCAGCTTTTATTCAGCAGGGTAAATTAGTGCCCCAAAGCCCACCTGACCATAGTAGCAAGGAGAATCACGGTCCCCATAGCTCTGGGAGCTGGATATTCCCAGACTGGCTAATCCCCGGGCTCTGACCAGACTCAGTTTCCAGGCAGGGCTGAAAAGACTCCAGTTTGTGGCTCTCTGGCCTGTTTGCTCTTTGAAGCCCATTTCCCCACAGTTCCCATTCATTCAATCGTATTTGAGTACTTTCTGAGAGGAAAGCGCTGTACTAAGCGCTTGGGAGAGTCCACTATGACAACAAATGGACACATTCCCACCCCACAAAGATCCCTGAACTCAAAATGAAGAGCCAGCAACCTATCGCGTAACTCAGTCCACTTGGGATTCGCGTCGCCTTTGTGGTCACCAGCAGGGTGGACAAAGGGCCCTCCGTGTGTAGAGTCCATCCACGCACATCGCAGAGATGATCCCTGCCCTCGGGCACTTTAGTCTAATCCATCTCATTATGCTCCTGTGTCATCCAGTTGTTGCCTTGGATGTTTTTTTTCTGGGAATCATGTCATGTCTGCTACTCTTGGGGTGCTTAGAAGCCAGGCAGACCCTTGGATGTCACCCCTTTCATTGTAACCCGGCTCTCTTCCCTTCTCCGAGTCACCCTGGATGAGCGTATAACAAGACCATAGGCTTCCTCTGATGGATCAGTCCATCGGTGGTATTTATTGAGCGCCTATTCTGGTCGAGAGAACTGTGTTAAGTACTTGGGAGAGTACTGTAAAATTTGTTTTCACTATCCCTTCCCCTAAGGAGCTTAAGACCATTTCTCGGGGGAGGCAGCAAGATCTGGATCGCAATAAATTTTAAGAGTCTTCTTGCAAGTATTCTTAGTGCATTTATTGGTAATGAACAAAGGAATTCCAGTCCCAACTGCCTTCCTGTAGATCTAAACAGAGGCGGCATGGCTTAGTGAGAAGCAGCGTGGCGTAGTGGCTAGAGCACAGACCTAGGAGTTAGAAGGACGTGGGTTCTAATCTTGCCCCTGCCAGGTGTCCGCTGTGTGACCTTGGGCAAATCACTTCACTGGTCCTCAGCTACCTCATCCGTAAAATGGGGATGAAGACTGTGAGCCCCACGTAAGACAGAGACTGCATCCACCCTGCTAAACTCGTATCTACCCCAGTGCTCGGCATATTGTAAGCACTTAACAAGTACCATTATTAGTATTATTAATGTTATCTAATATCCCCACCTTCCCCAAGCCCTTTTTGTTTTCCTGTAGGTGTTCCAAGGCTCTCACTACTCTGGTTCTTTTCCCTCTTTTCTCGAGGTGTCCCAGTTTCCAGTCTCTCCCTGTTTGAGGTCTTGGTTGCCTGAATAGATCTGTACCATTTCTCCCCCTCAGGGCCAGGAACCTCGTTCCTTCCAAGTCCTAACCTCTGGACCTCCTAAACCTTCCGGGTATCTTAACCCTCTGGGATCACATCTCCGATCCCTCCCTGCATCCCGTATCCATCCCTGATATTCCTTCAAGACCGGTCACATGCCTAGGATAGTACAATGCTGTAATAAATCAATCCATCTCATTTCCTAAGCACTTGCTATGTGCAGAGCACTGGACTAAGCCCTGAGGGCAGTACAGTATAACGCCACATCAGGAAACAGGACCCTTGGGGCCTTGTCTTTTGGGTAAGTGAGGGTACAAGCGGGCTAGCAGCTCTGACACGTGGACCACCAATCAGGCGAGAGTGCTTACTATGTGCAGAGCCCTGTACTAAGCGCTTCGGAGAGTAATTATAACAGTGTAACAGACACAGTCCCTGCCCACAACGAGCTTAGTCTAGAGGACTCGTCTGATGGTTTACGGAAAAGATTATCAATCACATTCATTGTACTTTCAGTGCCCTTTGTGATGGGCATCAGATTCATTTGAGCTTTTTGTTGATGTTGTTGTTGCAAGCCTGGTTTGTCTGGTCAACTGGGGAATCTAAACTGGAGATTCTAAACTGCTCTCAATTGGGATCTGGGCACTTCTTTGCTAGTTACACTTCTCCATGTAGGATTTATTGTCCATATCTGATGTGTTTATCGTCCTTGTTAGGGAGGTGACGATTCCACAAGCAGTAAACCCAAAACCTGACGCCAGATTAAGGGCTCGGATGGTGGTGGCAAACGAGGATCCAGGAATCCCAAGGATCCCTTAGGGAGGATTCCTTGAGGAGCATTGTGATTCATTCATTCAATCGTATTTATTGAGCGCTTACTGTGTGCAGAGCACTGTACTAAGTGCTTGGAAAGTACAATTTGGCAACAGATAGAGACAGTCTCTACCCAACAATGGGCTCACAGTCTAGAAGGGGGAGACAGACAACAAAACAAAACAAGTAGACAGGCCTCAATACCATCAAAATGGTCAGTCAGAGATGGGAAGTTTGACCTCTACTTTGGATTCTTCAAATAAACACAAAGGACCAGTGCAAACACCAACTCCGGCTCCTTTCCTTTGGATAGACCATGGGCCTGGGACCTGGGTTCTAATCCTGGTTCCACCACTTGCCAGTTGTGTGGTCATGGGCAATTCATTTAACTTCTCTGGCCTTCCGTTTCCTCATCTTTAAAATGGGATTTCAACACCTGTTCTTCCTCCTTAGCCTGCGAGCCCCATGTGGGACAGGTGCTTTCTGACTTGATTTTGTATCTACCCCTGCACTTAGAACAGTGCTTGACACATAGTAAGTGCTTAACTAGTGCCATTATTGTGATTATGATTGTTATTAAGGGTTATGGGGTGAAATGCCCAACTCGCACCCTCAAGCATCTGGAGAGCTGAGGATGAGCTGATCTCTGATGGAGATCAGCCAGGGGATACGGGAAGGGAGGGGAAGCAGCATGGCAAAGTGGATAATGCACAAGCCTGGAAATCAGAAAGTCGTGGGTTCTAATCCCAGGTCTGCCACCTGTGTCTGCTGTGTGGCTTTGGGCAAGCCACTTCAACTCTCTGGGCCTCAGTTACCTCATCTATAAAGAGGAGATTAAGACGGTGAGCCCCATGAACGTATCTGTTGGTTGTGCCCGTTGTTGAGTAGGGACTGTCTCTATATGTTGCCAACTTGTACTTCCCAAGTGCTTAGTACAGTGCTCTGCACACAGGAAGTGCTCAATAAATACGATTGAATGAATGTGGAACAGGGACTGTGTCCTGGTTTGTACCCACCCCAATGCTTAGTATAGTACCTGGCACATAGTAAATGCTTAGTGAATACCACAATTATTATTATTATTAGGAGTAGGCTGTCAGTAAATACCATTGCTGGATTGATTCATCAGCTTCTCCCTTTCTCCGCCGGGCCCCACCGTGAAAATCAAAAACCGGCACTTGTGCTACTGAAAGCGGGGCGAGGGAGGCCCACTGGGGCATCAATAATAATAATAATAATGGCATTTATTAAGTGCTTCCTATGTGCAAAGTACTGTTCTAAGCACTGGGGAGGTTACAAGGTGATCAGGTTGTCCCACGGGGGGCTCACAATCTTAATGCCCATTTTACAGATGAGGTAACTGAGGCACAGAGAAGTTAAGTGACTTGCCCAAAGTCACACAGCTGACAACTGGCGGAGCTGGGATTCGAACCCATGAACTCTGACTTCAAAGCCCGGGCTTTTCCCACTGAGCCACGCTGCATTCAGATGTGTTATTTGTTTGGAACCGTGTAGGTTTTGTAATGTGGTTTACATACTTTTCCTGGTGCCAAGCAGCTTATCCTTTTTCACGTTACTTTTTATCTGGGAAGGAAACAATTTCCAGAACATTAATTTCCTCAAAAGCGCGGACTCTTCTGTGAAACTTAAAGAGGCCATAACTGGAAAAATCCCAGAGTTCTGCCGGATGATCACTGTGTCTCTGTTTCTAGAGTGACTCCAGTCACTCGACTGACGACTCCTCGAGTCTCGCTCTTCGGTACTGTGTCAAACGCCTCCCGCTCTGCTGTGCAGACAGTAGGCGCTCGATAAACTTGTACTTGTACTTCCCAAGCGCTCAGTACAGTGCCCTGCACACAGTAAGCGCTCAATAAATACGATTGATTGATTGATTGATAAATACGATTAATTTGTGATGATTTAGGTGGCATCACTTCCCTTTACATCTCAATCAGTTATTCAATCAGTGGCATTTATTGAGTGCCTATTTGCCAAAGCACCATACTAAACACTGGAAAGCGTACAGCGGAAGCGAGGCATGTTATTTCCTGCCCTCAAGAAACTTGCAATCTAATCTCAGGTGGAATCTAATCATTCCAAATTCACTGAAGACTCAGGATTCAGATTGTCCCCATCTTAATCCGTGGCCTCGGTGTAATAGCAATTTTTGTATTGTGTTCTACTCTTGAAAAATCGTGTTTTTATGGTTTTTAAATATATATAAAGTTATATATGTGCCTAAGGGGGAGAGTCTTTGCAGAGGTTGCTTTCAACCCCCAAGAAGATTGTTCTCAGGGCCTTGAAAATGGTGGGAGACTCAGGTTCTCTTTTTCTGACCTTTGAACTGAGCCCCTGTTGGCTGAGCTCGGTTGGCTGCTCTTGCTGCTACTCTGGGATGCCTCTCCTGAGAACAAGTGCCACCATCCCTCCTTAAGACATCGCGGGGTTCTGCCGTGGGATCTGGGCCATTACGGGGAAAACCCACTAAGGGCCAAAAACGAGGAGCAGATTGCTCTCACCGGTCGGCTCCTCTCCACCTGAGGGAAGAACAATGCATGACGTCCAGAAAACCGAGGAGTTTCCCCTCATCAAACTTCCTCGTCCCCCACGGCCTCGAAGCCCAAGATGGTGCCGGAGGAGGGCCGGTGTCTGGTGCCCAGACTCCTCTTGGAAAAGAACACCGGGTAAAGTGGCTTTGAGTTCACTTCACGCTGGATCACACCTGGATCCCATCTCTCTTCGAGGAGCGTCATCTTGGAACCTCGTATCTCGCCCCGTCCACACGCAGCCGGGAAGGGAATCTGACCCCGCCTGAGGTCGGCGATGGCAGCCACGGAGAATCGGTTCCATCCTCAGGTGCCTTCTGCGTTTCCAGGTGGGGTCCCCAAAGGGTGGGGATCATGTGCCGGGTGGCATTCATCCCTAACCAGCGGAGAGGTTTTGGTCGAAGCCGCCGGCACTGACGGGATCCCGGGGGCCGGTTTCAGAGCCCGGGTCCCCGAGAAGAAAGGGGTGGCCTCTCCACAACAGAGCTTTAACGTGGACTTATGTAGATGCGTGAGCGGGTCCGTTGACAAATAAACTAAGTTTTCCCTCATTTTCCTTCCTTGGAGTGAGCTTTCTTCATTTCTGCTGGGACTCCCCAGTTCCCAACTGCCCAAGCCTTCAGCGTAATCACACACTGGATGTTTTATAATAATAATAATAATAATAATAATATTAATGGCATTTATTAAGCGCTTACTATGTGCAAAGCACTGTTCTAAGCGCTGGGGAGGTTAGAAAGTGATCCAGTTGTCCCACGTGGGGCTCACAGTCTTAATCCCCATTTTACAGATGAGGGAACTGAGGCCCAGAGAAGTTAAGTGACTTGCCCAAAGTCACACAGCTGACAATTGGCGGAGCCGGGATTTGAACCCATGATCTCTGACCCCAAAGCCCGTGCTTTTCCCACTGAGCCACGCTGCTTATGGATTGAATCGTCACATGACAAGTCACCTCTGGTCGCCAACCGGAGGGAGCAAAAGTCCAACCTGATTAGTTTGTGTAAAAATGATAATGATGGTATTTAACCACTTATTATATGCCAGGTACTGTACTAAGCGCTGTGGTGGCTACAAGCAAATCAAGGTGGGCACCGCCCCTGCACCTCTCACAGTCTCAATCCTCATTTTACAGATGAGGGAACTGAGGTCCAGAGAAGTGAAGTGATTTTGCCCAAGCAGACAAGCAGCAGAGCTGGGATTAGAACCCATGCCCTTCTGATTTCCAGGCCCGGGCTCTAGCCACTAGGCCATGCTGCTTCTCTGTATCTTCTATCCCAGCACTTAGAACAGTACTTGGCACATAGTAAGCGCTTAACAAATACCATTATTAGTATTATTATTATTACAATAACCCACTTTTCCTGCCTTCGAGGCCCTTGTACTAGGCTAGGGTACTTCTTTCAGCCGAGGAGGTCCAGGGGCAAATCATCATCATCATCATCAATCGTATTTATTGAGCGCTTACTATGTGCAGAGAGCACTGTACTAAGCGCTTGGGAAGTACAAATTGGCAACATATAGAGACAGTCCCTACCCAACAGTGGGCTCACAGTCTAAAAGGGGGAGACAGAGACCAAACATACTAACAAAATAAAATAAATAGAATAGATATGTACAAATAAATTAAAAAAATAAATAAATAGAGTAAAAAAAATATGTACAAACATATATACATATATACAGGTGCTGTGGGGAAGGGAGGGAGGTAAGATGGGATGGAGAGGAGGACGAGGGGGAGAGGAAGGAAGGGGCTCAGCCTGACTGAGCCTGGCATAGAGCAGCCTGGTGTTCCTGGCCGTTCATTGTCTATCGAGCCAGTACCAGGGGGCAGGGGCAGCGGTGACCCAAAGCCGGGATTAGAACCCAGGTCCTTTGACTCCCGGGCCTAGGCTCTTTCCACTAGGCATGCTGCTGGACTTCACTTGGGCTCTGGAAGTGGAAGTTCTGGGATCAGAGGGAATAGGAGCTGACCTCGGGAACCTCGGGAGTATGAGATCCCATGGGAAGCCAGCGTGGCTTTGTGGAGAGAGCCCACGCTTGGTAGTCAGAGAACTTGGGTTCTAATCCCAGCTTGTCTGCTGTGTGACCTTGGGCAAGTCACTTACCTGCCCCGGGCATCAGTTACCTCATCCGTAAAATGGGGATTAAGACTGTGGGACAAATTGAATAGCCTGTATCTACTCCAGCGCTTAGTACAGTGCCTGAAACGTACTAAGCGCTAAGGTCGGGGAAGCAGCGTGGCTCAGTGGAAATCAGTCAATCAATCAATCGTATTTATTGAGCACTTACTGTGTGCAGAGCACTGTACTAAGCGCTTGGGAAGTACAAGTTGGCAACATGTAGAGACGGTCCCTACCCAACAGTGGGCTCACAGTCTAGAAGGGGAAAGAGCCCGGGCTTTGGAGTCAGAGGTCATGGGTTCAAATTCCAGCTCTGCCAACTGTCAGCTGTGTGACTTTGGGTAAGTCATTTAACTTCTCTATGCCTCAGTTCCCTCATCTGTAAAATGGGGATTAAGACTGTGAGCCCCACGTGGGACAACCTGATCACCCTGTATTTCCCCAGGCCTTTGCATTATTGTTGAGTGGGGCCTTTTATCCCTCTGTTTGCTTTTAACAGCAAGAATGAGGCTGCATTCCTAAAGTCTCAGATCATAAAGCTGTGCAGTTCCTAAGGTACCAGGTTATTCCTTTCTCCTTCATTAAGTATTTTTCCTGAATTTTGAGATGGGGTAGCAGATCCCTTTCCCACCTCAGTTAATCTTTAGAATACTGGAAACAGTAAAAGCCTTCCCCAGATAATTTCCTACACTTCGAGTCACAGCAGTCCCGGCCACCTCACCGTGCCTCGTTCTGGCCTGTCCCGCCGTCGACCCCCGGCCCACATCCTCCCCCTGGCCTGGCATGCCCTCCCTCTGCCCATCCGCCAAGCTCACTCTCTTCCTCCCTTCAAGGCCCTACTGAGAGCTCACCTCCTCCAGGAGACCTTCCCAGACTGAGCCCCCTCCTTCCTGTCCCCCTCCTCCCCCTCCCCACCCCCCACACCTTACCTCCTTCCCCTCCCCACATCACCTGTATATATGTATATATGTTTGTACGGATTTATTACTCTATTTTATTTGTACATATTTATTCTATTTATTTTATTTCGTTAATATGTTTTGTTTTGTTGTCTGTCTCCCCCTTCTAGACTGTGAGCCCACTGTTGGGTAGGGACTGTCTCTATATGTTGCCAACTTGGACTTCCCAAGCGCTTAGTACAGTGCTCTGCACACAGTAAGTGCTCAATAAATACGGTAGAAGGAATGAATGAACAGTGCTTTGCACTTAGGAAGCGCTTAACATATACCATCATCATTATAATTATTATTAAATACCATTTTTAAAAAATGGGGTCGAAGCTGTGAAGTGTCACTCCTTCTCCCAAAGAGAAACTCCGTTCTTCAGCTGGTGGACCTAGGTAAGCAATTAAGTCCCCTCCCTCACCGTGCCCCCCAACCCCTTTTCCACCCCCCCACCCCGTTATTACACCATCTCTACCCTCTTGTTTTCCTTAAATCATTTCTCCCTGTCCCTTCCTACCATCCCTCCTACCAGCCTGATGTGACCCCTCCGATTCTCCACGGAGCTTCTGCGGATCGACTGCCAAGACGTAGGGGCCGGGGCTTGGGACGTGGGTACTGTCACAGCCTGCTGGGAAGCTTCCTGCCCCTGCCAGGTTTTCCTGGACCAGAGCCTTCACATCCCTCAGATGCCACAAGCCTGGAGAAACTGAGGCAGGTCAGTACCCTAGGAGGTGAAGGGGCCTAAGTTCAGGAGAAAAGGCAAGAATGGCTCAGTGGAAAGAGCCTGGGCTTGGGAGCCAGAGGTCATTGGTTCTAATCCCGGCTCAACCACTTGTCAGCTGTGTGACTTTGGGCAAGTAAGTCACTTCACTTCTCTGGGCCTCAGTTCCCTCATCTATAAAATGGGGATTAAGACTGTGAGCCCCGTGAGGGATAACCTGATCACCTTGTATTCCCCCCCGGCCCGCACTTAGAACGTGCTTCGCACATAGTAAGCGCTTAACAAATGCCGTTATTATTATTATTGTTATTATGACACACAGATGGAGCTGACTTATTTAGTTTATGAGTTTAATGTCACCCATTAAATATCACGGAGAGGGCAGCGGGCAGAGCCTGGGCCTGAGGGACTTGTGGTCTCATCTTGGCTCCACCACTTCATTCATTCAATTGTATTTATTGAGCACTTACTGTGGGCAGAGCACTGTACTAAGTGCTCACCACTTGCCCGCCATGTGACTGTGGGCAAATTAATTACCTTTGTGACCATCATAATGTTATAATGTTGAGAAGTGGCGTAGCTCAGTGGAAAGAGCCTGGGCTTTGGAGTCAGAGGTCATGGGTTCAAATACTGGCTCCGCCAACTGTCAGCTGTGTGACTTTGGGCAAGTCACTTAACTTCTCTGTGCCTCAGTTACCTCATCTGTAAAATGGGGATTAAGACTGTGAGCCCCTCATGGGACAATCTGATCACCTTGTAACCTCCCCAGTGCTTAGAACAGTGCTTTGCACATAGTAAGCGCTTAATAAATGCCATCATTATCATCACAGTCCGGGAGAAACTGAGCCAGGTCAACAAGCTATGGAAGGGAGGGAGCTAGAGTCAGGATAGAGGGAAAGAGTGTATGTGTGTCCATGTGTGCTGACCTATTTGGTTTATTTAATGTTGCCACAGTCCTGGAGAAACTGAGTCGGATCAGCATGCTATGGGGGGGGGGGGAGGGGGCTAGGCTCAGGAGAGAGGGAAAGTGTGTGTGTACACGTAGGCTATGCTGACTTGTTAGATTTATTAGTTTAATTGCCTTTCACCCTTCATTCATTCATTCATTCATTCAATCATATTTATTGAGTGCTTACTGTGTGCAGAGCACTGTACTAAGCACTTGGGAAGTACAAGTTGGTAATATGTAGAGACGGTCCCTACCCAACAGTGGGCTCACAGTGTAGACATCTATTGCCCCAGTTGAAAGTGCTTTCTCTCCCCATTGTAGTATAAACTCCTTGTGGACAGGATTTTTTTTGTTGTTTTGTATTCCTCAAGCGCTCAGTGTAGTGCCCTACAGCCCATGGATTCTCAGCACAGTGCACTGTAGCCAGTGGAAGAAAAGCAGCACGATCTAAAGGAAAGAGCACTGGTCTGGGAGATGGAGGACCTAGGTTCTAATCCTGGCTCCGCCACTTGTCTTCTGGGTGACCCTGAGCGAGTTACTTCACTTCTCTGGGCCTCAGTTACTCCATCTATAAAATGGGGGTTAAGACTGTAAACTCCACATAGCACATGGATTGGGCCCAAATCGATTAGCTTGTATGTACCCCAGCATTTAGGAGGGTGCCTGGAACATAGTAAATGCTTAACAGATACCATTCAGAATAAGAAAAAAGCAGCCTGGCCTAGTGAAAAGAGCATGGGCCTGGGAGCCTCAGAGGAACTGGGTTCTAATCCTGCCCAGTCAATCGTTTACTGTGTGACCTTGGACAAGTCATTTCTCTGTGCCTCAGTTTTCTCAACTGAAAAATAAGGATTAAATAACTTTTCTCCTTCCTACTTAGACTGTGAGCTCCGTGGGGGACAGGGACTGATTATCTTGTATCTACCCCAGTGCTTAGAACAGTTCTTGACACATACTACTTAACAAATACTATAAAAAAATGGATGCTCAGTGGAGCGCACTGCAGCAGATATTCAGCACAGTAGCCAGTGGACATTCAATGCAGTGCCCTCAGTCACTGGATGCTCAGTAGAGTGACTGTAGCCAGTGGGAGTTCAAAACAGTAGCCAGTGGGCATTCAGTGCAGCACTCTCAGCCAGTGGTTGCTCAGTACAGTGCACTGCAACCAGTAGGAGCTCAACACAGTAGCTGGTGGGCGTTCATTGATTCATTCACTCGTATTTCTCGAGCACTTACTGTGTGCAGAGCATTATATTAAGCTCTTGGGAAACTACAGTAAAACAATAAACAGTGACATTCCCTGCCCACAACAAACTTACAGTCTAGAGGAGGGGAGACAGACATTAATACAAATAAATAAAATGACTTATCTAGACATAAGTGCTGTGGGGCTGGGAGGGGGGGGAAGGGAGCAAGACGACGCAGAAGGGAGTGGGAGATGAGGAAAAGTGGGGCTTAGTCTGGGAAGGCCTCTTGGAGGAGATGGGCCTTCAATAAGGATTTGAAGGTGGGGACAGTCATTGTCTGTTGGATTTGAGGAGGGAGGACATTCCAGGCCAGAGGCAGGGATGTAGGCTAGGGATTGGCAGGGAGACAGGCGAGATGGAGGCCTAGTGAGGAGAAGCACCAGGGAAGCAAAGTGTGCTCGCTGGGTTGGAGTATAATAATAATCATCATCATAATAATCATAATAATGGCATTTATTAAGTGCTTACTATGTGCAAAGCACTGTTCTAAGCGCTGGGGAGGTTACAAGGTGATCAGGTTGTCCCACGGGGGACTCAGTCTTAATCCCCATTTTACAGACGAGGGAACTGAGGCCCAGAGAAGTGAAGTGACTTGCCCAAAATCACACAGCTGACAATTGGCGGAGGCAGGATTTGAACCCATGACCTCTGACTCCAAAGCCCGGGCTTTTTCCACTGATGGACTGCTTTAAAGCCAATGGAGAGGACTTTTTGTTTGATATGCAGGTAGATGGGCAACCACTGGAGATTTTTGAGGAGCGGGATGACGTGTCCAGAACGTTTTTGTAGAAAAATGATCCAGGCAGCAGAGTGAAGTACGGGCTGGAGTCGGGAGAGACAGGAGGCTGGGAGGTCAGTAAGGAGGCTGATGCAGTAATCCAGGTGGGATAGGGAGAGTGATTGTATTAATGTGGTAGCTGTTTGGATGGAGAAGGATGGATTTTAGCGATGTTGTGAAGGTGGGACCGACAGGATTTGGTGACAGATTGAATATGTGGGTTGAATGAAAAAGAGGAGTTAAGGATAATACCAAGGTTACGGGCTTGTGAGATGGGAAGGATGGCGGGGCCATCTACAGTGGTGGAAAAGTCAGGGTACAGCACCCTCAGCCTGTGGGCACTCAGTACAGTTCATTAGAACTACTCAGGATCACAGTCCCTCCACCAAACAGTTGGGCAGATTCCCATGGGCTTTCTGAGAGTGGAACCCTTGAAGGAGCAGATTCATAAGGATCCAGTCATTCTGCAAGAACCCAATAGAAGCAGAACAGCCTAGTGGATAGAGCACGGGCCGAGGAATCAGAAGGTCATGGGTTCTAATCCCAGCTCCATCACTTGTCAGCTGTGTGACCTCAGCCAAGTCACTTCGATTCTCTGGATCTCAGTTACCTCATCTGTAAAAATGGGGATCGAGAGTGTGAGCCCCACGTGGCACAGGAGCTGTGACCAACCCGATTTGCTTGTATCCACCCCAGTGCTTAGTACGGTGCCAGGCACATAGTAAGTACTAAACAAATACTATTATTATTATTATTATTATTATTATTAGGGGGAACATTAGAGTTGGAACAGGGG
Organism: Tachyglossus aculeatus; assembly: GCF_015852505.1. Lineage (NCBI taxonomy): Eukaryota > Metazoa > Chordata > Mammalia > Monotremata > Tachyglossidae > Tachyglossus > Tachyglossus aculeatus. Next base: position 6,347,725 of record NC_052072.1, read on the forward strand.
TGGAGCAGGGAATTGATTACCAACACCATTCCCCTCTCCCCCATTCCTTGAAAAACCTCCGAGGGGAAGTCTGACCCTCCCACTTCCTCTATTTCATGATCCCAGGCTGAGACAGCCCCGTCTAGCACATGACTGGGTGGCATGGGGGGAACATTAATGTCCATATCTGTAATTAATTAATTGATATTAATATCTGTCTCCCCCTCTAAGCTGTAAGTTCATTGTGGGCAGGGAATGTGTCCATTTATTGTGTCAGTGTACTCTCCCAAGCATTTAGTACAGTGCTCTACACACAGTAAGCACCAAGTAAATACTATTGATTGACTGACTGACTGAGGTCAGAAGGTGAAAGATTAATTCGAATGATAGTCAATCTTTAGTTTCTCAGAGTGACTTTAAAAAAACAACAACCCAACTCTAATATAGTAGCTCTTTCAATTATTCTTTTCCTGGGATAATCCTCTGGGGCAGGGGTCTCCACCCCCCTACTTCTCCCTCTATCCCCTCAAAGAGAAATCAATTGTCTCTGAAGCCCTAGTGAAGAAGCGCCGTGTTTATCAGGGTTTCTCTGAAACAACCAGGTGGTCCTCCACTGGATGGAACCAAAGGCCCCTGGGCAAGAATTTCCTGTTACAAATATTCCCGGGGAAGTAGCACGGCCTAGTGGATAGAGCCCCGGCCGGATCAGAAGGTTCTGGGTTCTAGTCCCAATTCCGCCTCTTGTCTACTGTGTGACCTTGGGCAAGCCATTTAATTTCTCTGCGCCTCAGTTATCTGTAAAATGGGGATTAAGACTGTGAGCCCCATGTGGGACATGGACTGTGTCCCAACTAATTAGCTTGTATCGACCCCAGTGCTTAGAATGGTGCCTGGCACATAGTAAGTGCTGCTGAACAAATACCACAATTATTATTATTATTACTATTATAATTATAATTATTATCTTTGTACAGAAATGCTCCGGGCATGTTACTCCCCTCCTCAAAAATCTCCAGTGGCTGCCTGTCAACCTACGCATCAAGCAAAAACTCCTCACTCTCGGCTTCAAGACTCTCCAACCCTTCGCCCCCTCCTACCTCACCTCCCTTCTCCCTTCTCCAGCGCAGCCCGCACCCTCCACTCCTCTCCCGCTGCTCACCTCCTCACTGTACCTCGTTCTCGCCCGTCCCGCTGTCGACCCACATCTTCCCCCTGGCCCGGAATGCCCTCCCTCCACACATCCGCCAAGCCAGCTCTCTTCCTCCCTTCAAAGCCCTACTGAGAGCTCACCTCCTCCAAGAGGCCTTCCCAGACTGAGCCCCCTTTTTCCTCTCCTCCTCCCCATCCCCCCCGCCCTACCTCCTTCCCCTCCGCACAGAGACGTCTGGTCCCTACCCAACAATGGGCTCATATATAACCAGGTTAGTTTGTATCTATCCCAGCACTTAGTATAGTGCCTGGCACACAGTAAATGCTTAACGAAGACCATAAAAAAATTAAGAAGATGCATTTTCTGTCAGTTAATAATAATGAGGGCATTTATTAAGCGCTTACTATTTGCAAAGCACTGTTCTAAACGCTGGGGAGGTAATCAGGTTGTCCCACAATCAATCAATCAATCAATCGTATTTATTGAGCGCTTAGTGTGTGCAGAGCACTGTACTAAGCGCTTGGAAAGTACAAGTTGGCAACATATAGAGACAGTCCCTACACAACAGTGGGCTCACAGTCTGAAAGGGGGAGACAGAGAACAAAACCAAACATACTAACAAAATAAAATAAATAGGGAGCCCACTGTTGGGTAGGGACTGTCTCTATATGTTGCCAATTTGTACTTCCCAAGCGCTTAGTACAGTGCTCTGCACACAGTAAGCGCTCAATAAATACGATTGATGATGATGATGATGATATGTACAAGTAAAATAAATAGAGTAATAAATATGTACAAACATATATACATATATACAGGTGAGCCCCACAGGGGGCTCACAGTCTTAATCCCATGAGGTAACGGAGGCGCAGAGAAGTTAAGTGACTTGCCCAAAGTCACACAGCTGACAATTGTGATCAGGTTGTCCCACGGGGGGGCTCACCATCTTAATCCCCATTTTACAGATGAGGCAACTGAGACGCAGAGAAGTTAAGTGACTTGCCCAAAGTCACACAGCTGACAAGGGGCAGAGCCGGGATTTGAACCGATGACCTCTGACTCCAAAGCCCGGGCTCTTTCCACTGAGCCACGCTACTTCCCAGTTAAAAGAACCTGCCTCAGTCTCTCGGTCTGGCCCAGTATGTAGAGGAGCCACAGACAAAAGATTTCTGTTTGACTTTTATTTATTTCTTTTTTTCTTTTTTCATTCGGCTAGCCTCTCAGGCCTCTCAGTCACGTCACCAACCAAGGGGAGAAGCTCGCCAGGGATGGCCAGCATCTTCAGCAGCAACAACTGCAGGCGTCACCCTATGGTCATGTGATCCGAGCCTATTTGGATGAAGGTGGAAACTGAAGAAACTTCAAAAGTTCCCGGGAAGCTGACCTGACAGAGCCGCCCCATTCAGGAAGGCCTGAGTTCCTCGCCGTCCGGGCCCGAGAGCCAGACAGTAAGTGTCACACCAGGCCGATTGAAATGAATTTCAGACTGCAGGGTGGGATGGAAACTGGAATTTTTAACAGTAGAGGTCTGGGGTTTTTCCTTCTCTCCCATTTTTTCCTGCCACTGTGAGAAGGGAGAAACAAGCCACAGGCCCAGGTGATCACTGTGGGCGCTCAGAGGTAAGTTTCCTGGGGTGGAAGGGTGGGCTGGCGATTTTCTAAAATTCCCTGGAATTGTGAAAATGAAAGTAAAGAACAAAACTCGAGTGTATTGTTTCTCCCTGCACTGAGGAACAACGAGAGGAACAAGATGAGGGAAGGAGGGTGTTTCGCTCTTGGCCGGGAACCACGGGGTGTGGAGCTTGGCTTGGGATAGGCTGGATGATTTTCCCGCCCTAGGTGACCCCTCGAACCCAGGACCCCAGGGGATCTGGGTGGGGCCGAACTCAGGGACGATAGAACAGTGCTTTGCACATAGTAAGCGCTTAACAAATACCATCATTATTTTTAATATGGGGATCCTCTCTAAATCTGCTCCAGAAGAATGGTCTGCCCAGGGATAAATAGTCACACCTCAAAGAGAAGTGTGGTCTAGTGACTAGACCAGCCTGGGAGTCAGGAGATCCCGGGTTCTAATCCTGCCCCACCACTTTTCTGTGCCTCAGTTCCCTCATCTGTAAAATGGGGATTAAGACTGTGAGCCCCAGGTGGGAGAGGGACTCTGTTCAACTTGATTAGCTTGTATCTGTTCCAGTGCTTAGTACAGTGCCTGGCACATAGTAAGCACTTAACAAATAGCATTAAAAAAAGGGCCACTCAGCCCTCTGGAAATCCCCTGGGCCAGGGAGGGGATGGATCGCCAGCCCCCGACCTACCCTGCTTTTCCTCTTTGGACTTCTTCCACAGCCCTGGGCCCAGGCTGGATCTCTCAGGGCTGTTCTGACCCTGACAACAGAGTGGGATAATTTAGCCTCTACCCCTCTATACTGTTTTAATGCGTTCTCCCCCTCTAGACTGTAAAGTCGTTGTGGCCAGGGAATGCCTCTGTTTATTGTTATACTTACCTCATCTGTAAAAGGGGGATGGAAACTGGGAGCCCTACGTGGGACAACGTGGTCACTTTGTGTCCTCCCCACCCTGTGCTTAGAACAGTGCTTTGCAATAGTGAGCGCTTAACAAATACCATTATTATTATTATTATTGTTATTACCCCATGCTTAGTGCAGTGTTTGACCTGAATGGGTGAAAGGACTTCATAGTCTCTGAGGCAGGCATTCCCCCGACCATCACAAGCTGAAGTTTCCTCCCCCCTGAATTCATTCATTCAATCGTATTTATTGAGCGCTTACTGTGTGCAGAGCACTGGACTAAGCGCTTGGGAAGTCCAAGTTGGCAACATATGGAGGTGATCCCTACCCAACAGTGGGCTCACAGTCTAGAAGACTGTGAGTGGCAGCGTGGCTTAATGGAAAGAGCCCGGGCTTTGGAGTCGGAGGGCAGGGGTTCAAATCCCAGCTCCGCCACTTGTCAGCTGGGTGACTTTGGGCAAGTCACTTCACTTCTCTGGTCCTCAGTGACCTCATCTCTAAAATGGGGATTAAGACCGTGAGCCCCTTGGGACAACCTGATCGCCTTGTAACCTCCCCAGTGCTTAGAACAGTGCTTTGCACTTAGTAAGCGCTTAATAAATGCCATTATTATTATTATTACTATTATTATTATTATTATTATTATTATTACAGTGCTCTATGCGCAGTAAGTGCTCAAGAAATACGATAGAGTGACTTGAACCTGGCACTCTGTCCCTTCCAGGCCTGGAGTCCTTACAGTCACAGCACTGAGGTGGCCATGTCTTTGGCTGGAAGAAGTGCGTTTTCTGCGACTCCGGCATTGGGTATATCCAGAGGAAATTAGCCTCGGGAAAACCAGTTCTCCAGAGGAATTTCCTCACCACCTAGGGCTCGCGTTAGAGCCACTTCCGTCCAGCATTTAGCTTAAACATGGAAGGCTCTTTCTCAGATCTTCTGCTTCCCAAAATTGTGCTCATGCTTCGCGTCCAGCCTGGAATCAATCCACCGATGGCGTTTATTAAGCACTTACTGTGTGCAGAACACTGTACTTAGTGCTTGGGAGAGGACAATACTGTAGAGTAGAGGTCTCCGCCCACAAGAAGATTTCGGCCTAGGTGGGGGGACAGATGTTAAAATAAATTATGGAACTCCCACCCCGTTCAAATCTGCCAGACCACAGCTCTTTTCCTATCTTCAGAGTCTTTCTGAAATTTCACCTCCTCCAGCAGGCTTCCCACCCAAAATTTCCTTTTTTTATGGCATTTGTTAAGCACTTACTAGAAGCAGCATGACTCAGTGGAAAGGGCACGGACTTTGGAGTCAGAGGTCATGGGTTTAAATACCTGCTCTGCCACTTGTCAGCTGTGTGACTTTGGGCAAGTCACTTCACTTCTCTGGGCCTTAGTTCCCTCATCTGTAAAATGGGGATGAAGACTGTGAGCCCCCGGTGGGACAACCTGATCATCTTGTAACCTCCTCAGCGCTTAGAACAGTGCTTTGCACATAGTAAGCGCTTAATAAATGCCATTATATATATATATATATATATATATACCAGGCACTGTACGAAGAGAAGCAGTATGGCCTAGGTGATAGCGCACAAGCCTGGGAGTCAGATTTTAATCCTGGCTCTTCCACTTGTCTTCTGTGTGACCTTGGGCAAGTCACTTCAGAGGAGCAGCGTGGCTCAGTGGAAAGGGCACGGGCTTTGGAATCAGAGGTCATGGGTTCGAATCCCGACTCCGCCACATGTCTGCTGTGTGACCTTGGGCAAGTCACTTAACTTCTCTGAGCCTTAGTTACCTCATCTGTAAAATGGGGATGAAGACTGTGAGCCCCATGTGGGACAACTTGATCACCTTGTATCCCCCCTAATGCTTAGAACAGTGCTCTGCACATAGTAAGCGCTTAACAAATGCCATCATCATTATTATTATTATTATTACTTCACTTCTATGGGCTTCAGTTCCCTCGTTTGTAAAATGGGGATTAATAATAATAATAATGATAGCATTTATTAAGTGCTTACTATGTGCAAAACACTGTTCTAAGCCCTGGGGAGGTTACAAGATGATCAGGTTGTCCCACGGAGGGCTCACAGTCTTAATCCCAATTTTACAGATGAGGTAACTGAGGCACAGAGAAGTTAAGTGACTTGCCCAAGATTGTGAGTGCCATGTGCGACAAAGACTGTGTCCATCCTGATGATCTTGTATCTGCCCCATCGCTTAGTACAGTGCCTGGCACATAGTAAGCACTTAACAAACACCATAATTATTATTATTATTAGGTCATACCCTCCCAACTACAACCTCAGCACACATGCATGTATGCTGTTCATAGAACTTTTTTAAAAAATGGTATTTGTTAAACAGGGAACATGTCTGCTAAATCTATTGTATAGACTTCCATGCCCTTGCCAGTTGTTACAGACATTTAACTCCCTCCTCAGGTTCCCCACCCCCCAGCTTCCCCCATCCCTTTCCCCCAGGGACCTGGCCACCTATTTCTCAGTGGCTCAGTGGAAAGAGCACGGGCTTGGGAGTCAAAGGTCATGGGTTCGAATCCCAGCTCTGCCACTTGTCAGCTGTGTGACCTTGGGCAAGTCACTTAACTTCTCTGGGCCTCAGTTCCCTCATCTGTAAAATGGGGATTAAGACTGTGAGCCCCCCCGTGGGACAACCTTGATCACCTTGTATCCCCCCCAACTCTTAGAACATTGCTTGGCACGTAGTAAGCACTTAACAAATACCATTATTATTATTATTATTCGTTCATTCATTCATTCAATCGTATTTATTGAGCACTTACTGTGTGCAGAGCACTGTACTAAGTGCTTGGGAAGTACAAGTTTGCAACATATAGAGACGGTCCCTACCCAACAGTGGGCTTAGAGGCTAGAAGGGGGAGACAGACAACAAAACAAAACATATAAACCAAATAAAATAAATAGAATAAATATGTACAAGTAAAATAAATGAATAAATAGAGTAATAAATATGTACAAATTATTATTACTTCATCAACAAAATTGACACTATCAGGCATGATCTCCCCAAAATCTCCCCTGCTCCTCTCCAGGCCCTCCCACTTCTGGCCCCTTCTTCAACTCTCCCATCTTTCCCAGCACTATCTCTAGAGGGAATCCTTATCTCAAAATCTACCCCCTCCACCTGTGCATCCGACCCCATTCCTTCACACCTCATCAAAACACTTGCCCCCTCCCTAATTGCCATCTTCAACTGTTCACTCTCCAATGACTTCTTCCCGGCTGCTTTTAAACATACCCAAATCTCCTCTAACCTAAAAAAAATCCTGCCTTGACCTCACAGCTCCCTCCAGTTAACGCTCCATCTCCTTCCTTCCATTCCTCTCAAAAATTCTTGAGCGACCTATCAACACCTGCTCCCTCAAGTTTCTCTCCTCCAATTCTCTCCTCGACCCCCTCCAATCTGGCTTCCATCCCCTTCACTCCACAGAAACCACCCTCTCAAAATTCACTGATGACCTCCTTCTTGCCAAATCCAATGGCCTCTACTCCAACCTAATCATCCCTGACTTCTCAGCTGCCTTTGCCACTGTCGACCTCTCCCTTCCCCTGCAAACATTATAATAATAATAATAATGGCATTTATTAAGCGCTTACTATGTGCAAAGCACTGTTCTCCAACCTCAGCTTCACTGACACTATCCTCTCCTGGTTCTCCTCCTATCTCTCTAGCCACTCATTCTCAGTCTCTTTTACGGGCTCCTCCTCTGCCTCCCATCCCCTAACTGTGGGGGTCCCTCAAGGTTCCGTTCTGGGTCCCCTTCTTTTCTCCATCTACACCCACTTCCTTGGAAAACTCATTAGCTCACCTGGCTTCACCTATCACCTCTATGCTGATGACACCCAAATCTCCATCTCCAGCCCTGATCTGCGTGGCTCAGCAGAAAGAGCCCGGGCTTTGGAGTCAGAGGACATGGGTTCAAATCCCGGCCCCGCCAATTGTCAGCTGTGTGACTTTGGGCAAGTCACTTAGCTTCTCTGTGCCTCAGTTACCTCATCTGTAAAACGGGGATTAAGACTGTGAGTCCCACGTGGGACAACCTGATCACCTTGTATCCCCCCAGCGCTTAGGAAAGTGCTTTGCGCATAGTAAGTGCTTAACAAATACCATTATTATTATTATTATTATTATCTCTCTCTGTCTCCACAGTCTCTCATTTCCTCCTGCCTTCAAGACATCTCTACTTGGATGTCCTCCTTTCACCTCAAACTTAATGTGGCTAAAACTGAACTTCTTATCTTCCCACCCAAACCCTGTCCTCCTGCTCGCTTTCCCATCACTGTAGATGGCACCACTATTCTTCCTGTCTCAAAAGCCTGTAACCTTCGCACTATCCTTGATTCCTCTCTCTCGTTCCACCCACATATTCAAGCCATCACTAAATCCTGTCAGTTCTATCTTCACAACATTGCCCAAATCCACCCATTCCTAACCATCCAAACTGCTACTACACTCATTCATTCAATCTTATTTATTGAGCGCTTACTGTGTGCAGAGCACTGTACTAAGCGCTTGGGACGTACAAGTTGGCAACATAGAGAGATGGTCCCTACCCAACAATGGGCTCACAGTCTAGAAGGGGGAGACAGACAACAAAACAAAACATGTGGACAGGTGTCAAGTCTTCAGAACAAATAGAATGAAAGCTAAATGCACATAATCAGGAGAAGCAGTGTGGCTCAGTGGAAAGAGCCCGGGCTTTGGAGTCAGAGGTCATGGGTTCAAACCCCGGCTCCGCCAATTGTCAGCTGTGTGACTTTGGGCAAGTCACTTAACTTCTCTGGGCCTCAGTTACCTCATCTGTAAAATGGGGATTAAGACTGTGAGTCCCCCCGAGGGACAACCTGATCACCTTGTAACCTCCCCAGCGCTTAGAACAGTGCTTTGCACATAGTAAGCGCTTAATAAAGTCATCATTATTATCATTATTATTATTATCATTAACAAAATAAATAGAATAGTAAATATGTACAAGTAAAATAAATAGAGTAATAAATCTGCACAAATATATACAAGTGCTGTGGGGAGGGGAAGGAGGTAGGGCGGGGAGATGGGGAGGAGGAGAGGAAAAAGGGCGCTCAATCTGGGAAGGCCTCCTGGAGGAGGTGAGCTCTCAGTAGAGATTTAAAGGGAGGAAGAGAGCTAGCTTGGCAGCTGTGCGGAGAGAGGGCATTCCGGGCCAGGGGGAGGACGTGGGCCGGGGGTCGATGGCGGGACAGGTGAGAAGGAGGCCCAGTGAGGAGGTGAGCGGCGGCAGAGGAGCGGAGGGTGCGGGCTGCGATGGAGAAGGACAGAAGGGAGGTTAGGTGGGAGGGGGCGAGTTGATGGACAGCCTTGAAGCCCAGAGTGAGGAGTTTTTGCTTGATGCGTAGGTTGACAGGCAGCCACTGGAGATTTTTGAGGAGGGGAGTAACATGCCCATTATGTATACATGCAGTAACATACATTAATGAAAGTACTTATCCTATCCCACCTTTGATTATTGTATCAGCCTTCTTGCTGACCTCCCTGCCTCCTGTCTCTTTCCACTCCAGTCCATACTCCATTCTGCTGCCCGAATGATTTTCCTTTAAAAACGTTCAGACCTTGTTTCTCCACTCCTCAAGAAACTCCAGTGGTTGCCCATCCATCTCCTCATCAAGCAAAAACTCCTCACCACTGGCTTTAAAGCACTTAACCACCTTGCCCCCCTTCTACCTCACCTCGCTTCTCTCCGACTACGATCCAGTCCGCACACTTCGTTCCTCTGGTGCTAACCTTCTCACTCTACCTCTGTCTCGTCTATCTTGCCGCTGAACTCTTGCCCACATCCTACTTTTGGCCCGGAACCCCCTCCCTCCTCATATCAGACGGATAATAGCTCTCCCCCACTTCAAAGCCTTATTAAAGGCCTATTTCCTACAGGAAGCCTTCCCAGACTGAGCCCTCCTCTCCTCTTCTCCCAATCCCTTCTGCTCCGCTCTGACTTGCTCCTTCATTCATTATAATAATAATAATAATGATAGCATTTGTTAAGCACTTACTATGTGCAAAGCACTGTTCTAAGCGCTGGGGAGGTTACGAGGTGATCAGGTTGTCCCCCGGGAAGCTCACAGTCTTCATCCCCGTTTTACAGATGAGGTAACTGAGGCTCAGAGAAGTGAAGTGACTTGCCCAAAGTCACACAGCTGGCAATTGGCGGAGCCGGGATTTGAACCCGTGACCTCTGACTCCAAAACCCATGCTCTTTCCACTGTGCCATGCTACTTCTCATAATTTATTTATTTATTTATATTAATGTCTGTCTCCCCCTCTAGACCGTGAGCTCATTATGGGAAGGAAATATGTTTGATGTTATATTGTACTCTCCCAAGTGCTTAGTACAGTTATTTGTACACAGTAAACTCTCAATACATAGGATTATTAATAATAATAATAACAATAATATTGTATTCTCCCATGCAAAAAGCCATATGGCCTAGAGGATAGAATAGTAGCTTGGGAGTCAGTGTTGTGGTCAGGGAATGTGTATATTTATTGTTATATTATACTCTCCCAAGCAATTAGTACAGTGCTCTGCACACAGTAAGCACTCAATAAATATAATTGAATGAATGAGAAGGACCTGGGCTCTAATGCCAGCTTTGCCACTTGTCTGTGGTGTGACTTTGGACAAGTCACTTAACTTCTCTGTTCCTCAGTTCCCTCATCTGTAAAATGGGGATTAAGTCCCATGTAGGACAGTGACTGTGTCCAAACTACTTGGCTTGTATGTGTTTAGTATAGTGCCTGCCACATAGTAACTGCTTTAAAAAAACATTTTAAAAAGCACTTAGTACTGTACTCTGCACATAATCACTGCTCAGTAAGTACCATTGATTGATTGTTTACGCACTTAGTATGTGCCAGGTGCTGTACTAAATACTAGGGAAGATACAAGATAATCAGGTTGGACACAGCCCATGTCCCACATGAGGCTCACCATCTTAATGCTCGTTTTACAGATGAGGTAACTGGGGCCCAGAGAAGTGAAGTTATAAGCCTAAAGTCACACAGCACACAAGCGGCAGAGCCTGGATTGGAACCCAGGTACTTTGACTCCCAGGGCTGGGCTCTTCCCACTAAACCACAGTGCTTCTCCACTTTTGTGTGTATCAGTATTTGGGGGTTTAGTGATTTTCCCATCCATCTTTCCATTCTGTTTTTCCTCCTGTAAGTAATTGTGACTCTGTCTCCCCACGTAGACTGCAATCCTTGCCGGCAGGATTCATGTTTACCAGTTCTATTCTATTGAACTCTCCCAAGCGCCTAGAACAGTGCTCTGTGCACAGCAGGCACAAAATAAAAATAATAATAATAATGGCATTTATTAAGTGCTTATTATGTGCAAAGCACTGTTCTAAGCGCTGGAGAGGTTACAAGGTAGTCAGGTTGACCCACGGGGGGCTCCCAGTCTTTAATCCCCATTTTACAGATGAGGTAACTGAGGCACAGTGAAGTGACTTGCTCAAAGTCACACAGCTGACAATTGGCGGAGCCGGGATTTGAACCCATGACTTCTGACTCCAAAGCCCGTGCTCTTGTCACTGAGCCACGCTGCTTCCCCGTAATAAATATCGTTGACTGACTAATGAATTAGGGTGGATAAATCACTAAAAAGAAATCATTTTAGCCAGCTGTAGTTGGGCAGGTCTGGACAGGTCTGAACAGGTGGCAGGAGGCTTGTTCTGGGCAGGAGGGAGAGCGAAGGGAGTGGGTGCCGAGGAAAAGAGGGCTAAATAATAATAATAATGATGGCATTTATTAAGCCCTTACTATGCGCAAAGCACTGTTCTAAACGCTGGCTTCTGAATCCGAGAGGGAAAACCTCTTGGAGGAGATGCGTCCTTAATAATGCTTTGAAAGTGGAAAGAGTGGTGGTCTGGCGGATGTGGAGGGGGAGAGAGTTACAATGTGCTTCTGGTGGTGCGTGTTATTTTTGATGTCGTTAATAATAACAATAGTATCTGTTAAGCGCTTACTATGTGCCAAGCACTGTTCTAAACGCGGGGGTAGATACAAGGTAATCAGATTGTTCCATGTGGGGCTCCCAGTCTTAACCCCCATTTTACAGATGAGGTAACAGGGCCAGAGACCATCATCATCATTATCATCATCAATCATATTTATTGAGCGCTTACTATGTGCAGAGCACTGTACTAAGCGCTTGGGAAGTACAAATTGGCAACATCTAGAGACAGTCCCTACCCAACAGTGGGCTCACAGTCTAAAAGGGGGAGACAGAGAACAAAACCAAACATACTAACAAAATAAAATAAATGGAATAGATATGTACAAGTAAAATAAATAAATAAATAAATAAATAATAAATAAATAAATAAATAAATAAATAGAGTAATAAATCTGTACAAACATATATACATATATACAGGTGCTGTGGGGAAGGGAAGGAGGTAAGATGGGGGGATGGAGAGAGGGACGAGGGGGAGAGGAAGGAAGGGGCTCAGTCTGGGAAGGCCTCCTGGAGGAGGTGAGTTCTCAGCAGGGCCTTGAAGGGTGGAAGAGAGCTAGCTTGGCGGGTGGGCAGAGGGATTGGGGGCATTCCAGGCCCTCAGGGACGTGAAGTGACTTGCCCAAGGTCACATAGCAGACAGGTGGCGGAACCGGGATTAGAACCCACGACCTCGGACTCCCAAGCCCGAGCAGGGTGTGCCCTGTAGCAGTCAGTCAGTCGTATTTATTGGGCGATTACTGTGTGTCGGAGCAGTACTAAGGATAACAATATGACAGACACATTCCCTGCCCACAGTGAGTTTGCAGTGTAGACGGGGAGAGCGACATTAATAGAAATAAATCAGTGACAAATATGGACATAAGTGATGTGGGGCTGGGCGAGGGGATGAGTAAACGGAACAAGTCAGGGCGACGCAGAAGGGAGTTGAAGAAGAAGAAAGTGCCAACCTACTCACTGTGCCTTGATTTCGTCCTGTCTCTGGCCTGGAACGCCTTTCCCTCCTCATATCTGACAGGCCAAAAATCTCCCCACCTTCAAGGCCTTACTGAGGCCGCATCTTTTTTTTTGATGGCATTTATTAAGCGCTTACTATATGCAAAGCACGGTTCTAAGCGCTGGGGAGGTTACAAGGTGATCAGGTTGTCCCACGTGGGGCTCACAGTCTTAATCCCCATTTTACAGATGAGGTCACTGAGGCCCCGAGAAGTTAAGTGACTTGCCCAAAGTCACACAGCATCTTCTCCAAGAGGCCTTCCTTGATTGAGCCCTCTTCCTTTCCTTCTTTCCTTTCATTTCCTTCATTCATTCATTCAATCGTATTTACTGGGCATTTACTTTATGCAGAGCACTGTACTAAGCGCTTGGAAAGTACAATTCATCAATAAAGAGAGACAATCCCTGCCCACGCAGGTCTTAGTCTAGAGAAGAAGCGGAGCTCAGTGGAAAGAGCCCGGGCTTTGGAGTTAGAGGTCATGGGTTCAAATCCTGGCTCCGCCAACTGTCAGCAGTGTGACTTTGGGCAAGTCATTTCACTTCTCTGTGCCTCAGTTCCCTCATCTGTAAAATGGGGGTGACGACTGTGATCACCTTGTATCCCCCCAGCGCTTAGAACAGTGCTTTGAATGTAGTAAGCGCTTAACAAAAACCATCATTGTTATTATTATTAGAAGGGGGAAGACAGACATCATTCATTCATTCAATCGTATTTATTGAGCGCTTACTGTGTGCAGAGCACTGTACTAAGCGCTTGGAAAGTACAAGTTGGCAACATATAGAGACGGTCCCTGCCCAACAACGGGCTCACAGTCTAGAAGAGGGAGACGGACAACAAAACAAAACATGTGGACAGGTGTCAAGTCATCACAATAAATAGAGGTAAAGCTAGATGCACATCATTGACAAAATGAATAGAACAGTAGTAAAATAAATAGTGTAATAAATCTGTACAAACAGAGCCCGGGCTTTGGAGTTAGAGGTCATGGATTCAAATCCCGTCTCCACCAATTGTCAGGAGTGTGACTTTGGGCAAGTATTTAACTTCTCTGTGCCTCAGTTCCCTCATCTCTAAAATGGGGATGACGACTGTGAGCCCTACATGGGACAACCTGATCACCTTGTATCCCCCCAGCTCTTAGAACAGTGCTTTGCACATAGTAAGCGCTTAACAAATACCATTATTATTATTATCAGGTGCTGTGGGGAGGGGAAGGAGGTAAGCAAGTAAACAGGCATCGCTCTGACTTGCCCCCTTTATTCATTCCCTCTCCCAGCCCCACACCACTTATGTTCATATCCGTAATTTATTTATTTATATTCATGTCTTCTCCCCCGTCCCCAGATTGCACAGTGTAATAATAATAATAATAATAATAATAATGGTATTTGAGCGCTTACTATGTGCCAGGCACTGTTCTGGGCGCTGGGGGAGATACAGCGTGGTCAGATTGTCCCACGTGGGGCTCACGGTCCTTATCCTCATTTTGTAGATGAGATAATTGAGGCACAGAGAAGTGAAATGACTTGCCCAAAGTCACACAGCTGACGGGTGGCGGAGCCGGGATTGGAACCCACGACCTCTGACTCGCAAACCCTTCCCACTGAGCCACAGTGCTTCAGTGTACTCTCCCAAGCGCTTAGTACAGTGGTCTGCACAGGGTACGCGCTCAGTAAATGCGATTCAAGGGAAGAACTACAGCAGTTGATGAGTAGAGCCCAGTGGGTAGCGCAGGTTCCTCTAATACGTGGCGATTTAGCAGTTATTATTATTATTATTAGGCCCTGCTGAGAGCTCACCTCCTCCAGGAGGCCTTCCCAGACTGAGCCCCTTCCTTCCTCTCCCCCTCGTCCCCCCTCCATCCCCCCATCTTACCTCCCTCCCTTCCCCACAGCACCTGTATATATGTTTGTATATATTTTTTTACTCTATTTATTTATTTATTTAATTTATTTGTACATATCTATTGTATTTATTTTATTTTGTTAGTATGTTTGGTTTTGTTCTCTGTCTCCCCCTTTTAGACTGTGAGCCCACTGTTGGGTAGGGACTGTCTCTATATGTTGCCAATTTGTACTTCCCAAGCGCTTAGTACAGTGCTCTGCACATAGTAAGCGCTCAATAAATACGATTGATGATGATGATGATGATGATTTAGCAGTTCCCAATCCACAAATCCTGAAATTGAGATTAACAAGTCATTAGAGCAACTGTCCGGAGTGAATGGCTGGGCGTTATCAGGTCGTTAAGTTGTTAATGGGGGGATTGTTAAAACGGTGTTATGGCCTTGGTGAGTCGATAACTGCTTCTTTGCCTGCCCGGGCTGGGGGGAGAGGGACCCAGGGGGTCAGGGTCTTTTCAATCAATCAATCAATCGTGTTTATTGAGCGCTTACTGTGTGCAGAGCACTGTACTAAGCGCTTGGGAAGTAAAAGTTGGCAACATTATAGAGACGGTCCCTACCCAACAGTGGGCTTACAGTCTAGAAGGGGGAGACAAACAACAAAACAAGTGGACAGGTGTTTCCTTCTGGGCAGACCCTTCCCCCAGGGGTGATCCTAGGCCTCCGGTGGGAAGGGGAGGGTTAATTTAGAGAAGCAGCGTAGCTTAGTGGAAAGAGCCCGGGCTTGGGAGTCAGAGGTCGTGGGTTCCAGTCCCGCCCCGCCACTTGTCTGCTGTGTGACCTTGGGCAAGTCACTTCACTTCTCTGTGCCTCAGTTGCCTCATCTGTAGGTTGGGCATTGAGACTGGGAGCCCCACGTGGGACAACCTGATTGCCTTGTGTCTAGCACAGTGCTTGGCATATAGTAAGCGCTTACACAGATACCATAATCATTATTATTATAATTATAGAGAAACAACGTGGCCCAGTGGATAGAGCAAGGATCTGGGAATCAGAAGAACCTGGGTTCTAATCCCGACTCCACTACTTGTCTGCTGTGGGATCTTGAGCAAGGTGCTTCACTTCTTTGGGCCTCAGGTTCCTCATCTGAAAGATGAGGATTAAAACTGTGAGCCCTGTGTGGGACAGGGACTGTGTCCAATTCGATTCCCATCCTCCTTCCTCTCCCTACTTCGGTCTATACTTCACTGTGCTTTGTACAGAAACGCTCTGGGCATGTCACTCCCCTCCTCAAAAATCTCCAGTGGCTGACAATCTACGAATCAAGCAAAAACTCCTCCCTCTGGGCTTCGAGGCCGTCCATCCCCTGGCCCCCTCCTACCTCCCCTCCCTTCTGTCCTTCTCCAGCCCAGCCTGCACCCTCCGCTCCTCTGCCACCGCTCACCTCCTCACTGGGCCTCCTTCTCACCTGTCCCGCCGTCGACCCCCGGCCCACGTCCTCCCCCTGGCCCGGAATGCCCTCCCTCCTCACAGCTGCCAAATTAGCTCCCTTCAAAGCCCTACTGAGAGCTCACCTCCTCCAGGAGGCCTTCCCAGCCTGAGCCCCCCTTTTCCTCTCCTCCTTCCCATCCCCCCGCTCTGCCTCCTTCCCCTCCCCACAGCACTTGTATATGTTTGTACAGATTTATTACTCTATTTTACCTGTACATATTTACTATTCTGTTTATTTTGTTAATGATGTGCATATAATAATGATAATGTTGATATTTGTTAAGAGCTTACTATGTGCCAAGCACTCTTCTAAGCACTGGGGTAGATACAAGGTAATCAGGTTGTCCCACGTGGGGCTCACAATCTTAATCCCCATTTTACAGATGAGGTAACTAAGGCCCAGAGAAGTGAAGTGACTTGCCCAAAGTCACACAGCTGACAAGTGCAAGTCACTTCACTTCTCTGAGCCTCAATGACCTCATCTGTAAAATGGGGATGAAGACTGCGAGCCCTACGTGGGACAACCTAATCACCTTGTATCCCCCCCCAGTGCTTAGAACAGTGCTTCGCACATAGTAAGCGCTTAACGAATGCCATTATTATTATTATTATTATTATAAGTGGTGGAGGCGGAATTAGAACCCACGACCTCTGACTCCCAAGCCCGTGCTCTTTCCACTAAGCCTTGAATTGTACTTTCCAAGCGCTTAGTACAGTGCTCTGCACACAGTAAGCGCTCAATAAATACGATTGAATGAATGAATGAAAAGCCATGCTGCCTAGTGAGTGTGAAGCACTTTACTAAGAGCACGGAAGAGTACAACAGAAGCAAGAAAAGTGTATCTGTTTATTGTTATATTCATTCATTCAGTCGTATTTGAGCGCTTACCATGTGCAGAGCACTGTACTAAGCACTTGATTGTACTTGATCGTGATAGTGCAGCACGCAGTAAGCGCTCAGTAAATACGACTGAATGATTGAAAGAGTCCTACTTTCAAGGAGTTTACAATTGAATGAGGCAGACAACTGTATTTGCCAATAGTAGGGACAGGAAGGAGAACAAGGAAACCACAGGAAATATATGATGATGATGATGATGGTATTTGTTAAGCGCTTACTATGTGCAAAGCACTGTTCTAAGCGCTGGGGGGATACAAGGTGATCAGGTTGCCCCACGGGGGGCTCACAGTCTTAATCCCCATTTTCCAGATGAGGGAACTGAGGCCCAGAGAAGTGAAGTGACTTGCCCAAAGTCACACAGCTGACAGGTGGCAGAGCTGGGATTTGAACCCATGACCTCTGACTCTAAAGCCCGGGCTCTTATCCACTGAGCCACGCTGCTTCTCATATCAATGAGATGAGATGCTCTGCACACAGTAAGCGCTCAATAAATACCATTGAATGAATGAATGAGATGAAGTGGCTGAATAAACAGCCTATTGATCGAGTTGAAAAAAAAAATGCTTCCAACACCGAAAGAAGGGAAATTTAAGCCCAGAGTGCAACAGGCCCCAGTGAGGGAAATAGGAAAGACATAGTGTGGGGGTGGAGGGAGGTGGTTTGAGGCCTAAAGTTTTGTTTTTCTGAGGACCTTGTGATTCCCAGTCCCTTCCCCTCCACCCCATCCCCTGGTTAGTGATTTCCTCCTCCACCCCTGGGTTCACTTGTCCATTGCTTCGTCCCCATCAACAGCAACATGAGCTTCCAGGTGAAGGAACTTCTCTTCTCCATCGGGGAGGAACTGGCGGCCGATGACCTGGAGGCCCTCAAGTTCCTCTGCCTGGACTTGATCCCGCTGAAGAAGCAGGAGACCATCCAGGATGCCCTGGGCCTTTTCTGGCTGCTCCAGGAGAAGGGGAAGATGGAGGAGGGAAAACTTTCCTTCTTAAAGGAGCTGCTCTTCCGAATTCACCGGATTGACCTGCTGACGGCTCACCTGGGGACCAGCCAGGAGGATGTGGAGATGGAGCTGGAGGAGCCGGGAAGGGCCCAGGTCTCTGCCTACAGGTGAGGGGGCTCCAGACGCTGGGGAGGAACCAGCCAGGGGGATGTGGAAAGGGAGCCAGAGGAGCCAGAAAGGGCCTAAGTCTCTGCCTACAGAGAAGCAGCGTGACTCAGTGGAATGATCACGGGCTTGGGAGTCAGAGGTCATGGGTTCTAATCCCGACTTTGCCACAAGTCTGCTGTGTGACCGTAGGCAAGTCACTTCACTTCTCTGAGCCTCAGTTACCTCATCTATAAAATGGGGGTTAAGACCGTGAGCCCCACGTGGGACAACCTGATCAGCTTGTATCCCCCCAGCGCTTAGAACAGTGCTTCACTCATAGTAAGCGCTTAACAAATGCCATCATTATTACTATTACAGAGGACGGGGCTGGAGATGGGCTGATGGGTGGTCCCAGGGACTATTTTGGCATAACAATAATAATAATAATAGTTGTGGAATTTGTTAAGCACTTACTATGTGCCAAGCACTGTACTATGCACTGAGGTAGCTACAGGTCACCAGATCCCACAAGGGGCTCACAGGCTCAGTAGGAGAGAGACAGAGATGAGTCTGTTGTTATTTTGTCCTCTCCCAAGCGCTTAGGACAGTGCTTTGCACGCAGTAAGCACTCGAAAAATACATCTGAATGAAAGGAATAATGCCAGGGTTTTGGGCTTGTGAAACAGGAAGGGTGGTGGTGCCATCAGCAGTGATGGGAAAGTGAGCAGAGGACAGGGTTTGGTTGGGAAGATAAGAAGTTCAGTTGTAATAATATTAATAAAAATAATAATAATAATGGCATTTGTTAAGTGCTTACTATGTGCAAAGCACTGTTCTAAGCGCTGGGGGGGATACAAGGTGATCAGGTTGTCTCACGTGGGGCTCACAATCTTAATCCCCGTTTTACAGATGAGGTAACTGAGGCTCAGAGAAGTTAAGTGGCTTGCCCAAGTTCACACAGCAGACATGTGGCAGAGTTGGGATATTAACAATAATAATAGCATTAATTGAGCGCTTATTATGTGCAAAGCACTGTTCTAAGCGCTGGGGAGGTTACAAGGTGATCAGGTTGTGCCACCTGATAATAATAATAATGATGGCATTTGATAAGCGCTTACTATGTGCAAAGCACTGTTCTAAGCGCTGGGGGAATGAATACAAGGTGATCAGGTTGTCCCCCATAGGGCTCACAGTCTTCATCCCCATTTTACAGATGAGGTCACTGAAGCACAGGGAAGTGAAGTGACTTGCCCAAAGTCACACAGCTGACAATTGGCGGAGCCGGGATTTGAACCCCTGACCTCTGACTCCAAAGCCCGAGTTCTATCCACTGAGCCACACTGCTTCAAGTTTGAGGTTGTGGGAGGACATCCAAGTAGAGAGGTCTTGAAGGCAGGAGAAAATGCGTGACTGCAGAGAGGGAGAGAAATCAGGGCTGGGGATGTAGATTTGGGTATCAGATTCATTCATTCGTATTTATTGAGCACTTACTGTGTGCAGAGCACTGTACTAAGCGCCTGGGAAGTACAAGTCGGCAACATAGAGAGACGGTCCCTACCCAACAGTGGGCTCACAGTCTAGAAGACAGTGGGCTCACAGTCTAGAAGGTGGGCTCACAGTCTAGAAGAGTAATAAATAGGTACAATCTTAGTACAGTGCTAAGCGCTTAGTACAGTGCTCTGCACACTGTAAGCGCTCAACAAATACGATTGAGTGATTGATTGAAGGGTCAGGATGAGGCCGGGACCCCTCTCCATCCCACCCGCCGCCATCTCATTCCCCTCCTCACTCACTCAATCAGATGGAGATTTGGGGATGAATAAAGGGAACAAATCAGGGCGACGAAGAAGGGAGTGGGAAAAGAGGAAAGAAGGGCTTAGTCAGGGGCCACATAGCAGGTATATGTCAGAGCTTCACCCTGTTTCCCCATCTTTTTCCTACAAAAATATTCAGTGCATGTTTCCCCACTCCTCAAGAACCTCCAGTGGTTGTCTGTCCACCTCCGCATTAAACAGAACCTCCTCACCATAGGCTTTAAAGCATTCATTCATTCATTCAATCGTATTTATTGAGCGCTTACTGTGTGCAGAGCACTGTACTGAGCGCTTGGAAAGTACAATTCAGCAACAGATAGAGACAATCCCTACCCAGCAACGGGCTCACAGTCTAGAAGGGGGAGACGGACAACATAACAAAACAAGTAGACAGGCGTCAATAGCATCAAAATAAATAGAATTATAGATATATACACATCATTAATAAAATAAATAAAATAATACAGACAAGTCCCATAGAGTTCAGGGCTCTGAGAATGGCCAGGGCTGTTCCTTCCACCTGAGTCTATAATGAGAAGAATACCTGTGGTACTTTTGGCTCAGTGGAAAGAGCCCGGGCTTTGGAGTCAGAGGTCATGGGTTCAAATCCTGGCTCCGCCAATTGTCAGCTCTGTGACTTTGGGCAAGTCATTTCACTTCTCTGGGCCTCAGTTCCCTCATCTGTAAAATGGCGATTAATACTGTGAGCCCCACGTGGAACAACCTGATCACCTTGTATTCCCCCAGCACTTAGAACAGTGCTTTACATATAGTAAGCACTTAACAAATGCCATTATTATTATTATTATTATTATTATGTATTAAACTCAGTAGATGACGAATAAATACCATTGCTTCGACTATGACTTTTTACTGTTTAGGTTCCAGCACGGTTTTTAAGATTTCTTTTGCTTTGTTTAAGTGTTTGGGAACATAAAACTGGGAGCCCACTGTTGGGTAGGGACTGTCTCTATGTGTTGCCAACTTGTACTTCCCAAGCGCTTAGTACAGTGCTCTGCACACAGTAAGCGCTCAATAAACATGATTGATTGATTGATAAAAGTGTGCTAGGCCTTATTTCCATCTGTACTCAAAGAAGATGGCCACAGAGGATAAAATGTAGCTATGTGCATGACTGGAAAGGCTGAAGCCAAGGCCCACAGTCCTGACCATTTTGGACACTCAGTGAAGCTGTCCCTTGTTTTGTTCTTGTGTTTGAAGTTTTCGCTTCCTTGTTCCTTTTTCTTTACAATGCTTTTACTCTACAAGAACCTCCCCTATTTCGTTGGCACTGAGCCATGCTGGTCTGCTTCGATCCGTCAGTCAGTGCTATTTATTGAGCACTTGCTACATGAAGAGCACTGTACTAAGTGCTTGGGAGAGTACTATACAGCCGAATTCCTCGACGATAGACTCCCGGTTTACCTAGCTAGGACACAGCACTGATTTGAGGCCTTGTTCCATCGTGTCCTTAAAATGCTTCCCTGTCCACCTCCTTTCATTCATTCATTCATTCAATCGTATTTATTGAGCACTTGCTGTGTGCAGAGCACTGTACTAAGCGCTTGATAATAATAATGATGGCATTTGTTAAGTGCTTACTATGTGCAAAGCACTGTTCTAAGCACTGGGAAGGTTACAAGGTGATCAGGCTGTCCCACAGAGGGCTCACAGTCTTAATCCCCATTTTACAGATGAGGTAACTGGGGCGCAGAGAAGTGAAGTGACTTGCCCAAAGTCACACAGCTGACAATTGGCAGAGCCGGGATTTGAACCCATGAACTCTGACTCCAAAGCCTGTGCTTTTTCCACTGAGCCATGCTGCTTTCAATTTCAGTTCTCCAGACAGAGTTGGTTGGTTATCCTGATGTTCCTCATTCTAATAATAATAACAACAATAATCATGGTTTTGGTTAAGCGCTAACTACTACTACTACTACTACTGATTGTGGCATCTGTTAAACACTTACTATGTGATAGGCACTGTATTATGCGCCTGGGGGGATACAAGCAAATTGAGTTGGACACTGTCCCTGTCCCACAGAGAGCTCACAGTCTTAATCCCCATTTTCCAGATTAGGTAGCTGAGGCCCAGAGAATAATAATAATCATCACTGTGGTATTTGCTAAGCGCTTACTATGTGCCAGACACTAAACTGAGCTCTGGGGTAGATACAAGCAAATCGGTTTGGACACAGCCCAGTCTCAATCCCGATTTTACAGATGAGGTAACTGAGTCCCAGAGAAGTGAAGTGACTTGTCACTTAAATGCCACCATTATTATTAAATGCCATTATTATTATTATTATTGTAACCTCCCCAGCGCTTAGAACAGTGCTTTGCACATAGTAAGCGCTTAATACACGCCATCATTATTATTATTATTGTCCAAGGTCACACAGGAGGCAAGTGGCAAAGTAAGGATTAGAACCCAGGCCTGGTCTCTATCCACTGGGCCATGCTGCGTCTAGGTGAATCCTCTAGAATCCTCTGTTCTATTGTACTCTTCCAAGCGCTTAGTACAGTGCTTTACGTACAGTAAGTGCTCAGTAAATACGATTGAATGAATGAATGAATGAATGAATGAATGAAGTTCCTTGCCCAAGGTCACACAGCAGACAAGTGGTGGAGCTGGGATTAGAACCCAGGTCTTATCATTATTACTCTCCTGACCTCACGTTTGAGGTCTAGGTGACCAGCTCGTTTATTCGTCCCTCATCCCCCTCTCCATCCCCCCATTTTACCTCCTTCCCTTCCCCACAGCACCTGTATATATGTATATATGTTTGTACGTATTTATTACTCTATTTATTTTACTTGTACGTATCTATTCTATTTATTTTGTTAGTATGTTTGGTTTTGTTCTCTGTCTCCCCCTTTTCGACTGTGAGCCCACTGTTGGGTAGGGACTGTCTCTATATGTTGCCAACTTGTACTTCCCAAGCGCTTAGTACAGTGCTCTGCACACAGTAAGCGCTCAATAAATACGATTGATTGATTGATTGATTAATTGATTGATTGATTGATTATTCGGCATCCTGGGGCCTCCATTGCCTGGGCTCCGGCCTACTGAGCATGAGAACTGTCCAGCAGCATTTCAGCCTCCTCTTTCCTAGCTGCCCACTTGGATAAAGAGCAGGAAAGCATAGGTGGAAAATGTTTAATCAGTCAATCAGTGGTATTTATTGAGCGCTTACCATGTGCAGAGCACTGTACTAAGCATTTTGAGAGTAAAATAAAACAAAGAGCTGGTTGACACGTGCCCTGCCCACAAGAAGTTTACAATCTAGAGCGAGTTGCCCTCTGGATTGTTCCATTCATTTCACTCATTCATTCATTCAGTTGTATTTATTGAGCGCTTACTATGTCAGTCCCCTCTTTTTTGGTTCTGCTGGTCCCTCCGCACATCCACCAAACTAGCTCTCTTCCTCCCTTCAAGGCCCTACTGAGAGCTCACATCCTCCAGGAGGCCTTCCTAGACTGAGCCCTCTCCTTCCTCTCCCCCTCCTCCGCTCTCCATCCCCCCCGCCTTACCTCCTTCCCTTCCCCACAGCACCTGTATATATGTATATATGTTTGTACATATTTATTACTCTATTTTACTTGTACGTATCTATTCTATTTATTTTATTTTGTTAATATGTTTGGTTTTGTTCTCTGTCTCCCCCTTCTAGACTGTGAGCCCACTGTTGGGTAGGGACCGTCTCTATATGTTGCCAACTTGTACTTCCCAAGCGCTTAGTACAGTGCTCTGCACACAGTAAGCGCTCAATAAATATGATTGATTGATTGATTTGACTCCACTAGGTCACGCTGCTTCTTACCAACTCTACTAAACAATAATAATAAATAATAATGGAATTAGTGGAAAGAGCGTGGGCTTTGGAGTCAGAGGTCATGGGTTCAAATTCCAGCTCAGCCATTTGTCAGCTGTGTGACTTTGGGCAAGTCACTTAACTTCTCTGCGCCTCAGTTGCCTCATCTGTAAAATGGGGATTAAGACTGTGAGCCCCCTTTGGGACAACCTGATTACCTTGTATCCTCCCCAGCGCTTACAACAGTGCTTTGCACATAGTAAGTGCTTAACAAATACCATTATTATTATTATTATTATTATATTATGGGCAAAGCACTGTTCTAAATGCTGGGAGGATACAAGGTGATCACGTTGTCCCACGTGGGGCTCCCAGTCTTAATCCCCATTTTACAGATGAGGTAACTGAGGCACAGAGAAGTTAGGTGACTTGCCCAAGGTCACACAGCAGACATGTGGGGGAGCCGGGATTAGAGCCCATGACCTCTGACTCCCAAGCCCGGGCTTTTTCCACTGACCCACGCTGCTTCTCTAATATAAGATGATCAGGTTGAACACAGGTCCTATCCCATATTGAATGTTCCAGCCAGTGAAGCTGTGCTGAGGTGAGCCCGGCTTGCATTAGTATACACTGTTCAGCAGTTTTTCACTCTCCACTGCATTTCCACAGAACCGAGAGGGATAACCTTGCATCCATTCAATCGTTCATTCAGTCTTACTTATTGAGCACTTACAGTGAGCAGAGCCCTGTACTAAGCACTTGGGAGAGTACATTGCAACAATAAACAGACACCTTCTCTGCCCACTACAAGCTGACAGTCTATCCCCCCCGCTCTGCCCTACCTCCTTCCCCTCCCCACAGTAGATTTATTACTCTATTTATTTTACTTGTACTTATTTACTATTCTATTTATTTTGTTAATGATGTGCATATAGCTATAATTCTATTTATTCTGACGATTTTGACACCTGTGTACATGTTTTGTTGACTGTCTCTCCCTTCTAGACTGTGAGCCCATCGTTGGGTAGGGGTCATCTCTATATGTTGCCGACTTGTACTTCCCAAGTGCTTAGTACAGTGCTCTGCACACTGTAAGGACTCAATAAATACGATTGAATGAATGAATGAATAAAGGGACTGGGATTATGATTGCTGTTCATCTAAGATGAATTGTTCTGCTATCCTGGCTAAGAGCCGCATGATAGTCCAGAAGAACTAACAGTTGTCATGACCTCCACCCAGGGATTGCTCCCCCAAAATATCAGGCGCTCGACCTATGAGCCCCGAACCAAGGATTTGACTCACTTTTTCATTCATTCATTCATTCATTTAATTGTATTTACTGAGCGCTTACTGTGTGCAGAGACTGTACAAACATATATACATATATACAGGTGCTGTGGGGAGGGGAAGAAGGTAGGGCGGGGAGGAGGGGGAGAGGAAGGAGGGGGCTCAGTCTGGGAAGGCCTCCTGGAGGAGGTGAGCTCCATCAGGCCTACAGTAAAATTCAATTCAGCCAATTCAGCCCAGATTCCTACTGTACTAAGTACAGCACTGTACTAAGCACTTGGGAAGTACAAGTAATCAAGGTTGTCCCACATGGGGCTCACAGTCTTAATCCCCATTTTACAGATGAGGTAACTGACTCTAGAGAAGTTGTGACTTGCCCAAGGTCACACAGCAGACATGTGGCGGAGCCCGGATTCGAACCCATGACCTCTGACTCCCAAGCCCGTGCTCTTTCCACTGAGCCAAGCTGTTTCTCAATACTGTACTAAGTACTGGGGTCGAGACAGGCTAATCAGGCAGTTTACTGAAACAGCCTCCTGGGGTTTGAAGAGTAAAGCAAAAAAGACACTGTCTAAATAATAATTATTATTAATAACAATAATAATAGGGGTATTTGTTCACTCATTCATTCATTCAATCGTATTTATTGAGCACTTACTGTGTGCAGAGCACTGTACTAAGCGCTTGGGAAGTACAAGTTGGCAACATATAGAGATAGTCCCTACCCAACAGTGGGCTCACAGTCTAGAAGGAGGAGACAGATTATTATTATATTATAAAATTATTTGTTATGTGCTTAGTATGTGCCAGGCACTGTACTAAGTGCTGGGATGGATACAAGCAAATCAGGTTGGAGACAGTTCCTGTCCCACGTGGGGCTCACAGTCTCAATCCCCATTTTACAGATGAGGCCCAGAGAAGTGAAGCGACTTGCCCAAAGTCCCACAGCAGACAAGTGGCGGAGCTGGGATTAGAACCCGTGACCTTCTGAATCCTAAGCCCATGCTCTATCCACTACAACATGCTGCTTCTCTGTGAGTCTCCTGAGGGGCAGGGACAATATCTAAGCGCTTAGTACAGTGCTCTGCATACAGTAAGTGCTCAATAAATACGATTGATGATGATCTCTACACCAGCTCTTAGTATAGTACCTGGCACATAGTAAGTGCTTAATAAATACTATTCCCTCCACCATCTTCCCCCGCAAAAAGGGTAATAATAATAATAATGATGATAGCATTTATTAAGCGCTTACTATGTGCAAAGCACTGTTAGGGTAGGGTCATCCTTCCCTGCAGCTTCAATGGCTAACATTCTGTCAACTGTCTGAGGTTCTTGACCCACGAGAAGGTATTAGACCAAATTAATTACCACTGTTGTGTTAGAATAGGAAATACACTATGAGTAAACTCTAAGCGCAGCTGAAGAGACATAATTTGATAAAGATTTAATAAATATACAATCAGAATGGCCTCCCTCAAAATTATTTTATACGTATTTTCATCCGGGTTTAACTTTGTAGTGTGGCCTAGTGGAAAAAGCGTGGGCTTGGGAGTTAGAGGACCTGAGTTCTAATCCTGATTCCAGCACTTACCTGCTGGGTGACCTTGGGCAAGTTGCTTAACTTCTCTGTGCCTCAGTTCTTTCATCTGCAAAATGGGGATTCAATACCTATTCTTTCTTGTACTTAGAATGTGAGCCCCACATGGGACCTAATTATCTTGTAACTACTTAGTACAGTATTTGACACATGGCACTTAGAAACACCATGATTATTATTATTAATATTACCACTTGTGTATGCCCTCCCAGGGCTTAGTACAATGCTCAGCATATTGTAAGTGCTTAATGAATACTACTACTATTATTATTATTATGGTACTTGTTAAGCCCTTACTATGTGCCATGCACTGTACTAAGTGTTGGGGTAGATATAAAATAGATTGGACATAGACCGTATCCCACATGGGGCTCACAGTCAAAATAATGGTAGGATTTAGTCCCCATTTTACAGCTGAGGAAAGTGAGGCACAGAAAAATTACAGAGAAGTTAAGTGATATGCTCAAGGTCACTCAACAGACAAGTGGCAGAGCTAGAATTAGAACTCAGGACCTCTGACTCCTGGGCCCGGGCTCTTTCCACTAGGCCAAACTGCTTTCCAGAACTGCTACCACTACTACTAATTATGGTTTTTGTTAAGCAATTACTCCTACTCAATACCTGTTCTCTCCCCTGTTTAATAATAATAATAATAATAATAATAATAATAATGGTATTAAGCACTCACTGTTCTAAGTGCTGGGGGGGAAGCAAGGTAATTAAGTTGCCCCACATGGGGCTCACAGTCTTAATCCCCACTTTACAGATGAGGTAACTGAGGCACAGAGAAGTTATGTGACTTGCCCAAATTCACATAGCTGACAAGTGGCGGAGCCGGAATTAGAACCCATGACCTCTGACTCTCAAGCCCGGGCTCCTTCCACTAAGTCACGCTGCTTCTGAGCCCTGTGTGGGACAGAGTGTGTGTCCTATCTGATAAATGTGTACCTTCCCCAGTGCTTAGAACAGTGCATAACAAATAATAAGTGCTTAACAAATACCATAAGAATAATAATTACTATAAGTATCACTTTATGCCAAGTTCAGGGCTAAGCACTGGGAAGCAGCAAGACCTAGTGGAAAAAGTGAGGGCCTGAGAGTCAGAGGTCCTGGGTTCTAATCCCAGCTCCACCACTTACCTGCTGTTTGACCTTGGGCAAGTCACAGTCTCTCTGGGCCTTAGTTTCCTCATCTGCAAATTGGGGATTCAATTCCTGTTCTCTGTCCTACTTAGACTGTGAGCCCCATCTGGGACTTGATTCTCTTATTGTTACCCCAGCACTCAGTACAGTGCTTGGCAAAAAGTAAGTGCTTAACAAAGACCACAATTATACGAGAAGAAAATGAGGTCGGATGCAGTCTCTGAAGTGTGGCCTAGGGTAAAACGTCTGGGCCTGGCGGGGAGAGGACCTCGGTTCTAATCCTGTCTCCACCACTTCTCTGTTGTGTGATTTGGGGCAAGTCATTTCACTTCTCTGTGCCTGAGTTACCTCATCAGTAAAATGGGGATAGACACTGTGAGCCACGTGTGAGACAGGGACTGTGTCCAACCTGATTATCTTGTATCTAACCAAGTGCTTAGTACAGTGCCTGGCACTTAGAAAGTGCTTAACAGATATCACAATTATACCCCACACGGGGCTCATGGACTAAAGGGGAAGGAGTTAGGTTTCTCCCATTGAACCTAACACTTTCTGGTAATCCTTCAACAACCCAGCCCATGCACTTTGCTCCTCTAGTGCTCACCTTCTCACCGTGCCTCCATCTCTCCTGCCTCGCTTCCAACCCCTAGCACATATCCTGCCTCTGGCCTGGAATGCCCTCCCTCCTTAAATCCACCAGACAATGACTCTCCCCTCCTTCAAAATCCACCAGACAATGACTCTCCCCTCCTTCAAAGCCTTATTGAATGCCCTTCTCCTCCAAGAGGCCTTCCCAGACTAAATCCCACTTTTCCTCATCTCCCACTCCCTTCTGCATCACCCTGACTCGCTCCCTTTACTGTTCCCCCGGCCAAGCCCCAAAGCACTTTTGTCCATATCTGTCATTTTATTTATTTGTATTGTTGTCTGTCTCCCCCGCTCTAGACTGTGAGCTTGTTGTGGGCAGGGAATGTCACTGTTTATTGTGGTATAATATTGTGGCCCCTTCCTTCCTCTCCCCCTCATCCCCCTCTCCATCCCCCCCCATCTTACCTCCTTCCCTTCCCCACAGCACCTGTATATATGTTTGTACATATTTATTACTCTATTTATTTATCTTACTTGTACATATCTATTCTATTTATTTTATTTTGTTAGCATGTTTGGTTTTGTTCTCTGTCTCCCCCTTCTAGACTGTGAGCCCGCTGTTGGGTAGGGACAGTCTCTATGTGTTGCCGACTTGTACTTTCCAAGCGCTTCGTACAGTGCTCTGCACACAGTAAGCGCTCAATAAATACGATTGATTGATTGGTATTGTACTTTCCCAAGCACTTAGTACAGTGCTCTGCATTCGGTAAGCGCTCAATAAATACAATTGAATGGATGAATGGTGGCTTTCTGTCTCCCACAGGTACCTGCTCTACCAGATTGCTGAAGAGTTAACCAAAGAAAATCTGACCAGCATTAAATTCCTACTGCTCTCGGAGATTCCAAAGAGCAAACTTCAGGACCCCGTAGTAAGTATGGTCACTGTTGGCAAAGCCCTGGACCCTTCTGGCCACAGCTGCTGCCTCCTTCCTGAAGAGCTGGGGGATGTGGGGGCAGAGAGGGGAGGCAGTGAGGCCTAGTGGAAAGAGCACAGGACTAGGAGTCAGAGGACCTCCTGGCTCTGCCAGGTACCTGCAGTGTGACCTTGGACAAGTCACTTAACTTCTCTGTGCCTCAATTCTCTCATCTGCATCCCTCCTACTTCGACTGTGAGCCCCAGGTGGGACCTGATTATCTGGTATCCACCCCAGCACTTAGCTCAGTGCTAGGAGAGAGAACAGGTATTGAACCCCATTTTGTAGATGAACGAACTGAGGTGCGGAGCAATTGACTTGCCCAAAATCCCACAGCAGGTATGTGACAGAGCCAGGATTAGAACCCAGGTCTTCTGAGTAACAGGCTGGTACCCTATCCAATAGTCCACACTGGTTACCTAATAATAATAATAATGATGGCGTTTGTTAAGCGCTTACTATGTGCAAAGCACTGTTCTAAGCGCTGGGGAGGATACAAGGTGATCAGGTTGTCCCACGGGGGGCTCACAGTCTTAATCCCCATTTTACAGATGAGTTAACTGAGGCCCAGAGAAGTTAAGTGAGTTGCCCAAAGTCACACAGCTGACAAGTGGCGGAGCCGGGATTTGAACCCATGAACTCTGACTCTCAAGTCCTTGCTCTTTCCACTGAGCCACGTACGAACTTTCTGCCTGGGAATTTGATTGATTGATTGGGTGGCATCTCCACAAGGAGTCAGGGAGATCGGGTCCACACAAGGGCTTCTGGTAGTCTTGTCGACACCTGGGCTCAGAGTGACTACGTCCCCACAAGGACTCTGGGAGACTGGGTCTACATGAGGGCTTAGAATGGCCATGTCTTGTCAACCCAAGGAGAGATCATTGCCTACACTAGGCCTCAGGGTGGCTGTGTCTACACCAGGGCTCAGGATGGCTGTGTCTTGTCTACACAGGGTCTGAAGCATGGGCCTGGGATTCTGAAGGATCTGGGTTTTAATCCTGGCGCCATCATTTGTGTTATGGCACATAGTAAGCAGTTTACAAATACCATCATTATTATTGTGTTCTAACACAGAAGCAGTGTGGCTCAGTGGAAAGAGTGGAAGGAGCCACGCTGACCTCCCCCTGGCCTGGAATGCCCTCCCTCCGCACATCTGCCAAGCTCGCTCTCTTCCTCCCTTCAAAGCCCTACTGAGAGCTCACCTCCTCCAGGAGACCTTCCCAGACTGAGCCCCCTCTTTCCTCTCCCCCTCCCCATCCCCCCACCCTACCTCCTTCCCCTTCCCACAGCACCTGTCTATATGTTTGTACAGATTTATTACTCTATTTTACTTGTACATACTTACTATTCTATTTATTTTGTTAATGATGTGCATCTAGCTTTACTTCTATTTATTCTGATGACTTTCATTCATTCATTCAATCATATTTATTGAGTGCTTACTGTGTGCAGAGCACTGTACTAAGCGCTTGGGGAGTACAAGTTGGCAACATACAGAGATGGTCCCTACCCAACAGCGGGCTCACAGTCTAGAAGACATCTATTCACATGTTTTGTTTTGTTGTCTGTCTCCTCCTTCTAGACTGTGAGCCTGTTGCTGGGTAGGGACCATCTCTATATGTTGCCGACTTGTACTTCCCAAGTGCTCTGCACACAGTAAGCGCTCAATAAATACGATTGAATGAATGAATGAAAGAGCACGGGCTTTGGAGTCAGAGGTCATGGGTTCAAATCCTAGCTCCACCAATTGTCAGCTGTGTGACTTTGGGGAAGTCACTTAACTTCTCTGCCTCAGTTACCTCATCTGTAAAATGGGGATTAAGACTGTGAGCCCCCCATGGGACAACCTGATCACCTTGTAACCTCCCCAGGACTTAGAACAGTGCTTTGCATATAGTAAGCACTTAATAGATGCCATCATCATCCAACTTTGAGTAAGTCATTTCATTGCTCTGAGTCTCAGCTCCCTCACCTGTAAAATGGGGATTAAGATTGTGAGCCCCATGTGGGACAGGGACTGTGCCCAACCTGATTAATTTGTATCTACTTCATCACTTACAACAGTACCTGCTACATGGTAAGCGCTTAGCAAATACCATAAAAAGAAAAAGGAAAAAGAAGGCTCAGGATAGCCGTGTTTTCCCAAGGGCTCAGGGAAACCCTCATAATAATAATAATAATAATGATAGTATTTAAGTGCTTACTTGCAAAGCACTGTTCTAAGTGCTGGGGAGGTTACAAGGTGATTGGTTGTCCCACGGTGGGCTCACAGTCTTAATCCCCATTTTACAGATGAGATAACTGAGGCCCAGAGAAGTTAATTGACTTGCCCAAAGTCACACAACTGACAATTGGCGGATCTGGGATTTGAACCCATGACCTCTGACTCCAAAGTCTGTGCTCTTTTCCACTGAGCCACGCTGCTTCTCTGCTTCTCATCAGATTCTGATGTATGAGCGTGTTTTTTCATACACAGACTGCATTAAGTATCTTTGTACACATGGAAAAACATGGAAAGATGAATGAGGGAGACCTGGGAATGCTAAAGAAGATTTTAAAGGATGTCCAGCCCAGCCTGCTAAAACCAATTGAGATGTATGAAGAAAAATCAAGAGGTATCAATCAATCATATTTATTGAGCGCTTGGGAGAGTCCAATATAACAATATTACAGACACATTCCTTGTCCACAGCGAGCATACAGTCTAAAGGGAGAGACAGATACTAATATAAATTAATAAATTACATTTATAGACATAAGTTCTGTGGGTCTGAGTCGGGGGTGTGAATAAAAGGAACAAATCAGGGTGATGCAGAAGGAAGGGGGAGAAAAGGAAATAAGGGCTTAGGCTGGGAAGTCTTATAGGAGGAGATGTGCCTTTAATGAGGCTTTGAAGCGGGGAAGAGTAATTGCTTATCAGGTATGGAGAGAGAGAGAGGGCATTTCAGGCCAGAGGCAGGATATGGGTGAGAGAGGTCAGTGGTGAGATAGATGAGATGGAGATACAGTGAGAAGATTGGCATTAAAGAAGCTAAGTTTGTGGGGTTGGGTTGTAATAGGAGAGTAGCAAGGAGGGGTAGGAGAGGGCAAGGTGATTGAATGCTTTAAAGTCAGTGGTAAGGACTTTCTGTTTGATGCGAAGGTGGATGGGTGACCACTGGAGGTTCTTGAAGAGTTGAGAAACTTGGCCTAAACGTTTCTGTAGAAAAATGGTGGAGGTAGCAGAGTGACATATGGACTGGAGTGGGGAGAGACAGGAGGCAGGGAGCAAGGAGGCTGATTTTAGGGAGATCACACCTGATGGTTGCAATTTTCTCAATAAAGTAGGTAGCCAGATCACGAGAGGCAAGAGATAAGGGAGGTGGGGAGACAGGGGGTTTGAGGAGGGAGTTAAACATCTGGAACAACCGGCGAGGGCGATGGACACGGGTGTCAATAAGAATTTACAGCGTTGAAGCCGGGCAGAGTTGAAGCTTACAGGGATGAACTTGAGTAGGACGAGTTCGGTCTGGTATCTAGATTTCCGTCAGCAGCCCTCTGCGGCTCATGCACAGGAGCGAAAGAAGCAGATGCGGAGGTGATAGTTTATCTCCAAACTCCGCAGCCCTGAGGCAACTGTCTGCCCCACAGCCCAGGGCGGGATAGTAGTGAGAGGGTGGAGTGGTGGCAGGGGGCAAGTGGTAGATCTCTAATTCCTGTCTTTGTGTCAGCCGGAGCAGGAGCAGCTGGGAACTTAAGCACTGCCTTGGGACAACTTTCCCTCACCACAGGTATTTCTGGGTCTTTGAAACATCAGATGGGGTGCTGCAGTGAGTTTGGGGATTTGTCGCTGAGCGGTTCTCTCTCCTGCTGTTGGAGTGGGAGAGAAAACGGGAAGAGAGCAGTTCTTTAGACAGTGAGCCCCATGTCGATAAAACATGGGTTTGAGAGTCAGAAGGACCTAGGTTCTAATCCCGACTCTGGCATCCGTCGGCTGCTTGTCCTCGGACAAGTCAGTTGGCTTCTTGGGGCCTCAGTTACTTCATCTGTAAAATAATAATAATAATAATAATAATAATGGCATTTAAGCACTTACTATGCAAAGCACTGTTCTAAGCGCTGGGGAGGATACAAGGTGATGAGGTTGTCCCACTTGAGGTTCACAGTCTTAATCCCCATTTTACAGATGAGGTAACTGAGGCCCAGAGAAGTGAAGTGACTTGCCCAGAGTCACACAGCTGACAATTGGCAGAGCCGGGATTTGAACCCATGACCTCTGACTCCAAAGCCCGTGCTCTTTCCAATGAGCCACGCTGTGAGCCCAATGTAGGGCAGGGGCTATGTCCAACCTGATTAACTTGTATCTACCCCAGCGCTTAGAACGGTGCTTGGTACATAGTCAACGCTTAACAAAATATCACAATTATCATCTAGGTCCCGAGGTGTTAAATGCTACCTTTTTACACGTCTGCATCATAATTATAATTGTGGCTGTAGGTTAATG
Source organism: Tachyglossus aculeatus (assembly GCF_015852505.1). Taxonomy (NCBI): domain Eukaryota; kingdom Metazoa; phylum Chordata; class Mammalia; order Monotremata; family Tachyglossidae; genus Tachyglossus; species Tachyglossus aculeatus. The sequence continues at coordinate 6,381,429 of NC_052072.1, forward strand.
CTCACTATATGAAGCAGCATGGCTTAGTGGAAGGAGCCCGGGTTTAGGAGTCAGAGGACGTGAGTTCTAATCCCAGCTCCACCACTTGTCTGCTGTGTGACCTTGGGCAAGTCATTTAATTTCTCTGTGCCTAAGTTACCTCATCTGTAAAATGGAGATGAAGACTGTGAGCCCCACATGGGGCAACCTGATTACCTTGTATCTACCCCAGGCCTTAGCACAGTGCTTGGCACATAATAAGCGCTTAACAAATACCATCATTATTATTATGTGCCAAGCACTATACTAGGCTTGGGATGAATACCACATCATCATCTCTGTACCACAGGGGGTCTACTGTCTAAGGGGGAGGGAGAACAGAGGGTGAATCCCCATTTTACAGATGAGGAATCCGAGGCCCAAGGAAGTTAAGTGAGCTGCCTAAGGTCACACGGCCGGCCAGTGGCAGTGCTGGGATTTGAACCCAGGTCCTCTGACTCCCAGTCTCATAGGGGGTGGAAGCAATATCCAAATTCACAGGGTCCTGGGGAGGGGATCAAAGGGCTCTGGGGAACTCAGCATGGTGTGCTGATGTAGGGATGGGGGTGGGTATGGAGGGAGATTCCCGAAATTTAAGGTGGCCACAAATGCCTGAAGCAGAAGCCATCTGAGCTAGAAGTAGCGTGGCCTAGTGCTTAGAGCTGGGAGTCAGAAGGACTTGATAATGACGCTTCTGTCCTTTTCCTCCCAGGAAATTACAACCGACAAGTATCTTCCCCAAAGGCAGCAGAAGAAATGGAAAGAATATCTCAGGTCAGGCTGGAGGCCACCGCAGGCGAAGAGTCCAAGAAATGCTAGCGATTACATTCCGAGAGCCGGACAAAATCCCTCCCACAGTGGCCAAGAGCGTGAAGCTGTTTTCTGGCCCTCAGTCTTAAATCACTCTTCACTCTCTGCCTTCTTTATGCCTGAGTTTGTTGTGGGTTTTTTTTAGGGTATTTTTTAAGTGCCTACTATGTGCCAGGCACTGGGTTAGATAAAAGGTAATCAGGTTGGACACAGTCCGTGTCCCACAGAGTCTCGCAGTCTTAGTCCCCATATTACAGATGAGGTAACCGAGGCACAGAGAGGTAGAGAGACTTGCCAAAGTCACACAGCAGACAAGCGGTGGAGCTGGGATTAAGTCCCAAGTCCTTCTGACTCTAAGGCCCGGACTCTATCCACTAGGCCATGCTTCTCTTTTTAGACCGTGAGCCCACTGTTGGGTAGGGGCTGTCTCTATATGTTGCCAACTTGTACTTCCCAAGCACTTAGTACAGTGCTGTGCACACAGTAAGCACTCAATAAATACGATTGATTGATTCTCTGCCCAGAGGGGCTTTGGTGTCTGGGCCTGCCGCCATTTCTACTCTCTTCCCTCTTTCTCTGCTCTGGTTGACTGAAATCTGAAATATTCCAGGAATTTAGAGAGCCTCCCTGTTTTAAGATTTATAAGGAAGAAAATTACTTATCGTGTTTGGTACCTGTTCTGGACTTTGATAACCCTTACCATGAGAAAATTTTTCCTCGGCTCTAACCCAAATTCCTCATACCATGTATCAATCCATCAGTGGCATTTATTGAGCCCTGGCTGTGGGCGGAGCGCTGTCTGTCTTTTGCTTTGGGCATGCTCTCCCCAGTGCGTAGTGCAGTGCTCTGCACTCAGGTGCTCAATAAACAATAGATAATAGAACAGTGCTTTGCACATAGTAAGCGCTTAATAAATGCCATCATTATTATTATTATTATGAAGCAGCATAGCCTATTAGATAGAGAACAGGGTGGTTGTCAGAAGGATCAGCAAGCGCTTAGTACAGTGCAAGCACTTAGTACAGTGCTCTGCACACAGTAAGCGCTCAATAAATACGATTGATTGATAAATACGATTGATTGATTGATCAGGATTCTAACCCTGGCTCCGCCACTTGTCTGCCGCGTGACTGAGACTGTGAGCCCGTTGTTGGGTAGGGACCGTCTCTATATGTCGCCGACTTGTACTTCCCAAGCGCTTAGTACAGTGCTCTGCACACAGTGAGCGCTCAATAAATACGATTGAATGAATGAATGAAAGTCACTTCTCTGTGCCTCAGTCACCTCATCTGGAAAATGGGGATCACGACGGTGAGCCTCCTGTGGGACAGGGATTGGGTCAAACCTGACTGGCTTGTGCCTATCTCAGAGCCTGGTACATAGTAAGCCTTAACAAATACCATAAAAAAAGAATGAACGCCACTGATGATGATGATGATGGTGACCGTACAAAGTGTTGGCCGCAGATGCCAACTGTGGCTACCCGCGGAACCAGCCCCCTGGTCCGGTCTCTGCCCCTGGCATTCAGTCTGGTTGGCTACTGACCAGCTCTGCTGGGCTCTTGCCCTCTCCGCAGATCATAGCGCCCTACAAGATGAGCCACCTACCTCACGGATTCTGTGTGATCATCAACAACTCCGAGTTCCAGAACCCGCAAAACACCAGGAGAGGAGCGGATAAAGATGCCGGTAAGCAGTGCGGCTGACTGAGCAGAGGGGATAGAGCGTGGAACTGGGAGTCAGAAGGTCATGGGTTCTAATCCCGGCTCCGCCACTTGTCTGCTGTGTGACCTTGGGCAAGTCACTTCACTTCTCTGGGCCTCATCTAAAAAATGGGGATTAATACTAATAACAATAATGATAATGACATTTAAGTGCTTACTAATAATAATGATAATCGTGGCATTTATTAAGCGCTTACTATGTGCGAAGCACTGTTCTAAGCGCTGGAGAGGTTACAAGGTGATCAGGTTGTCCCACGAGGGGCTCACAGTCTTAATCCCCATTTTACAGATGAGGTAACTGAGGCACGGAGAAGTGAAGTGACTTGCCCAAAGTCACACGGCTGACTATTGGTGGAGCCGGGATTTGAACCTATGACCTCTGACTCCAAAGCCCGGGCTCTTTCCACTGAGCCACGCTGCTGCTCTGTGTGCGAAGCACTGTTCTAAGTGCTGGGGAGGGATACAAGGTGATCAGGTTGTCCCACGTGGGGCTCACAGTCTTCATCCCCAATTTACAGATGAGGTAACTGAGGCCCAGAGAAGTGAAGTGACTTGCCCAAAGTCACACAGCTGACTATTGGTGGAGCCGGGATTTGAACCTATGACCTCTGACTCCAAAGCCCGGGCTCTTTCCACGGAGCCACGCTGCTGCTCTGTGTGCGAAGCACTGTTCTAAGTGCTGGGGAGGGATACAAGGTGATCAGGTTGTCCCACGTGGGGCTCACAGTCTTCATCCCCAATTTACAGATGAGGTAACTGAGGCCCAGAGAAGTGAAGTGACTTGCCCAAAGTCACACAGCTGACTATTAGTGGAGCCGGGATTTGAACCTATGACCTCTGACTCCAAAGCCCGGGCTCTTTCCACTGAGCCACGCTGCTGCTCTATGTGCAAAGCACTGTTCTAAGTGCTGGGGGGGGATACAAGGTGATCAGGTTGTCCCACGTGGGGCTCACAGTCAATCAGTCAATCAATCAATCATATTTATTGAGCGCTTACTGTGTGCAGAGCATTGTACTAAGCGCTTGGGAAGTACAAGTTGGCAACATATAGAGACAGTCCCTACCCAACAGTGGGCTCACAGTCTAGAAGGGGGAGACAGAGAACAAAACCAAACATATTAACAAAATAAAATAAATAGATATGTACAAGTAAAAGAAAGAAAGAAATAAATAGAGTAATAAATATGTGCAAACATATATACAGGTGCTGTGGGGAAGGGAAGGAGGTAAGACGGGGGGATGGAGAGGGGAATGAGGGGGAGAAGAAGGAGGGGGTTCAGTCTGGGAAGGCCTTCTGGAGGAGGTGAGCTCTCAGTAGGGCCTTGAAGGGAGGAAGAGAGCTACCTTGGAGGATTGGCAGAGGGATTGGGGGCATTCCAGGCCAGGGGGATGACGTGGGTCGGGGGTCGACGGCGGGACAGGCGAGAATGAGGCCTAATGGTGAGGAGATTAGCGGTGGCAGAGGAGCGGAGGGTGCGGGCTGGGCTGGAGAAGGACAGAAGGGAGGGGAGGGAGGAGGGGGCCAGGGGATGGATGGATGGATGGACAGCCTGGAAGCCCAGGGGGAGGAGTTTCTGCCTGATGCGCAGATTGATTGGGAGCCACTGGAGATTTTTGAGGAGGGGAGTAACATGCCCAGATCATTTCTGGACAAAGACAATCCGGGCAGCGGCATGAAGTATGGATTGAAGTGGGGAGAGACACGAGGATGGGAGATCGGAGAGAAGGCTGATGCACTAGTCCAGACGGGATAGGATGAGAGCTTGAACGAGCAGGGTAGCGGTTTGGATAGAGAGGAAAGGGCGAATCTTGGCAATGTTGCGGAGCTGAGACTGGCAGGTTTTGGTGACGGCTTGGATGTGAGGGGTGAATGAGAGAGCGGAGTCGAGGATGACAACAAGGTTGTGGGCTTGTGAGACGGGAAGGATGGTAGTGCCGTCAACAGTGATGGGAAAGTCAGGGAGAGGGCAGGGTTTGGGAGGGAAGACAAGGAGTTGAGTCTTGGACATGTTGAGTTTTAGGTGGCGGGCAGACATCCAGATGGAGATGTCCTGAAGGCAGGAGGAGTTGTGAGTATGGAGGGTGGGGGAGAGAGCAGGGGCAGAGATATAGGGAGGTCTTCATCCCCAATTTACAGATGAGGTAATCGAGGCCCAGAGAAGTTAAGTGACTTGCCCAAAGTCACACAGCTGACAAGTGGTGGAGCTGGGATTAGAACTCATGACCTATGGCTCCCAAGCCCATGCTCTTTCCACTGAGCCACGCTGCTGCTCTACATGCAAAGCACTGTTCTAAGTGCTGGGGGGGATACAAGGTGACCAGGTTGTCCCACGTGGGGCTCACAGTCTTCATCCCCAATTTACAGATGAGGTAACTGAGGCCCAGAGAAGTTAAGTGACTTGCCCAAAGTCACACAGCTGACAAGTGGTGGAGCCGGGATTAGAACCCATGACCTATGGCTCCCAAGCCCATGCTCTTTCCACTGAGCCACGCTGGATTGAGACTGTGAGCCCCACGTGGGACAGGGACTGTGTCCAACCCGATTTGCTTGTATACACCCCAACTCTTAGTATACCACGCAGAATGTAGTAAGTGCTTAACAAATACTAAAGTTATTATTATTATTCTATGGCTCCTGGCCTGGAAATGCTGATGGGAGACTCTGACTGTAAGGAGCCTCTGGAATGGAAGCTTCTTATGGGCAGAGAACGTGCCTACAAACTCTGTTATACTGTAGTTTCTCAAGCGCTTACTAGAGTGCTCTGCACACGGTAAATGCTCAATAAATACCATTAATTGATGGATTGCTTTGGACATTCTCCCCCATTAGACCATAAACTCCTTGGGAGCAGGAAGTGGGTCTACCAACTCTGTTATGTTTTATAAGCCCAAGTGCTTATTACAGTGCTGTGCACACAGTAAGTGCTCAGTAAATACCATTGACTGATTGATGATTAAGACATTCTCCCCCATTAAACTGTAAGCTCCTTTTTTTAAGTTGTATTTGTTAAGTGCTGTATGTTGCCAACTTGTACTTCCCAAGCGCTTAGTACAGTGCTCTGCACACAGTAAGCGCTCAATAAATACGACTGAATGAATGAATGAGACAGCATGCGCTTACTAGAGTGCTCTGCACACAGTAAATGCTCAATAAATACCATTAATTGATGGATTGCTTTGGACATTCTCCCCCATTAGACCATAAACTCCTTGGGAGCAGGAAGTGGGTCTACCAACTCTGTTATGTTTTATAAGCCCAAGTGCTTATTACAGTGCTGTGCACACAGTAAGTGCTCAGTAAATACCATTGATTGATTGATTGACTAGGACATTCTCCCCCATTAAACTGTAAGCTCCTTTTTTTAAGTTGTATTTGTTAAGCGCTGTATGTTGCCAACTTGTACTTCCCAAGCGCTTAGTACAGTGCTCTGCACACAGTAAGCGCTCAATAAATACGATTGAATGAATGAATGAGACAGCATTGTTAAACACCAGTAATAATGATAAATAATAATGTTGATAATGCTAACGATGATGGTAACAACAACAACAACAATAATAATAATAATAATAATAATAATAATTTCCACAGTCTCGGCAAGGTGGATAGCGCCATGCACCCGCTGCTGGCCGCCCAACCAAATATCACAGGAATGATGTGCTTTCATTGTCGTGGTGCTTTGGGCAAATTAATAGATATCATATTTATGAAGCGCTTATTATGAGCAAAGCACTGCATTAAGCGCTGGGTAAAGACACGATAAATCAGCTTGGGCCAAGTCCTGGTCCCCCATGGGACTCTCAGTGTAAGTAGGAAGAAGAACAGGTATTTATCCCCATTTTACATATGATGAAACAAAAGCCCAGAGACGTGAAATATGTGTGACTTGCCTAAGACTGCCCTACGGGTATGTTGCAGAGCTGTGATTAGAACCCAGGGCCTCTGACTCCTGGGTACATGCTCTTTCCACTAGGCCACAGTGCTTGCTCAATAGAATTTATTGAGTTCAATACTGTATTAATAACAATAATGGTATTCGTTAAGCATTTACTATGTGTCAAGCACTGTTCTAAGCTCTGGGGTAGATACAAGATAATCAGGTCAGTGCTTGCTCAATAGTATTTATTGAGTTCAATACTGTATTAATGACAATAATAACAATAATGGTATTCATTAAGCGTTTACTATGTGTCAAGCACTGTTCTAAGCTCTGGGGTAGATACAAGATAATCAGGTCAGTGCTTGCTCAGTAGTATTTATTGAGTTCAATACTGTATTAATAACAATAATGGTATTCGTTAAGCGTTTACTATGTGTCAAGCACTGTTCTAAGCTCTGGGGTAGATACAAGATAATCAGGTCAGTGCTTGCTCAATAGTATTTATTGAGTTCAATACTGTATTAATGACAATAATAACAATAATGGTATTCGTTAAGCATTTACTATGTGTCAAGCATTGTTCTAAGCTCTGGGGTAGATACAAGATAGTCAGATCAGTGCTTGCTCAATAGTATTGATTGAGTTCAATACTGCATTAATAACAATAATGGTATTCCTTAAGCGTTTACCATGTGTCAAGCACTGTTCTAAGCTCTGGGGTAGATACAAGATAATCAGGTCAGTGCTTGCTCAATAGTATTTATTGAGTTCAATACTGTATTAATAACAATAATAGTATTCATTAAGCGTTTACTATGTGTCAAGCACTGTTCTAAGCTCTGGGGTAGATACAAGATAATCAGGTCAGGCACAGTCCGTGTTTTATTTAGGGCTCCAAGCTTAAGTAGGAGGGAGAACAGATATTGAATCCCCATTTTCCAGATGAGGAACTGAGGCCCAGAGAAGTGAAGTGACTTGCCCACAGTCACACAGCAGACAAATAGGAGAGTTGGGATTAGAACCCAGGTCCTCTGACTCGCAGGCCCTTGGTCTTTCCATTAGGCCATGCTGTTTTCCATGCTTATGATGGTACAGAAGATCCTCATCCTTTTAGGACCATCATTTCTTCGTCTGCAGAATTAGAACAATGTTATTGGTCTGCCAGAAGCCACAGTTAGTGTGTTCTTGTGGAACGACCATTGGCTTGGGAGTTGCAGGATCTGGGTTTTGCTCCTGACTATGCCTCAAACTGACTGTGTGGCCTTGGGCAAGTCACTCAACCTCTCTGAGACTTGGTTTCCTCACTGGTAAAACAGGGATAAGAAAACCTACCTCTCCGTACCTCACAGGACTAGTGTGAGGATAAAATGAGATGGGTGTTGGCATATGTTGCCAACTTGTACTTCCCAAGCGCTTAGTACAGTGCTCTGCACACAGTAAGTGCTCAATAAATGCGATTGATTGATTGGGTGACGTGAGAGTGCTCTGGAAAAATTAAACTGCCATTCAAATTCAAAGAATAATAACGATCCTAAAAATAAGAAGAAAAAAATATGCAGGGCACCTCATATATCCTTTTACCATGACTCTAATTGGAAGAATCACGTTTCGATATCAATCAATCACTCATATTTATTGAGTGCTTATTGGGTGCAGAGTGCTGTACTAAGGGTTCAGGAGAGTACAACAGAATACAATAGAATAGAATACAATAGAGAAGCAGCGTGGCTCAGTGGAAAGAGCCCGGGCTTGGGAGTCAGAGGTCATGGGTTCTAATTCCGGCTCTGCCACCTGTCTGCTGTGTGACTTTGGGCAAGTCAATTGGCTTCTCTGTGCCTCAGTTCCCTCATCTGTAAAATGGGGATGAAGACTGTGAGCCCCACGTGGGACAACCCGTTCACCTTGTATCTACCCCAGTGCTTAGATCAGTGCTTGGCACGTAGTAAGCGCTTAACAAATACCATCATCATTATTAATACAATCGATGTCAGGGAGTAGGTAGGTAAAAATCTGAGGTGTTTTTCATTAAGAATGGAGAAGAAATTTCTCTACCTCCTTCCCTGCATTCCAAGCGGTGTTGGAAGCCATGTTTCTGGGTAGGAATCTGACCTGAGTTCAAAATATGCTGCTCTACTCGTGGGGTGGTATAAGTGATAGGGTCCTTCTAGACTGTGAGCCCGCTGTTGGGTAGGGACCGTCTCTATATGTTAGCCGGATCAGAGGTTCAGAGGTTAGCCGGGGTGGGCTGGGGCCGGGGGAAGAACTAGAACCTGGGCTCTTCCCTGTCTAATTGTTGCTGCAGAGTTCTTTCTTGACTTTGTGTTTTGCGTTTTCCTTTCCCTGTCTCCGGTGTCCCCCCCCCCGATGTCCCCAGCGGCTCTGGACAAGGTCTTCAGCTGGCTCCAATTTAAGGTGGAGCACCACAGTAACCTGAAAGGGGAGGCCATCACCCGCGTCCTGCGGGCCTACAGCGAGAGGGACCACACGGACCACGACTGCTTCATCTGCTGCCTGCTCTCGCACGGCCAGAAAGGCGAAATCCTGGGCACGGACTGGGAGCCCGTCCCCCTGAGGGCCCTGCTGGGCCTCTTCACCTCCTCCGCCTGCCGCACGCTGGCTGCCAAGCCCAAGCTCTTCTTCGTCCAGGCCTGCCAGGGCGGCCAGGGCCAGGGCGGGCTCTCCCTGCGCGGGCACGATGACGCCCTGCTGGAGTCGGACGCAGTGGTCATCCCCTCCATCCCCGACTGGGCCGACCTCCTGGTGGGCATGGCCACGGTGGAGGACTTCATCTGTTTCCGACGCCCGTGTCACGGCAGCGAGTACATCCAGGCGCTCTGCAGGGCACTGGAGACCTTCTGCCCGAGGTCAGTTTCCCTCCTGGTTCCGGGGCTCGGGCTGGGGATCGGAGCGAGCCCAGGGTGAAGAAGTGAGGAGTTAAGCACTAACTACTACTACTAATTGTGGCATCTGTTAAACAGTGCTCTGCACACAGTAAGCGCTCAATAAATACGATTGATTGATTGATTAAACATTTACTACGTGCCAGGCACTGGGCTATGTGCTGGGAGAATACAATCAATCAATCAATCGTATTTATTGAGCGCTTACTGTGTGCAGAGCACTGTACTAAGCACTTGGGAAGTACAAGCTGGCAACATATAGAGGCAGTCCCTACCCAACAGTGGGCTCACAGTCTAAAAGGGGGGAGACGGAGAATCAATCCATCAATCGTATTTATTGAGCGCTTACTGTGGGCAGAGCACTGTACTAAGCGCTTGGGAAGTACAAGCTGGCAACATATAGAGACAGTCCCTTCCCAACAGTGGGCTCACAGTCTAAAAGGGGGAGACGGAGAATCAATCCATCAATCGTATTTATTGAGCGCTTACTGTGGGCAGAGCACTGTACTAAGCGCTTGGGAAGTACAAGCTGGCAACATATAGAGACAGTCCCTACACAACAGTGGGCTCACAGTCTAGAAGGGGGAAGACGGACAACAAGACAAGACATATTAACAAAATGAATAGAATAGATATGTACAAGTAAAATACATAAATGAATGGAGTATGTACAAACATATATACATATATACAGGTGCTGTGGGGAAGGGAAGGAGGTAAATCGGGTGGGTACAGTCCCTGCCCCACAGAGGGCTCACAGTCCTAATCCCCATTTTACAGATGAGGTAACTGAGGCCCAGAGAATAATAATAATCACTGTGGTATTTGTTTAAGCACTTACTGTGTGTCAGACACTATACTAACACAGGGGTGAATACAAGCAAATCGGGTTGGACACAGTCCCAGTCCCACATAGGGCTCCCAGTCGCAATATCCATTTTACAGATGAGGTCACTGAGTCCCAGCGAAGTGAAGTGACTTGCCAAAGGTCTCACAACAGCCAAGCTAGCTCTCTTCCTCCCTTCAAGGCCCTACTGAGAGCTCACTTACTCCAGGAGGCCTTCCCAGACTGAGCCCCTTCCTTCCTCTCCCCCTCGTCCCCCTCTCCATCCCCCCCATCTAACCTCCTTCCCTTCCCCACTGCACCTGTATATATGTTTATATGTTTGTACATATTTGTTACTCTATTTATTTATTTATTTATTTATTTTACTTGTACATATCTATTCTATTTATTTTATTTTGTTAGTATGTTTGGTTTTGTTCTCTGTCTCCCCCTTTTAGACTGTGAGCCCACTGTTGGGTAGGGACTGTCTCTATATGTTGCCAACTTGTACTTCCCGAGCGCTCAGTACAGTGCTCTGCACACAGTAAGTGCTCAATAAATACGATTGATGATGATGATGATGAAGTGGTCAAGACCCAAATGGTGACTCTCCCCAAATGGGTGACTTCCCCAAATGGAGAAAGCACACCTCCTCCAAGAGGCCTTCCATGACTAAGCCCTCTTTGGCTTTTCTTCATCTCCCTTCTGTGTTGTCCTGATTTGTTCCCTCTATTCGTCTCCCTCCCAGCCCCACAGCACTTATGTCCACATCTGTAATTTATTTTATATTAATGTCTGTCTCCCCCACTAGACTGTAAGCACATTGTAGATAGGGAATGCATCTGCTATATTGTTAAAATTGTACTCGCGCTTAGTTCAGTGGTCTGCACACAGGAAGAGCTCAATAAATATGATTGACTGACCATCAATCAGTGACATTTATTGAGCACTTACTGTGTGCAGAGCACTGTACTAAACACTTGGGAGAGTACAATGCAATTGAGTTGGTGGACACAATCCCTGCCTCAAGGAGTTTCTATTCTAGTGGGGCTGACGGGCATGAAAATAAATGAGGGATCAGAGAAGCAGGCTCTGTGGACTGCTGGCTCTTTTGGTTTTCCTCTCCCCTAAAATCCCTACACTCATAATAAACTGTTTGGGCACTTTGGCATACCAACCCAATTGGCAAGGAATAGTTAATCCTTAAGTCACGTTAAAATGATAGGTTGGTTGTGGAATAATAGTAAGTACCGTAGTTTGTAAGTTTATCATCATCATCATCATCATCAATCGTATTTATTGAGCGCTTACTATGTGCAGAGCACTGTACTAAGCGCTTGGGAAGTCCAAATTGGCAACATATAGAGACAGTCCCTACCCAACAGTGGGCTCACAGTCTAAAAGGGGGAGACAGAGAACAAAACCAAACATACTAACAAAATAAAATAAATAGGATAGATATGTACAAGTAAAATAAATAAATAGAGTAATAAATATGTACAACCATATATAAATGTATAGTATAAGAATGTATATATGTAAATGTATAGTATAATAAATGTATAGTACAAACCGCAGTACGAACTACAGAATCAATCAACCGATAATATTTATTGAGCACCCTCTAGGTCTGTCAGTCAGTACTGTGTGCAGAGCACTGTACTAAGCACTTGGGAGAGTCTTGCTGCCAAGTCGCTTCCGAGCCATAGCGACTCTTTGGACACAGCTCTCCCAGAATGCCCCATCTCCATCTGCCGTTATTCTGGTGGTGGATCCAGGGAGTTTTCTTGGGAAAAATCCAGAAGTGGTTGACCGTCGCTTCCTTCCGCACAGAAAACTCGAGTCTCCGGCCTCGACTCTCTACCGTGCCGCTGCTGCCCAGCACGGGGGAGTTTTAATAGCCTGACACTCGTTAGCCACTGCCCAAGCTAGGAATGGAGTGGGTAGGCCTCTGCTCGACTCTCCCTCCCATAGACGAGACTGGTAGAGGACTGGAAACTCTCCAGGTGTCATCCTTGAGAGAGGGCTTGGGAGAGTACAATATAACAGACCCATTCCCTGCCCACAGCGAGCTTACAGTCTAGCGCCGTAAGCTCCTTGTAGACAGGTGTTGTGTCTACCAACTTCATTGTATTGCACTCTCCCAAATGCTTACTACGAATGCTCCGCTCACAGTCAGCACTCAATAAATACCATTAATCAATTACTGTGTGCAGAACCCTGTACTAAGCACTTGAGAGAGAACAGAAGTAGGAGACGTGATCTCTGCCCTCAAGGGGCTTACACTGTGATGGAAATTATAGTTCTCTCACAGGACCTTCAGGGGACAAGTCCCTCAGCCTGGTAGGGCAATTCTAGAAGCAGCATGGCCTAGTGGAAAGAGCCCGGGCCTGGGAGTTAGAGGACCTGGGTTCTAATCCTGCCTCCGCCACTTATCTACTCTGTGACCTTGCGCAGTCACTTCACTTCTCTGGGCCTCAGTTACGTCATCTGGAAAATAGGGATTAAGACCATGAGCCCTAGTCATTCATTCAGTCATTCATTGAGCGCTTGCTAAGTGCAAAGCACTGTACTAAGCGCTTGGGAGACAAACGGACAGAGACCGTGTCCACCCTGATTATCTTTTATTTATCCCAGCGTTTACAACAGCGCTTGGGAGACAAATGGACAGAGACCATGTCCACCCTGATTATCTTTTATTTATCCCAGCGTTTGCAACAGCGCGTGACAAATGGTAAGTCTTAACAGATACCATTTAAAAAAAGACTTTATCCAATGGTCAGCCCATTTCCTTGACTCTCCTCAGTCGAGAGAGACAAGGCAACCTCCCCCAAACTCATGCAATTTAGTATTTAATGGATATCACTTTTTAAAAAAGATTTTTCATCCCATTCATTCAACAGTGCTGCTTTGTTTCCTACCTGGGGGGTAATGGGAAAAGACAGAAGATAGAAAGGCACTGTATGGGGCATTCAATAGTCTTAGTAATGATATGTACTGACCTCCTTCTGGGTGTCAATAGTCATCAATGAGTGGTATTTATTGAGCACTTATTGTGTGCAGAGCAATCAATCAATCAATCAATTGTATTGAGCACTTACTGTGTGCAGAGCACTGTACTAAGCGCTTGGGAAGTACAAGTTGGCAACCATCTTGTACTTCCCAAGCACTTAGTACAGTGCTCTGCACACAGTAAGCGCTCAATAAATACGATTGAATGAATGAATGAATGAACATATAGAGACGGTCCCTACCCAACAGTGGGCTCACAGTCTAGAAGGGGGAGACAGAGAACAAAACAAAACACATTAGCAAAATAAAATAAATAGAACAGATATGTACAAGTAAAATAAATAAATAAATAAATAGAGTAATAATAAATAAATAAATAGAGCACTGTTCTAAGCTTGGAAGAATCCAACACAAGATTTGACAGACACAATTCCGGCCCACAAAGAGCTTCCAGTTTAGAGAGGAGCCAGACAATAAAATAAATTACCGATACGGACACAAGGGTTGTGAGGCAGAGGGCAGAATGAATATCAAGCAGGCTTGGAAAGTACAGACAGTCAGTCAGCCGGATTTATTGAGCGCTTACTGTGTGCAGAGCACTGTACTGAGCGCTTTGAAGAGTACAGTACAACAAAAAACAGACACATTCCCTGCCCACAACGAGCCTAGGATCTAGAGGGGGAGACAGACATTAATATATGTAAATAATTTATTGAGCATTTACCGTGTGTAGAGAACTGAACTAACAATATAACAGACACATTCCCTGCTCTCAACGAGCCCATGGGATGCTTCCGCTCTAACAGGGAGACCCCCTGTTTCTGGGAGAGGAAGGCGGCTTGTGTTGGGGAACGGAAAGACGGGCTGGCCCCTACCCGACAGCCTGTGTTGGAAAGCCCTTCTTGGATTTCCTCGGAATGTCAGAACACGGGCTTGACGTCGGGGGGCTCTAACGTAGCGGCGCCCACCCGGGAATTTCTGACTCCCTTCTTTCTTTCCATAAGGGGGAATGACCTGCTGACCATCCTGACCCACGTGAACAAAAAGGTTGGCCAGAAGGTGTTTGGGAACAACAAGCAGATGCCGGAAGTAAAATTCACCCTCCAGCGCCCACTTATCTTCCCGGTCCCGGAGTTGGGGAATGAGCTGGAAGAGCAGGAGGAAGGATGCTGAAGATCCATCAGGGCCGGGTGCCGCTTCCCACCCGGGATGTCACGGAGGAAGGAATTCCCCGTGGGCTGTGAAGCCTGGAGGCCGAAAAATCCCTCGTGGGCTATACCCTTTCAGTTTTCCCTCTCTTTGGGTCTTCCGATGGTTGACTTTCAGGGTTGTCATAGTGAACAACAGCATGTATTGAGTGCCCACTGGGTGCAACGCACTGTACTAAGCACTTAAGAAGTACAAAACACACTAGAGGAAGACAGAAGCCCACTAGGAAGACAGACATAAAAGCAAGCACTATGCTAGGCACTGGGAGAGACACAAGATAATCAGATCAGACAGAGTTAATTGGGGTGTTCAAGTGTTTACCATGTGCCAGGCACTGTACTAAGCGCTGGGGTGGATACAGGCAACCTGGGAAGAACTCGGTCCCTGACCCACTTGGGACTCACAGTCTTAATCCCATTTAACAGATGAGGGAACTGAGGCCCAGACCAGCACCTTGGTTGGGCTCTGCTCGCCTAGGCCTCTGAACCATTGACTCTGCATGGGTTTTTTCATTTTTTTCTTTTAAATGGTATTCGTTAAGTGCTTACTATATGCCAGGCTCTGTACTAAGCGCTGGGAAAGATCCAAGCTAATCAGGTTGGACACAGTCCCCGTCCCTGTTGGGGCTCACGGTCTTAATCCCCACTTTACAGAGGAGGTAACTGAGACCCAGGGAAGTGAAGTGACTTGCCCGAGGTCACACAGCAGACAAGCAGTGGAGCAGGGATTAGAACCCAGGTCCTTCAGATTCCCAGGCCCGGGCTGTATCCACTAGGCCATCCTGTTTCTCACATTTGGGTGAAAAGGAGGTAGCACAACCTGGTGGAAAGACTCTGGGCCTGGGAATCAGGACATCCAAGTTCTAGCCCTGACTGTGTCACTGGCCTGCTGTGTGACATTGGGCAAGTACTTAATTTCTCTGGGCCTCACTTTCCTCATCTGTCAAATGGGGATTCAGTCCCTCTTCTCCTTGCCTTTTAGACTGTGAGCCCCATGTGGGACGGGGGCTGTGTCTGACCTAACAATCTTGTTTCTCCTCCAGCACTTGACATGTAGTAAGTATTCAAATACCACAGTTATCATTTTTAAATTAACCATGCCAAACCCCCACACTAATTATAATAATAATGATAATGGTGGTATTTGTTAAGTGCTTACTGTGTGCCAAACACTGTACTAAGCGCTGGGGTAGGTACAAGATCATCAGATAGGTCCCAGTCTCAGTCCCACATAAGAATAATAATAATAATAATGATGGTATTTGTTAAGCGCTTACTATGTGCAAAGCACTGTTCTAAACGCTGGGGAGGTTACAAGGCGATCAGGTTGTCCCACGGGGGGGGCTCACAGTTTTAATCCCCATTTTACAGATGAGGTAACTGAGGCACAGAGAAGTTAAGTGAGTTGCCCAAAGTCACACGGCTGACAGTTGGTGGAGCCGGGATTTGAACCCATGACCTCTGACTCCAAAGCCCGGGCTCTTTCCACTGAGCCACGCTGCTTTTCCAGGCTCTTATTGGAGAGCTACATGAAGCTCTTATTCTAAGTAGGAGGGAGGACAGGTATTGAATCCCCATTTGACAGGAAATTGAGGTTAGGAGAAGTGAAGTGACTAGCCCCGGGAGACAAGGCAGACAAGCAACACAACCAGGATTAGAACCCAGGTCCTCTGACCCCAGACCCAGGCTCTTTCCATTAGGCTACGCTACTTCTCCTTAATCGACCAGCTAGCATCTCTAACTCTCCCTCAGCCACCAAACAACCCTTGGAAGATGGAGAGGGTGGAGAGAAAATGACCATGAAGGATCAGTGGCTTGCCTATGCACTTGTTCCCGCGTTGTGACTTTTACCATCGGAGCCAGAGAGAATCCTGGAACTCTGGAAGAATGGGGTTTGTACTTTCCAAGCACTTAGTATAGTGCTCTGCACACAGTAAGCGCTCAATAAATATGATTGAATGAATGAATGAATGAGTCGGAGCCTTCGGGGTCAGGTGGGAAGGAAACTGGAATGTGACAAGAGCCTCAAAAAGAGGAAACCCTCCAAGAAAAGGACAGGTGAACAGGAAAAGGGGGATGGACAACGGAATCAGAGCTGAAACTCGACCTCTCTGTTGCCCCGCTTACCATCGGCGGACGGAAGGATAAGATTGATATTGTTGACTTTCCTCCTGAAATGGGATGCTAACTATCAAGCTGTTCCTGATGAGAATGATCGATATTTGATATTTCTGGATTGTTGATAATTATGTTGATCTGAAGCTTGAAAAACAAATGAATACGTTTGCATTTTATATATCAATCAATCAATCGTATTTATTGAGCGCTTACTGTGTGCAGAGCACTGTACTAAGCGCTTGGGAAGGACAAGTTGGCAACGTATAGAGACGGTCCCTACCCAACAGAGGGCTCACAGTCTAAAAGGGGGAGACAGAGAACAAAACCAAACTGTGTACAGTGCTCTGCACACAGTAAGTGCTCAATAAATGCCATTCTTGGGTAGGGACCATCTCTATATGTTGCCAACTTGTACTTCCCAAGCGCTTAGTACAGTGCTCCGCACACAGTAAGCGCTCAATAAATACAAAATAAGATAAATAGAATAGATATGTACAGGTAAAATAAATAAATAAATAAATAGAGTAATAAATAAGTACAAACATATATACATATATACAGGTGCTGTGGGGAAGGGAAGGAGGTAAGATGGGGGCATGGGGAGGGGGACGAGGGGGAGAGGAAGGAAGGAATTGATTGATATATATCAATCAATTATATTTATTGAGTGCTCACTGTGTGCAGAGCACTGTACTTGGGAGAGTACAACATAATGGAGTTGGAAGACACGTTCCCTGCCCACGATGAGTTAACAGTCTAGAGAAAGACCTGGGTTCTAATCCAGGCTCTGCCAGGTGTCTGCTGTGTGACCTTGGGCAAATCATTTCACTTCTCTGTGCCTCAGTTGCCTCATATGGGACATAATAATAATGGTAATAGTAATAATTGTGGTATTTGCTAAGTGCTTACTATGTGCCAGGCACTGTACTAAGCGCCGGAGTGAATACAAGCAAATTGGGTTGGACACACCAGAAGCAGCGTGGCTCAGTGGAAAGAGCCCGGGCTTGGGAACCAGAGGTCATGGGTTCTAATCCCGGCTCTGCCACTTTTCTGCTGTGTGACACTGGGCAAGTCACTTCACTTCTCTGGGCCTCAGTTACCTCATCTGTAAAATGGGGATTAAAAGGTGAGGTGACTGAGACACCGAGAAGGGAAGTGACTTACCCAAGGTCACACAGCAGACAAATGACAGAACCTGGATTAGAACCCAGCTTCTTCCAGTTTCTAAGCCCATGCTCTATCCACTAGGCAACCCTGCTTGTCCAACCCAATTAGCTTGTATCTACCCCAGCGCTTAGTACAGAGCCTGGCATCTAGTAAGTGCTGAAAAAATACCATAAAAATCAATCAATCAGTTAGGGGGAGGTACATAAGTGCTGTGGGACTGAGGAAGGGGGTGAATAAAGGGTGAAAATCAAAGTGGTAGGGTGCCTCAGAAGGGAGTGGGAGAAGAGAAAATGAGAGTTTAGTTGACAAAGCCCTCTTCATTCTATTTTATTCTGACAATTTTGACACCTGTCTACATGTTTTGTTTTGTTGTCTGTCTCCCTCTTCTAGACTGTGAGCCCGTTGTTGGGTAGGGACTGTCTCTATATGTTGCCGACTAGTACTTCCCAAGCGCTTAGTACAGTGCTCTGCACACAGTAAGTGCTCAATAAATGCCATTCTTGGGTAGGGACCATCTCTATATGTTGCCAACTTGTACTTCCCAAGCGCTTAGTACAGTGCTCCGCACACAGTAAGCGCTCAATAAATACAATTGAATGAAAGAATGAATGAATGAAATATGCCTTTAGTAAGACACTTATTAAATATATGCTTTTAATATACGTGAATATGTTATGTAATGTGTAAAGATAGATTTACACATTTGTATCGAATATATAAATAAATATATAGTAGTCCTCTGTATTTGAAGAAAACACCACTAACAGTGAAGTTCATCCACGAGTGCGTTTGTGACTGAAAAGGTTGATGCAGGATTCCCATCATCATCATCAATCGTATTTATTGAGCGCTTACTGTGTGCAGAGCACTGTACTAAGCGCTTGGGAAGTACAAATTGGCAACATATAGAGCCAGTCCCTACCCAACAGTGGGCTTACAGTCTAAAAGGGGGAGACAGAGAACAAAACCAAACATACTAACAAAATAAATAGAATAGATATGTACAAGTAAAATAAATAAAAGAAATAGACAAATCTGTACAAACATATATACATATATACAGGTGCTGTGGGAAAGGGAAGGAGGTAAGATGGGGGGATGGAGAAGGGGACGAGGGGGAGAGGAAGGAAGGGGCTCAGTCTGGGAAGGCCTCCTGGAGGAGGTGAGCTCTCAGTAGGGCCTTGAAGGGAGGAAGAGAGCGAGCTTGGTGGATGGGCAGAGGGACTGGGGGCATTCCAGGCCCGGGGGATGACGTGGGCCGGGGGTCGATGGCGGGACAGGCGAGAACGAGGTACGGTGAGGGGAACGAGGTACGGTGAGCTCAGATCTAGCCCAGATCTAGCCACACCGGGCACACAAAAAGGTTGTCCTTTGTTGTGTTGTTGCGTATAGTGTTTGTAGTAGATGGCTCTGTTTTCTCTTTTGCTTCTTTGTCTCTATTTCCACACGAAGCTTTTGCCCCAGAAAAGCCACTTCCTTCTTGCTTCCTGTATGCCATGCTGGCTTCCTGTTTTTCTGGGATGCAGCATGGATTTATTTTACCTTGTCCTTGAAATTCTGCCTCTGCTCTCCTGTCTTTTGGCTTTCCAAGTTCAGCTCTCTGTACAGCACCTGTTTGGGTCTTCTATAGAGATTTATGAAGCATCTTTCTCCATACCAAGCACTGTGGTAGATAGAGGAAAGCAGAATGGGACACAATCTCTGACCATCACAGAGACTACTCCATACACACACAAGAAATAGGGAGGGCAAGTGACCAGAGAGGAGATATGATCTGCCCAAAGACACACAGCAAGCCCTGGCAGAGTTTCCTGGCTCATAGACCCTAGTGATTTCTCCTTGGCCCCATTGCCTTCCAGGAGACGGGAGAAGAGTAGGTGATTGAGATTTTTTTTTCTTCAGAATTTAGTAGACTGGAGCATGTTTGAGAGTAGATGAAAGATGCTCTCTTTCTTGTCTAATGTTTTTCGATCCCCATTGACACAGTTACCATTCCTTAATAATTAAAAATAGTAATTGTCGTATTTGTTAAGTGCTTTCTATGTGCCAAGCATTGTGGTAGATACAAGATCGGTCCCACATGGAGTTCACAGTCTAAGTAGGAGGGGGAACAGGGGCTGAACCCTCATTTTGCTGATGAGGGAACTGAGGAACAGAGAAGTGAAGTGACTTGCCCGAGGTCACACAGCAGGTAAGTGGCAGAGCCGGGATTAGAACCCAATCCTCTGGATCTCAGGTCTGTGCTCTTTCCACGATGCTAGGCGGTCTCTCTGGTACAGATTTTCTAGACCCAGAATAAGGATGGCTCTCTCTCTATCTCTTTGACCACTTTCTAATAATAATAACGGAAGTATTTATTAAGCGCTTTTTAGGTGCCAAGCACTGTTCAAAGAACTGGGGTAGATACACATAATCAGGTCCTACAGAGTCTCCATCCCACACGGGTTCGCGGTGTAAACGAGGAGGGAGGACTGGTATCGAGTCCCCATTGATGGACGAGGAAACTGAGACCCAGAGAAGTTAAGTGACTTGCCCTAGGTCACACAGCAGCCTTCTCAGTGTACTTCTCAGTACAGTGCTCTGCACACAGTAAGCGCTCAATAAATACGATTGATTGATTGATTGATTCTCAGGCGGGGTGGTGTGGCGCGGGCTGGCAGGCTCGCGGGCGAGTCCCTCCCAAACTTTCTTTTCATTTCCGGATGTTTCGTCAACAAGGAAGTTCTTGGTGTTTTTGCGTCATCATTTCCTCATTTGTTCTCTCTGTCCCCTGACTTCCCTGGCAGATTAGATCCTTGGCCCCGAGAGCAGGTGGAGAGAAGGACCCTGGTTTCGGAAGCAGCGGCCGCTGGGACTTTCAGATTAGAAGCCTCCCCGGGGTAAGACTTTTCTAGAACTTTCTAGAAGCAGAGCTGAGCTGGAAAATGGCATTCCCGGTAGGAGTCGAGGGCAGAGACCGAACGAGGAGAGGGAAAGTGGCCCTGTCCCACTTGGGGCTCACAGTCTTTAAAGGAAGGGAGAAAGTTGCTGAATCCCCGTTTGACAACTGAGGAAACCGAGGCACAGAGAAGTGAAACAACTTGCCGAAGATCACCCAGCAGTGAGAAGCAGCGTGGGCTAGTGGATAGAGCATGGGTCTGGGGCCCAGAAAGACCTGGGTTCTAACCCCAGCTCAGTCCTGCTGTGTGGTCCACTGTTGGGTAGGGACTGTCTCTCTATGTTGCCAACTTGTACTTCCCAAGCGCTTAGTACAGTGCTCTGCACACAGTAAGCGCTCAATAAATACGATTGATGATGATGATGATGGTCCAACAGCACAGATTTGGTTTGGGTGGAGGGCAGGCCGTGCTTGTTCGTGTGTAGGGAGGAGAGGTCTGTGTGTAGGTGGGTTTTGTGTGTGGAAGCGGGGTGACTTAATGCGTGGGGGTGTGTTTAGATGTGGCGGGAAGTTTGTGTGTTGGGGAGGGAAGTTGTGCTGCTTTGAATGCGGCCTTGAGCCCATTATCACTCACCCGAGAGGAAGTGGAAGAAAGCGGCGGCGGGAGACGTCCCCGCGGGAGCCCTGAACTCTGGCAGGTCTCTGCGTTACCTAATTTAGTGCCAAGGGCCCGAGGAGGGTGTCGGGGACCACCCGAATCTTGAGGGGTTGTGAAATCCCCATCGAGAGGTCGGGGCGGGGGGGAATCGATCGAGTCTTTCATTCATTCATTCAATCAATCGTATTTATTGAGCGCTGACTGTGTGCAGAGCACTGGACTAAGCGCTTGGGAAGTCCAAGTTGGCAACATCTAGAGACGGTCCCTACCCGACAGCGGGCTCGCAGTCTAGAAGTGGGGGGACAGACAACAAAACAAAACATATTAACAAAATAAAAAAAGTAGAATAAATATGTACAAATAAAATAGAGCAATAAATCCGTTCAAACATATATACAGGTGGTGTGGGGAGGGGAAGGAGGTAAGGCGGGGGGGATGGAAAGGGGGACGAGGGGGAGAGGAAGGAGGGGGCTCAGTCTGGGAAGGCCTCCTGGAGGAGGGGGAGCTCTCAGTAGGGCTTTGAAGGGTAGTAGGGCTTTGAGTCTTATGTGTGTTGGGGGCCGTGACTCCGTCAGATTTCTCCCCCCGGCCCTGCGGTAAAGTTGGGTGTCTAGAGGCAGGACCTGTTTGAAATGCAGTTCTTTTTCCCAACCAATCCTCATAACTTTCCCTCCGGCCGAGCAGTTTCCACATTTCTGAGGGGGCTCAGGAAGGCTGGGCAACGGCAGGATGGAGTCCGGCCTGAGGGAGGACGATAAGCGCTTAGTACAGTGCTCTGCACACAGTAAGCGCTCAATAAATACGATTGAATGAATGAATGATAATCTCACTCGTCGTTCAGACGATCTGGCCTCCTCCACTGTGACCCGCCAGTTACCCGCCATCTGCATGGCTTAGTGGACAAAGCCTGGGCTTGGGAGTCAGAGGTTGTGGGTTCTAATCCTGGCTCTGCTGCTTGTCAGCTGTGTGACCTTGGACAAGTCACTTAACTTCTCTGTGCCTCAGTTACCTCATCTGTAAAATGGGGATGAACACTGTGATCCCCATGTGAAACAACCTGATTATATGTATAATGTATATATGATAATATATATATATAATATACATAATGATGTATATATGTTTGTACATATTTATTACTCTATTTATTTTACTTGTACATATCTATTCTATTTATTTTATTTTGTTAGTATGTTTGGTTTTGTTCTCTGTCTCCCCCTTTTAGACTGTGAGCCCAATGTTGGGTAGGAACTGTCTCTATGTGTTGCCAATTTGTACTTCCCAAGCGCTTAGTACAGTGCTCTGCACATAGTAAGTGCTCAATAAATATGATTGATTGATTGATTGATTACCCTGTATCTACCCCAGCACTTAGAACAGTGCTTGGCACATAGTAAACGCTTAACAAATACCAACATTATTATTATTATTATCATCTGAGTTAAAAGGGCAGAGAAAGTACCTGGGCTCTTTTCTCTTTCCACCCTTTAATAATAATAATAATGATGGCATTTATTAAGCGCTTACTATGTGGAAAGTATTTCATTCATTCAGTTCATTCACTCGTATTATTGAGCGCTTACTGTGTGCAGAGCGCTGTAGTAAGTGATTGGAAAGTACAATTCAGCAACAAATAGAGACAATCCCTGCCCACAACGGGCTCACAGTCTAGAAGCGGGGAGACTGACATCAAAAGAAGTAAACAGGCATCAATAGCATCAATATAAATAAATAGAACTATAGGCATATACACATCAAAACAAGTAAACAGGCATTCATTAATCAATCAATCAATCAATTGTATTTATTGAGTGCTTACTGTGTGCAGAGCACTGTACTAAGCGCTTGGGAAGTACAAGTCAGCACATAGAGACAGTCCTTAATTAATTTATTAATTATAAATAAATAGAATTATAGCTATGAACATATATATATACAAGTGCTGTGGGGTGGGGAGGGGGAGTAGAACATCTGGTATGCCCCATGTGGGAAATGGACTGTGTCCAACCTGTTGACTTTGCATCTTTGTATCTTTGTATCAGAGAAGCAGCGTGGCTCAGTGGAAAAAACCCGGGCTTGGGAGTCAGAGATCGCGGGTTCTAACCCTGGCTCCGCAACTTGTCTGCTGTGTGACCTTGGGCAAGTCTGGGCCTCAGTTCTCTCGTCTGTAAAATGGAGATTAAGACTGTGAGCCCCACATGGGACAACCTGATCACCTTGTATCTACCGCAGCACTTAGAACAGTGCAAAAACTCCTCACTCTCTGCTTCAAGGCTGTCCATCACCTTGCCCCCTCCTACCTCACCTCCCTTCTTTCCTTCTCCAGCCCAGCCCGCACCCTCCGCTCCTTGGCTGCTCACCTCCTCACTGGGCCTCGTTCTCGCCTGTCCCGCCATCGACCCCCGGCCCACGTCCTCCCCCGGGCCTGGAATGCCCCCAGTCCCTCTGCCCATCCGCCAAACTAGCTCTCTTCCTCCCTTCAAAGCCCTACTGAGAGCTCACCTCCTCCAGGAGGCCCTCCCACACTCAGCCCCCTCCTTCCTTTCCCCCTTCTCCCCCTCCCCATCCCCCCCACTTTACCTCCTTCTCCTCCCCACAGCACCTATATATATGTATATATGTTTGTACATATTTATTACTCCATTTATTTTACTTGTACATATTTATTCTATTTATTTTATTTTGTTAATATGTTTTGTTGTCTGTCTCCCCCATATAGACTGTGAGCCTGCTGTCGGGTAGGGACTGTCTCTATACGTTGCCAACTTGTACTTCCCAAGCGCTTAGTCCAGTGCTCTGCCCACAGTAAGCACTCAATAAATATGATTGAATGATTGAATGAAATAGTAAGCACTTAACAAATACCGTAATTAATAATAATTATTATTACCCCAGCACTTAGAATAGTGACTGACACATAGTAAATGCATAACAAATACCATAAGAAAACCCAGATTAGGTAATAGTAGAATTAGTCGTAACTCATTTACCAAGGAGCAAAGTTGAGGTTGCTTCTTCTCCAGCACAATTAAACACTCTCCATTTTACCACCAACAAGGAGTCAGTTCCCCTGGGATAATTTTAGAAAATATAGTAATAACAATAATAACTGTGGTATTAGTTAAGTGCTTACTATGTGCCAGTCACTGTACTAAGCGCTGGGGTAGATACAAGATCATCAGGTTGGACACAGTCCCTGTCATTCATTCATTCATTCAGTTGTATTTATTGAGCGCTTACTGTGTGCAGAGAACTGTGCTAAGCGCTTGGGAAGTACAAGTAGGCATGTCTGCTGTGTGATCTTGGGCAAGTCACTTAACTTCTCTGGGCCTCAGTTACCTCATCTGTAAAATGGGGATTAAGACTGTGAGCCCCACGTGGGACAACCTGATCAGCCTGTATCCTCCCCAGCGCTTAGAACAGTGCTTTGCACATAGTAAGCGTTTAACAAATGCCAATTATTATTATTATTATATAGAGACGGTCCCTACCCAACTGTCCTATAAGGGACTCATAATCTTAATCCCCATTTTACAGGTGAAGTAACTGAGGCACAGAGAAATGACTTGCCCAGGGTCCCACAGCAGACAAGTGGTGGAGCCGGGATGAGAACCCAGATCCTTCTGACTCCCAGGCTTGTGCTGTAACCATTTCCATCTAATCACAAATATATAAATGACCCTGCATTGAGATTGCCTTGCTTTTTTGCTCAGCCAAGCCCTGCCCGATATTAAGCCCTTGTTCTTGGGTGGCTGGAAAGTGGATCAAAAGGTCCAGACTCTTGTCCATTGCACGTTATTCCGGATGAATCCCAAGGAGGGCTCAGGACACCAAAGCGTCAAGTGAAAAAGCCCCCTTTTTCCTCTCCTCCTCCCCATCCCCTCCACCCTACCTCCTTCCCCTTCCCACAGCACCTGTATATATGTTTGTACAGATTTATTACTCTATTTATTTTACTAGAGTAAAATGTTGCCAACTTGTACTTCCCAAGCGCTTAGTACAGTGCTCTGCACACAGTAAGCGCTCAATAAATACAATTGATTGATTGTACATATTTACTATTCTATTTATTTTGTTAATGATGTGCATCTAGCTTTACTTCTATTTATTCTGACGACTTGACACCTGTCCACATGTTTTGTTTTGTTGTCCGTCTCCCCCTTCTATTTCATTCAGTCGTATTTATTGAGCGCTTACTGTGTGCAGAGCACTGTACTAAGCGCTTGGGAAGTACAAGTTGGCTAGACTGTGAGCCCGTTGTTGGGTAGGGACCGTCACTATATGTTGCCAACTTGTACTTCCCAAGCGCTTAGTACAGTGCTCTGCACTCAGTAAGCGCACAATAAATGTGATTGAATGAATGAATGAAAGTGAAAGCTTGGAGCAAAGTTTAGTTTCCCATAGGGAATAAAGTGAAGTGCACTGATTATCTGGTTGTGACTATTCACTGAGTGGTCTAAGCGCTGGGAAGGATACAAGGTGATCAGGTTGTCCCACGTGGGGCTCACAGTCTTAATCCCCATTTTACAGATGAGATCACTGAGGCCCAGAGAAGTGAAGTGACTTGCCCAAAGACCCACAGTTGATAAGTGGCGGAGCCGGGATTAGAACCCGTGACCTCGGACTCCCAAGCCTGGGCTCTTTCCACTAAGCCACGCTGCTTCTCATTCATTCAATCGTATTTATTGAGCGCTTACTGTGTGCAGAGCACTGTACTAAGCGCTTGGGAAGTACAAGTTGGCAACATACAGAGACGGTCCCTACCCAACAGTGGGCTCACAGTCTAGAAGAGTGGGCTCACAGTCTAGAAGTGGGCTCACAGTCTCGTAAATGGAGATCAATCAATCAATCAATCGTATTTATTGAGCACTTACTGTGTGCAGAGCACTGTACTAAGCGCTTGGGAAGTACAAGTTGGCAACATATAGAGACGGTCCCTACCCTACAGTGGGCTCACAGTCTAGAAGAGTGGGCTCACAGTCTAGAAGTGGGCTCACAGTCTCGTAAATGGAGATCAATCAATCGTATTTATTGAGCCCTCACTGTGTGCAGAGCACTGTACTAAGCGCTTGGGAAGTACAAGTTGGCAACAGATAGAGACAGTCCCCACCCAACAGTGGGCTCACAGTCTAGAAAGGAGATGTGCCTTCAATAAGGCTTTGAAGGTAGGGAGTCAGTCAATTGTATCTATTGAACGCTTACTGTGTGGAGGGCACTGTACTAAGAGTTTGGGAGAACACAAGCAGGGCACTGTACTAAGCGCTTGGAAGGATACAATAGAACAAGATAACGGACACGTTCCAATTCCTCTGTTTACCCAGGGGGAGCCCCCCGGCCTTAAAGTCCCCGGACCCTTCCGCGTTCGGTGTCCCGGGGTGAGCCGAGAGCCCGGATCTGCCGGCCGAGCATGGATTTCCACAAGCTTCTCTTCTCCATCGGGGAGGAGCTGGCGGCCGACGACCTGGAGGCCCTCAAGTTCCTCTGCCTGGACTTGATCCCGCTGAAGAAACAGGAGACCATCCAGGATGCCCTGGGCCTTTTCTGGCTGCTCCAGGAGAAGGGGAGGTTGGAGGTGGGAAAACTTTCCTTCTTAAAGGAGCTGCTCTTCCGAATTCACCGGATTGACCTGCTGACGACTCACCTGGGGACCAGCCAGGAGGACGTGTCGAGGGAGCTGGAGGAGCCGGGAAGGGCCCAGGTCTCTGCCTACAGGTGAGGGGGCCCCGGACGCCGGGGACCGGGAGAATCCTTTCAGAAAATCAGCATCGCCTAGTGGATAGAGCACAGGCCTGAGAGTCAGAAGGTCATCATCATCAATCGTATTTATTGAGCGCTTACTGTGTGCAGAGCACTGTACTAAGCGCTTGGGAAGTACAAGTTGGCAACATATAGAGATGGTCCCTACCCAACAGTGGGCTCACAGTCTAAAAGGTCATGGGTTCTATTCCTACAGAGAATAGAGAAGCTGCTTCTATAGAGAAGCAGCCTGGCTCAATGGAAAGATCCCAGGCTGTGGAGTTGGGGTCATGGGTTCAAATCCCGGCTCCGCCAATTGTCAGCTGTGTGACTTTGGGCAAGTCACTTCACTTCTCTGGGCCTCCGCGACCTCATCTGTAAAATGGGGATTAAGACTACGAGCCCCCCGGGGGACAACCTGATCATCTTGTAACCTCCCCAGCGCTTAGAACAGTGCTTTGCACATAGTAAGCGCTTAATAAATGCCATTATTATTATTATTATTATTATTATTCCTGGCTCTGCCGCTTGTCTGCCGTGTGAACTTGGGAAAGTCACTTCGCTTCCCTGGGCCTCAGTTACTTCATCTGTAAAATGGGGAATAAAAGCCTGAGCCCTATGTGGTACAGGGACTGTGTCCAACTCAATTACCTTGTATCTATCCCAGTGCTTAGTACAGTACCTAGCACATAGTGAGCACTTAACAAATAGGAGCACTTAACAAATACCAGAATTATTATCATTATTAGATCTACAGATCTAACAAATGCCATTATTATTATTATTATTATTATTATCTACAGCCACGGCCCCACAAACCCTTTCAGGACTCCCAACTTATGTTGCCTTGACATTCAGTACTTTTAAACATTCTATGAGTAATTCATTCTGTTTTTGGGTTTTTGTTTGCTTTTTTATGGTATTTGTTAAGTGCTTACTATATGCCAGTCACTGTACTAAGCACCAGATAGATACAAGCTAGTCAGTAGAACACCAGTCCAGGTCCCACATGGTGCTCACAGTCTTAATCCCCGCTGTATAGTTGTGGTAACTGAGGCCCAGAGAAATTAACTGACTTACCCAAGATCACACAGCAGACGAACAGCAGAGCCGGGATTAGAAACCAGGTTCTTCTGATTTCTAAGCCTGTGCTCTAGCTGTTAGGCGACACTGCTTCTCTGGTAATCTGGCATTTATTAAGCTCTTACTATGAGTCGAGGGCTGGGAAAGCTACACATCATCAAACTGGTCACAGTCTCTGTGTTAGCCGGGGCTCACGGTTTAAGAGTTAGGGAGGACAGGTATCGTTTCCCCATTTTGTGAAGGAGAAAACTGAGGCCCAGAAAGGTTAAGTGACTTCCCATAGGTCACACAATAGGCCAGTGGATGATCTGGAATTAGAATCTGAATCTACAGAGTCCCTATCATGTGCTTTTTCATATAGGCCACACTGTCTTCCCACCAACATAAGTCTTATTGCTCATTGTGGGAAGGAACGTTGTCTACCAACTCTGTCGTATACTTCCAAGTGCTTAGCATGGTGCTCTGCCCATAGTAAGTGCTCAATAAATATCACTGATGATGCTATAGGGAGCCTTCTCAGATAATTCTCTGGAACTGGCATCCCTAAAGCTGCAGAGTAAGCAGAGGCCTTGAGCCATGTGGATAGCACAGAGGGAGACAGTTGCACCCACCAAAGTGGCACTCAGAAAAGTGGTAAAGTCGCGCCCTTTTGCTAGGGACATCTCACCTGCTCGAGTTTAGGGGGAAAACCAAATTCAAACAAGTATTCAAAACTCAGGTGAGGACCTCTCCCTTGTTCCGTGTTTTTCCCTGCCCCCAGGCTTCTTTCTGGTTATGGAGCTTCCAAATTCCAGGATTGGGAACACATTTATCACCCTGTCTAGGTCAGAAAAGGAAATGTTAAGGCCTGGAGAACCACAAGGCAGCCCTCAGAAGCCCTTTTAGATTTGGACTCAGCAGGATGAGGGGAATATCTCTCCACCTAGCCCTTGGCCCTCAGCAGATAATCCATGGGCCAACTGTCCCCCTGCTGAGAGGGCAGGTGTTGAGTAATAGGCCACATTAAACTTCAAGTCATCGGAAATCTACAGTAGAGTCAACAGCCCAGGGGCTATTCACTCAATCGTATTTCTCGAGCGCTTACTGTGTGCAAAGCACTGTACTAAGTGCTTACTATTTTAAAAGCACCTAAGGCGGGCTTAGTGCCGTTCGGAGAGACGGGAGCTGATCCTATTAACCAAGAAGGGCGGGAGTCAGGGGAGGAGTGATGGAGGAGCCGGGAGAGTCGAGGGCAGACTTGGGACAGGCCGTGGGTCTGGGAGAGAGGGGCTGGAACGCTCTGAGCCTGCTTTCTCTCACCTGCTCTGGCAGGCTGCTCTGGAGTGCCCCATGCCTGATGGCTGGCACGGAGGCAGAGGGGCTGGCATCACTGGGGAGACTTCTGGCCGAGGTGGCATTCCTCCCTGTGGCCCAGCCAGCAGCTCTGCACCCCGGCTTCTGAGGAAAAGTAGGTGACGGAAAGCCCAACCCTCGGGAACCAGCAGAGAATCCCGCTCTGCTCCGTGCTACCATGTTGAGCCAAGTACTTATCCAATGCCTCTTTGACTACTGCATCTGACTCCTCGCTGACATCCCAGCCTCCTCTCTCTTCCCATTCCAATCCATACTTCCCTCTGCTGTATGGATCACTCACCAAGAAAAATGTTCAGGCTATGTCTCCCCACTCCTCAAGAATCTCCAAGGGTCGCCCATCCACCTCCGCATCCTTACCATCAGCTTTAAAGCCCTCAATCAGCTCATCCCAGCCTACCTCAATGGTGATAAATACCATCATGATTATTATTTATTACCTCACCTCACTGCTCTCTGACTACAGTGAGGCCCGCACACTCCGCTCCTCTAATGCCAGTTTACTCACTGTGCCCCGATAATAATAATAATGATGGCATTTATTAAGTGCTTACTATGTGCAAAGCACTGTTCTAAGCACTGGGGAGGTTACAAGGTGATCAGGTTGTCCCACTGGGGGCTCAAAGTCTTCATTCCCATTTTGCAGATGAGGGAACTGAGGCACAGAGAAGTTAAGTGACTTGCCCAAAGTCACACAGCTGGCAATTGGCGGAGCCGGGATTTGAACTCCTGACCTCTGACTCCAAAGTCCGTGCTCTTTCCACTGAGCCACGCTGCTTCTCATAGATAGAGCTCATCTATCTTGCCACCGACCCCTTTCCCACATCGTCCCCCTAGTCTGGAATTCCCTCAGACCACCAATCTCCCCACATTCAAAGCCTTATTAAAATCATATCTTCTCCAAGAGGCCTTCCCCGATTATCCCCTCTTTTCCCAGACTCATTCTCTATCTGCGTCGTCTATGCGCTTGGATCTGTGGATCTTCTAGACTGTGAGCCCACTGTTGGATAGGGACCGTCTCTATATGTTGCCAACTTGTACTTCCCAAGTGCTTAGTACAGTGCTCTGCACACAGTAGGCACTCAAGAACTACGATTGAATGAATGAATGAATCTGTGACCTTTGGACGTTTGATTTCCGCCCCACAGAATTTGCATGCATATCTTTAAATGATATATTATATATGAACTTATTCATTATATATTCATTATTCATTATATATGAACATTATTCATCTTAATGTCCGTCTCCCCCTCTAGACTATAAACTTGCTATGGTCTGGGAAATGTGCCTGTTAATTCTGGGTATCGTACCCTCCCAAGTGCTTAACACAGTGCTCTGTGTGTAGTAAGTGCTCAATAAATATGATCGATCCACTGATTGATCAATTGCTCCCTCTGGTCCCCCCAGGGAGAAGCTTTCCTTTCCGGACAGTTCTGATAGGCTGGGGTGGGATGTGGGCCGAGGCAGTGGGAATGGGGGTTCAAGTTTCTGCCCCGGGGGCCGGCCAGAGGAGCTGAACAAACTTCCCCATTTTCTGCCACAGGGTCCTACTCTTTACGCTCTCGGATAACGTAACCAGAGACGAACTGAAGTCGATCACTTTTCTTTTGAGCAATGAACTCCCCAAGTCCCGCCTGGACAATAAGGTGAGCTCCGTGGTCCTTCTCCGCACCCATCTCTGTTCTCCAAAATTCAGATGGGAGACAGAGCTCTCCACAAAGGGATCAGAAGTGTCTCTCTGAGCCAGGGCCTGGCCTAGATTCCCTCCACATTCTTCCTCCGCAACTTTATCCTGGAGGATCTGGCATCTGGGAAATAGAATGGGGCCACGGGCTGGTGATTTGGAGACTGGGAACGGGCCAATCTGTCTTTCTAAAAAACAGTTCAATCCGGTCCAATCTTTGGCTTTGTTCCTCGCTTTCCTTCTCTTCCCCCCATAGACCCTGATGGGCATTTTCATTGAGATGGAAAAGAAGGGCATCCTGGGAGAAAACAACTTGGATATTCTGAAGGAAATCTGTGACAAAATCGACAAGACCCTGCTGGGGAAAATTGATCACTATGAAGAGAGAAGAGCAGGTAAGACCAAGATAGGGGCTGGAGGTGATGGCCCCCATAGAAGAATAATATATTTCCAATAGAATCTTAAAACAATAATATCTTTCTGATCAGTTCTGCCTCAGTAGGTGAGTCAACGGACAGAGGCCAAAGGTTGGGAGATGGGAGTAAAGCTGAGATTGGAGTTTTCCAGATTGATGCCTCTTTTTAGCTATTCTTGCTTCTACCCAAAGCTTTCTGAAGTTATAGTACGTTTGCTCGCTGTGGGCAGGGAAAGTGTCTGCCAATTCTGCTGTATCGTCCTCTCCTAAGTGCTTAATTCAGTGATCTGCACACAGTAGGCACTCAGTATATAATATTACTCAGTATATAATATAATTTCCCCCTTTTAGACTGTGAGCCCACTGTTGGGTAGGGACTGTCTCTATATGTTGCCAATTTGTACTTCCCAAGCGCTTAGTACAGTGCTCTGCACATAGTAAGCGCTCAATAAATGCGATTGATGATGATGATGATTATTAATAATAACAGTGGTATTTGTTAAGTGCTTACTATATACCTAACACTGTTGTAAGCACTGGGGTAGATACGAGACAGTCAGGTCCCATACGGGGCTCCCATAATAAGTAGGAAGGAGCACAGGTGTTGAATCCCCATTTAGCAGATGAGGGAACTGAGGCACAGAGAAGTGAAGTCACTTGCCCAAGGTTGCTCAGCAGGTAAGTGGCAGAGCCGGAATTAGAACCCAGGTCCTCTGACTCCCAAACCCGGGCTCTTTCCACTAGGCCACGCTGCTTCTCTAAATTTCATTGATTGATTAATATGGACCATGGACCACACTCTTATCACCACCGAGGAGAAGGATGGCGGAGCTGGTCCAGGTGGTTTGAAAGTCAATCAGAGAGCAGCCGGTAGTGGTTTAGCTCCTCCAGTGGTGTTATTTAGGTGATATTTAGACCAGTGGTGTTATTTAGACACCATGCCCAAGTGCTCACTCTGGCACTTTGGTCCCACTTGGGAGTCATTTACATTTTAGGGAATGTGACTCTTTATTGTATTATTATTGTTATTATTATTATAAATAATAATGATAATTGTGGTATTTGTAAAGTGCTTACTATGTGCCAGGCTGTACAGCTGTATTTGGATACAAGCTAATTTTGTTGGACACAATCCCTGTCCCACATGGGGCTTGCAGTCATTTATTCAGTCAGTCGTATTTATTGAGCGCTTACTGTGTGCAGAGTACCATACTAAGCACTTGGAAAGTACAATTCGGCAACAGATAGAGACAGTCCCTACCCAACAATGGGCTCACAGTCTAGAAGGGGAAGACGGACAACAAAACAAGAGAAGTAGACAGGTGTCAATACCAATCCTCATTTTGCAGATGAGTTCGCTGAGGCCAAGCGCTTAGTACAGTGCTATGTACACAGTAAGCGCTCAATAAGTATGATTGATTGATTGATTGATTGAAGTGACTTG
This sequence comes from Tachyglossus aculeatus, assembly GCF_015852505.1. Taxonomy (NCBI): domain Eukaryota; kingdom Metazoa; phylum Chordata; class Mammalia; order Monotremata; family Tachyglossidae; genus Tachyglossus; species Tachyglossus aculeatus. The sequence goes on from NC_052072.1 coordinate 6,414,343, forward strand.
CCCAAGGTCACACAGCAGACAAGTGGCAGAGCTGGGATTAGAACCCAAGACCATCTGACTCCCAGATTCGTGCTCTATCCACTAGGCCAATGTGATGCCATGCTGTCATATTGTACTCTCCCAAGAGCTTAGTACAGAGTTCTGCATATGGTAAGCGCTCAATAAATACGACTGACTGACTGACTTTTGGATGAAGAATAGTCAGTAGAGACCCCCAAGTGGTTCTCTAGAGGGGAGACCTGCGTCCCATCTGAACCCACACTAAGATGTTCCTTATGCACATTAAACAACGGTGGACAGCAATATAATTTATTGGAGTTAAAATATTATTTTTAACCCTCTGCCACTGACTCCTAACCCTGAAGGTATCCATCTTGATTTTTTTCTAGTTCAAGGACTTTCCAGTGGTTTTCAAGAAATGTCAGATGCTCGAGGGGAACAAGGAAGCCAACCCCAGGTAACAGGACAGTCCCATTTTTTGAACTCATCCTGGATTCCGTTTGCCTCTTTGGTGCCTACGCACAGGGATAGAAACAGTCACACACTGTTGGGGGTTTTTTATGGCATTAATTAAGCACTCACTATGTGCCGGTCACTGTACTAAGCGTTGGGGTAGATATGCGATCATCAGGTTGGACATAGTCCCTGTCCCACATGGGGCTCACAGTCTTCAACTCCGTTTTCCAGATGAGGGGACAGAGGCTCAGGGAAGCGAAGTGACTTGTCTTATAGCAGACAAGTGGCAGAGCGGAATTGGAACTCAGGTCCTTCTGACTCCGAGGCCTGGACGCTATCCACTAGGTAACGCCGCTTTTGTTGGCGGGGAAGCAGATGGCACCCACTCTGAGCCACTGTAACAATCGGGGCCGGAGAAGAAAATCAGGGTTTCCATTTTTGGAACCCATCCTCCTCGTTTCTTTCCTGGGCCTCCATCCCAAACCCAGAGTTCAGGAGGGTAGGCCAGACTCTACACCAGCTGGGTTAGAAATCAAAACGTTTAGCACACAGTAAGTGCTCAATAAATACAATTGAAAAAATGATAACTGGGTTTCGCCTCTCCCGTTTGATACGTGGGCTCACATGGTAGCTTAATTCTTCCTAGAACTTTAGATGTCAAAACTGCTGCTTCTCTGCCATCAATCAATCAATCGATCGTATGTATTGAGCGCTAATTATGTGTACAGCGCTGTTCTAAGAGCTTCGGAGAGTACAACAGAATTAGTAGACACGTTCCCTGCCCATAATGAGCTTACAGTCTACAGGCTGTAGGAACAGTAATAGTAATAATAATAACAATGATAATAATAATAATAATACTGGCATTTGTTAAGCACTTACTGTATGCCAAGCACTGTTCTAAGCGCTGGGGTAGGTACAAAGTAATCAGGTTGTCCCACGTGGGGCTCACAGTCTTAATCCCCATTTTACAGATGAGGGAACCTCAGCACAGAGAAGTTAAGTGCCTTGCCCAAGGTCACACAGCAGACAAGTGGCAAAGGCGGAATTAGAACCCACGTCCTCTGACTCCCAAGTCTGTGCTCTTTCCATTAAGCCAAGTAGCTTATGGTGGTATTTGCTAGACGTTTATGATGAGAAGCGGCGTGGATTAGTGGGTAGAGCATGGCCTTGGGAGTCAGAGTCAGTCACACAGACAACCATATTTACTGAGCACTTACCGTGTGTGCACTTCCCAAGCACTTAGTACAGTGCTCTGCACACAGTAAGCTCTCAATAAATACAATTGATTGAATGCAGAGCACGGTACTAAACACTTGGGAGAGTATAGTATAACAATAAACAGACACATTCCCCTCCCACAATCAATCAATCAATAGTATTTATTGAGTGCTTACTGTGTGCAGAGCACTGTACTAAGCGCTTGGCATATACAGTCCCTACCCAACAGTGGGCTCACAGTCTAGAACGAGCTTACAGTCTGGAGGGGGAGATAGACACTAATATAAATGAATAAACTACAGAGGACTTGAATTCTAATCCAGACTCCGCCGCTTCCCGGCTGTGTGATCACGGGCAAGTCACTTCACTTTCCCGTGCCTCAGTTCCCTCATCTTCAAAATGGGGATTGAAGACCGGTTCTCCTTCCTACCGAGTCCTCATTTCTGGGCCATTCGGGAAAGTAGTCGGCCGTGGTTCAGGAGCACGTTCCCAGGGCCTCACATTATCTTCCCCAGAAAATTGTCTCCCGTTTTACACCATTCCAATTCAAGATGCGATCTTCATCATCATCATCATCAATCATATTTATTGAGCGCTTACTGTGTGCAGAGCACTGTATTAAGCGCTTGGGAAGTACAAGTTGGCAACGTATAGAGACAGTCCCTACCCAACAGTGGGCTCACAGTCTAAAAGGGGGAGACAGAGAACAAAACCAAACATACTAACAAAATAAAATAAATAGAATAGATAGGAAACGACCGTGCTGTAAGCCCGGGGAGATCCTGGAAGTAGCACACTGGGGATTTCTCAAAGATGATTTTCTCCTGATGGAGACCATTAGTCAAACACACGCAGCGCGGCAGAGTGAGAATCAAATGATTATTATCATTATTATTGCTATTAATACTAATAATGGCATTTATGAAGGGCTCATAAGAGGCCAAGCACTGTACTGAGCTCTGAGGCAGTTACAAGAGAAGCAGCATGGGCGGAGAAGCAGAGAAGCAGCGTGGCCTAATGGATGGAGCCCGGGACTGAGAGTCAGAAGGTTGTGGGTTCTAATCCTGGCTCCGCCACTTGTCTGCTTTGTGACTTTGGTGAAGTCACTTCACTTTTCTGTGCCTCGGTTCTCTCATCCGGAAAACGAGGATGAAGACTGTGAGCCCCACGTGGGACAGGGTCTGTGTCCAACCCGATTTGCGTGTTGTATCCACCTCAGCGCTTAGTACAGTGCTTACTACATAGTAAGTGCTTAACAAATGCCACGATTATTATTATTACAAGCGTAAACTCATCATTCGGTGGGTTTGGTAGGTTCGGTGAATCCTGTGGGCTTGGTCAGTTTCCCCGGGTGATTTTCACCGTCAGGGGAGGCTTCAGAGGAAAACGAAGGGCCGCTTTATTTGGGGACTTGCATGTGTTTTCTTCTTTTCTCCAGAAAAATGGTGATTTTTACAAAATGAACAGCAATCCTCGGGGATACTGCTTGATTATTAACAACTACAACTTCCAGCAAGCACGTGCAGAGGTTCCCAAGCTGAAGAAAATGAAAAACAGGGATGGGACGGACAAAGACGCAGGTATGATTGCATTGGACTCTCCCAAGCCCTTGGTACAGCCCACAGTAGGCGCTCAATAAATACCATCAATTGATTGATTGATTGATATGATAGAATCAGATTGACTGGAAGACCAAATCCCCACCTGGAATTCTCTGGTTTTCCCTTCAATTATGATTCGCTGCCCAGGAGAAATGTAGAGTGGGGGCTTTGTTCTCTCAGGGAGACTAAGGTGAGAGTCAAATTATTATTTTGATTATTATCATCATCAATCGTATTTATTGAGTGCTTACTGTGTGCAGAGCACTGTACTAAGCGCTCAGGAGAGGACATTATAAGAATAAACAGACACATTATGAGCCCTTTATAAATGCCATTATTAGTATTAATTATTGCTATTAATACTAATAATGGCATTTATAAAGGGCTCATAATGGGCCAAACATGGCATTCATTAATTAATTCATTCAATCGTATTTATTGAGCACTGACTGTGTGCAAAGCACTGTACTAAGCGCTCAGGAGGGGACATTATAAGAATAAACAGACACGTTCGCTTCCCACAAGGAGCTCACAGTCTAGAGGGGGAGACAAGCATTAATCTAAATAAACAGATAAATAAACTGAGCTCTGAGGCAGATACAAGGTAATCAGATCAGCAAAATAATAAGAATAATAATAATAATGTCATCTGTTAAGCGCTTACTATATGCGAAGCACTGTTCTAAGTGCTGGGGAAGATACAAGGTGATCAGGTTGTCCCACGGGGGGCTCACAGTCTTCATCCCCATTTTACAGATGAGGTAACAGGCACAGAGAAGTGAAGTGACTTGCCCAAAGCCACACAGCAGACAAATGACAGAGCCGGGATTAGAACCCACGACCTCTGACTCCCAAGCCCGGGCTCTTTCCACTGAGCCACACTGCAGCATGGAAAAGCAGCATGCAGAAGTGCCACTTCTCTCGTGATTTCCAACAACCACTGGTATTTATTGAGCACCTGAGGGCCTAACACTGTAGTAAGTGCTTAGGAGGGTTCAACAGATACCTGTTCCTCACTCTCAAGGGACTTACGATCTATTGAGGAGACAGTCCAAAATTATCTGCTAATAGTGGGGGAGAGAAAGAACGAGGAAACAACAGGGAAATAGCACAGATATACCAGGAGGAAAAAGGTGAATTAATGTGCCACCAAAAGAAGTTGTAGTAATCAATCAATCAATCAATCATATTTATTGAGCGCTTACTATGTGCAGAGCACTGTACTAAGCACTTGGGAAGTACAAATTGGCAACATATAGAGACAGTCCCTACCCAACATTGGGCTCACAGTCTAAAAGGGGGAGACAGAGAAAAAAAAACCCAAACATACTAACAAAATAAAAGTAATAGACACAATTGCAAGCTCCTTGAGGTATATATGTGTTACTCTATTTTATTTGTACATATTTACTATATTTATTTTATTAATGATGTGTATATAGCTATAACTATGTATTCTGATGGTATTGAAACCTGTCTATTTCATTCAATCGTATTTATTGAGCGCTTACTGTGTGCAGAGCACTGGACTATTTGTTTTGTTTTGTTGTCTGTCTCCCCCTTCTAGACTGTGAGCCCGTTGTTGAGTAGGGACCGTCTCTATGTGTTGCCAATTTGTCCTTCCCAAGAGCTTAGTCCAGTGCTCTGCACACAGTAAGCGCTCAATAAATACGATTGAATGAATGAATGAATGAACGAACTCTAGAACACACTCTTCTAGACTGTGAGCCCGCTGTTGGGTAGGGACTGTATATGTTGCCGACTTGTACTTCCCAAGCGCTTAGTACAGTCTCTGCACACAGTAAGCGCTCAATAAATACGATTGAATGAATGAGTTGAATGAATGAATTCTAGAACACACTCTTCTAGACTGTGAGCCCGCTGTTCATCATCATCAATCGTATTTATTGAGCGCTTACTGTGTGCAGAGCACTGTACTAAGCGCTTGGGAAGTACAAATTGGCAACATATAGAGACAGTCCCTACCCAACAGTGGGCTCACAGTCTAAAAGACTGTTGGGTAGGGACCGTCTGTATATGTTGCCAACTTGGACTTTCCAAGCGCTTAGTACAGTGCTCTGCACACAGGAAGCGCTCAATAAATACGAATGAATGAATGACTGAATGAATGAATGAATTGTGGGCAGGGATTGCCTCTCTTTATTGCTGTACTTTACTTTCCAAGGGCTGAGTATAGTGCTCTGCACACAGTAAGCACTCGATAAATATGATTGAATTGAATTGAAGTAGTAGTAATAGTAACTACGATAGCATTTATTTAGGTGCAATTCAGTGTACTAAGCACTTGGAAATGCATCCCAAAGGAGTGACATGTTAGCAATTCTGACATTTCAGCCTATCTCTCCGTACCCTATCATCACCATTTCTGAGAACTGTGGTAGATTCACAATCAATCAATCAATCAATCATATTTATTGAGCGCTTACTATGTGCAGAGCACTGTACTAAGCGCTTGGGAAGTACAAATTGGCAACATATAACATATATTCACAACTGACAAGCCACCATGCCAGAACAGTAGGACTTCATGCAACTCGGCTCATGCTGAGGTAGTCAACTCATTTAACTTAGGATATAGCACGGCCACACAGCAGACAAATGGCGGAGCCGGGTTTGGAACCCAGGACCTTCTGACTTCCAATCAATCAATCAATCGTATTTATTGAGCACTTACTATGTGCAGAGCACTGTACTAAGCACTTGCGAAGTACAAATTGGCAACACATAGAGACAGTCCCTACCCAACAGTGGGCTCACAGTCTAAAAGGGGGAGACAGAGAACAGAACCAAACATACCAACAAAATAGAATAAATAGGATAGAAATGTACAAGTAAAATAAATAAATAAATAAATAAATAAATAGAGTAATAAATATGTACAACCATATATACATATATACAGGTGCTGTGGGGAAGGGAAGGAGGTAAGACGGGGGGATGGAGAGGGGGACGAGGGGGAGAGGAAGGAAGGGGCTCAGTCTGGGAAGGCCTCCTGGAGGAGGTGAGCTCTCAGCAGGGCCTTGAAGGGAGGAAGAGAGCTAGCTTGGCGGAGGGGCAGAGGGATTGGGGGCATTCCAGGCCCGGGGGATGACGTGGGCCGGGGGTCGACGGCGGGACAGGCGAGAACGAGGTACAGTGAGGAGATTAGTGGTGGAGGAGCGGAGGTTGCGGGCTGGGCAGGAGAAGGACAGAAGGGAGGTGAGGTAGGAGGGGGCGAGGTGATGGAGAGCCTTGAAGCCCAGGGTGAGGAGTTTCTGCCTGATGCGCAGATTGACTGGTAGCCACTGAAGATTTTTGAGGAGGGGAGTGATATGCCCAGAGCATTTCTGGACAAAGATAATCCGGGCAGCAGCATGAAGTATGGATTGAAGTGGAGAGAGACACGAGGATGGGAGATCAGAGAGAAGGCTGGTGCAGTAGTCCAGACGGGATAGGATGAGAGCTTGAATGAGCAGGGTAGCGGTTGGGATGGAGAGGAAAGGGCGGATCTTGGCAATGTTGCGGAGCTGAGACCGGCAGGTTTTGGTGACGGCTTGGATGTGAGGGGTGAATGAGAGAGCGGAGTCGAGGATGACACCAAGGTTGCGGGCTTGTGAGACGGGAAGCCCGGCCACGCTACTGAACGCATTTCCCCCCTGCCTTGCTCCTCAGAGGCCCTGAGACAGATCTTCAAAGCTCTGGCCTTCTTGCCCGTGGTGTTGGAGGACCAGACGGCGAACCAGATCCTGGAGACACTGCAGAGGTTCCAGCGGATGGACCACTCGGCCCAAGACTGCTTCGTCTGCTGCATCCTCTCCCACGGCAACAGGGGCGTCGTCTACGGCACCGACGGCCAGCAGGCCTCCATCTGCAGCCTGACCTCTTACTTCACGGGCTCCCGCTGCCCGACCCTGGCCGGAAAACCCAAGCTGTTCTTCATCCAAGCCTGCCAAGGGGATGCCTACCATCTGGCCGTCGCCTTGGAGACGGACACGGGGCCGGCCGCGGCCTCTCCCGCCGAGCCGGACGCCGTGTTCCACGAGCGGTGCATCCCGGACGAGGCGGATTTCCTGCTGGGCATGGCCACCGTCAGCAACTGTGTCTCTTACCGGGTCCCCAGCACGGGAACCTGGTACATTCAGTCTCTGTGCCATCACCTGAGGAATCTGTGTCCCCTGTGAGTATAATCCTGGGGGTATTGGGGTTAATAATAATAATAATAATAATAATAATAATAATAATAATAATAATAATAGCATTTGTTAAGCGCTTACTATGTGCAAAGCACTGTTCTAAGCGCTGGGGGAATACAGTGTGATCATGTTGTCCCACGTGGGGCTCACAGTCTTAATCCCCATTTTTACAGATGAGGGAACTGAGGCTCAGAGAAGTTAAGTGACTTGCCCAAGGTCACACAGCAAACTTGTGGTGGAGCCGGGATTCGAACCCCTGACCTCTGACTCCAAAGCCCGTGCTCTTTCCACTGAGCCACACTGCTTCTCTTCAGCAACCTCCAGCAACTCCCTCCCCGCTCAGCCAATTCATCCATTCAATCGTATTTATTGAGCGCTTACTGTGCGCAGAGCACTGTACTAAGCACTGGGGAAGTATGCCAATGCTTGGGATCTGGGGAATATCAGCCCGAGCCTGGGAATCAGAAGGTCATCATCATCATCATCAATCGTATTTATTGAGCGCTTCCTATGTGCAGAGCACTGTACTAAGCGCTTGGGAAGTACAAATTGGCAACATATAGAGACAGTCCCTACCCAACAGTGGGCTCACAGTCTAAAAGGGGGAGACAGAGGACAAAACCAAATATACTAACAAAATAAAATAAATAGAATAGATATGTACAAATAAATTAAATAAATAAATAAATAGAGTAAAAAAAAAAAAGGTCATGGGTTCTAATGCTGGCTCAGCCACTTGCTGCTGGGTGACTTTACTTCTCGGGGCCTCGGTTCCCTCCTCTGTAAAATGGGGATTGAGAATGGCTTTTCTGAATGGCATCACTTTGTGGACTGTGGACTTTATCTACACTTCGTGTATCTGCTAGAGTGTATCTGCTAATTGTGGTATGTTGTCCTCCCCCAACCTCTTAGTACAGTGATCTAAGCGCTTAGTACAGTGCTCTGCACACAGTAAGCGCTCAATAAATACGATTGATTGATTGATTGATCTGCTCACAGTAGTCATTCACTAAGTACAATTGATTCAGGAGTGATATAGACTTTTAAAAGTCCCATGTGGATTTTGTCCCTTTAAATTCGCCTTACCTCCTTCCCCTCCCCACAGCACCTGTATATATGTATATTTGTTTGCCACGTATTTATTACTCTATTTATTTATTTTATTTGTACATATTTATTCTATTTATTTTATTTTGTTACTATGTTTTGTTTTGTTGTCTGTCTTCCCCTTCAAGACTGTGAGCCCACTGTTGGGTAGGGACCGTCTCTATATGTTGCCAACTTGTACTTCCCAAGCATTTAGTACAGTGCTCTGCACACAGTAAGCACTCAATAAATACGATTGAATGAATGTGAGCCTCACGTGGGACAGGCACTTAGTACGGTGACTAGCAACATAGTAAGCGCTTAACAATAATAATAATGATAATGATATTTGTTAAGCACTTACTATATGCAAAGCACTGTTCTAAGCACTGGGGGGATACAAGGTGATCAGGTTGTCCCACATGGGGCTCACAGTCTTAATCCCCATTTTACAGATGAGGGAACTGAGGCCCAGAGAAATTAATAATAATAATAATGATGGCATTTGTTAAGCACTTACTATGTGCAGAGCACTGTTCTAAGCGCTGGTGGGGATCCAAGGTGATCAGGTTGTCCCACGGGGGGCTCACAGTCTTAATCCCCATTTTCCAGATGAGGGAACTGGGGCCCAGAGAAATTAAGTAATAATAATAATAATGACGGCATTTGTTAAGCACTTACTATGTGCAGAGCACTGTTCTAACGCTGGTGGGGATCCAAGGTGATCAGGTTGTCCCACGGGGGGCTCACAGTCTTAATCCTCATTTTCCAGATGAGGGACCTGAGGCACAGAGAAGTGGAATTGCCCAAAGTCACACAGTAGACAATTGGAGGAGCTGGGATTTGAACCCATGACCTCTGACTCCAAAGCCCGGCTCTTTCCACTGAGCCACGCTGCTTCTCTAAAATACCATAATTATTATTATTATTATAAAAATGGGAGTCCACAAGAATGCTTCTTGGGGTCAGCAGCTCCTCGGGTCCAGTTGAGAGTCGTCCACAAAACTTCCCTGGCCATGAGCGTGCCTAGTTTGCCCTCGGCGCTTGTCTTCACTGGACATCTGACCTAGAATAATAATAATAATAATAATGGCATTTGTTAAGCGCTTACTATGTGCAAAGCACTGTTCTAAGTGCTGGGGGGGATACAAGTTGATCAGGTTGTCCCACGTGGGGCTCACAGTCTTAATCCCCATTTTACAGATGAGGGAACTGAGGCTCAGAGAAGTTAAGTGACTTGCCCAAGGTCACACAGCTCACACAGCTAGAACACCACTAGAATAGTGTGTGGGGGAAGTAGTGCGGCCTAATGTGGGAAGTAGGGAAGGAGCATGGCCCAGGGGATAAAGCGAGGCCCTGGAAATCAGAAGGATCTGGGTTCTAATGCTGCCTCTGCCACTTGGCTTCTGTGTGACTTTGGGCAAGCCACTTCACTTCTCTGCACCTTAATTCCCTCATCTGTAAAATGGGGATGAAGACTGGGAGCCCCATGTGAGACAGGGGCTATGTCCGACCTGATTAGCTTGTATCTGATTAGTTTGCTTCTGTAGAGAAGCAGCGTGGCTCAATGGAAAGAGCCCCGGCTTTGGAGTCAGAGGTCATGGGTTCAAATCCCGGCGCCGCCAATTGTCAGTTGTGTGGCTTTGGGCAAGTCACTTAACGTCTCTGGGCCTCAGTTACCTCATCTGTAAAATTGGGATTAAGACTGTGAGCCTCACGTGGGACAACCTGATCACCTTGTAACCTCCCCAGCGCTCAGAACAGTGCTTGGCACATAGTAAGCACTTAATAAATGCCACCATTATTATTATTATTTACCCCAGTGCTTAGCACAGTGCCTGGCACATAGTAAGCGCTTGACAAATTCCATTAAAAAAAAATACCAGGGGTGGTCTAACCAGGTAAGCCTTTCTGTTTAGTGTGGTTGCTGGGTTGGAAGAACGGGTTGTGAGCGTGCCCATAGTAATAATAGTGGTATTTGTAATTCATTCAATCATATTTATTGAGCACTTACTGTGTGCAGAGCACTGTAATAATAATAATAATGGCATTTATTAAGCGCTTACTATGTGCAGAGCACTGTTCTAAGCGCTGGGGAATTTACAAGGTGATCAGGTTGTCCACCATGGGGCTCACAGTGTTAATCCCCATTTTACAGATGAGGTAACTGAGGCCCAGAGAAGTTAAGTGACTTGCCCGAGTCACACAGCCGATGAGTGGTGGAGCCGGGATTTGAACCCTTGATCTCTGACTCCAAAGCCCAGGTTCTTTCCGCTGAGCCACGCCGCTTCTCAGCACTTCTCAGCACTGTACTAAGCACTTGATAAGCTATGCTGCGTTGGCTGGGAATCGAACCCGGGTCAACTGCTTGGAAGGCAGCTGTGCTCACCACTGTGCCACCAACGCTTACTTGAATCAGTGGTAAGCGCTGATACAATACAATCAGATAGGACCCTAAGTCCTGTCCCACATGGGGCTCCCAATTGAAGGGGAAGGGAGATTTTTTTTTTTTAATGGTTTGTATTAAGTGCTACAATATTCCAAGAACTGTCAGCCAATGGAGGGGTAAAGGTCATTGGCAAATCTGTGGACTGAAGGTCCACAGGGCTGTGGGGGGAATTCCCGATCAGCCCCCAGATTTCAAGCAGGGCCGTACTTAGGCCATCCCGAACAGAAGAAAATCTGCCGAGGAGGCAGCGGGTCCTAGTATTTGCTCTCAGTCAATCACTTATTAATAATAATCATCATCAATCATATTTATTGAGTGCTTACTATGTGCAGAGCACTGTACTAAGCACTTGGGAAGTACAAATTGGCAACATACGGAGACAGTCCCTACCCAACAGTGGGCTCACAGTCTAATAATGATGATGATGACATTTATTAAGCACTTACCTTTTGCAAAACACTCTTCTCAGTGCTGGGGAGGTTACAAGGTAATGAGGTTGTCCCACGGGGGGCTCACAGTCTTCATCCCCATTTGACAGATGAGGGAACTGAGGCCTAGAGAAGTGAAGTGACTTGCCCAAAGTCACACAGCTGACACTTGGCGGAGCTGGGATTTGAACCCATGACCTCTGACTCCAAAGCCCGGGCTCTTTCCACTGAGCCACGCTGCTTCTCCTTATTGAGCTTATTGCGCTTATTGAGTGCTTACTGTGCGCAGAGCGCTGTACTAAGAGGATGGGCGTCTGCTGTCCCGAATTCCATTCCCAGCTCAGTCAATCTTTTGCGTTTATTAAGTGCTCATGGCGAGCAGAGCACTTGAGCACTGTACTAAGCGCTTGGTTGCCCTCCTCCTCCCCACCCTCAACCCTTGCGGTCTGTTTTTCAGGGGAGATGACATCCTCACCATCCTGACCAAAGTCAACTTCGAAGTGAGCCAGAAAATTGACTTGAATAACCGGGGAAAACAGATGCCGCAGCCCATGTTCACCCTGAGGAAAAAGTTGGTCCTCCCCCCTCTCTGACCGGCTCCGACCGCTCTGGGCCCCGGGGCCACCGGGCTCGTCCCCGTTTACGGGCCGACACTGTCCCCAGACAGTCACCGGCCCCTCTCGGCCCTGACTCTCCTTCGTGCCGGAGGAGCCGGTTGCTCTTAGGCCATGGAGGGGTGGGAGGGTCACCAAGCCATCCGTTTGTCGTTGGTTTTCATTCAGTCAATAGTATTTATTGAGCGCTTATTGTGGGCAGAGCACTGTACTAAGCGCTTTGTAGAGGACGATACAATAATATTACAGACACACAGCGTGGCCTAGTGGCAAGACACTGGTTTGGGAGTCAGAGGACGTGGGTTCTAATCTCTAATCTTGTCTGCTGTGTGACCTTCGGCAAGGCACTTAACTTCTCTGTACCTCAGTTACCTCATCTAGAAAATGGGGATTAAGAACTGTGAACCCCATGTGGGACAACCACATTACCTTGTATCTACCCCAGCGCTTAGAACAGTGCTTGGCACATAGTAAGTGCCTAACAAATAACCTCATTATTATTATCGTTATTAGAACAATCAATCAGTTGTATTTATTGAGCGCTTCCTGTGTGCAGAGCACTGTACTAAGCGCTTGGGAAGTACAAGTTGGCAACATATCATCATCATCATCATCAATCGTATTTGTTGAGCGCTTACTGTGTGCAGAGCACTGTACTAAGCGCTTGGGAAGTACAAGTTGGCAACATATCATCATCATCATCATCAATCGTATTTGTTGAGCGCTTACTGTGTGCAGAGCACTGTACTAAGCGCTTGGGAAGTACAAGTTGGCAACATATAGAGACAGTCCCTACCCAACAGTGGGCTCACAGTCTAGAAGACTAGAAGATTAGAACACTATACTTAGTGTTTGGGAGAGGACAACATAAAAGGGTTCGTAGACATGTTCCCTGCCCAAAAGGAGCTTTCTGTCTAATTGTAATTGTAGTATTTGTTAAGGGCTTCCTAAGGGACAGGGACTGAACTGAGCACCGGGGTAGATAGAAGATAATAGGGTTGGACACAGTCCCTGTCCCACAAAGGGCTCACAGCCTCAATCCCCATTTTACAGATGAAGTAATTGAGGCCAAGAGAAGTGAAGTGACTTGTCCAAGGTCATATAGCAGACAAGTGGCAGAGCCCATGGAACCCCCAGGCCCATGTTCACAGTGCCTGGCACATAGTCAGCGCTTGACAAATACCATTAAAAAAAAATACCAGGGGTGGTCTAACCAGGTAAGCCTTTCTGTTCAGTGTGGTTGCTGGGTTGGAAGAACGGGTTGTGAGCGTGCCCATAGTAATAATAGTGGTGTTTGTAATTCATTCAATCATATTTATCCCTTTCACATATACATATACATATAATCCCTTTCAGACTGTGAGCCCACTGTTGGGTAGGGACTGTCTCTATATGTTGCCAATTTGTACTTCCCAAGCGCTTAGTACAGTGTTCTGCACATAGTAAGCGCTCAATAAATACGATCGATGATGATTTATTGAGCACTTACTGTGTGCAGAGCACTGTATTAAGCGCTTGATAAGATATGCTGCGTTGGCCGGGAATCGAACCCGGGTCAACTGCTTGGAAGGCAGCTATGCTCACGCCTAGCTCACGCTCACTACTCCACGCAGACCCCCTCCGTCCCGGTTCAGCTGGAGCCGACAGAGGCCAAAAGGCCATCACGAATCGGCTGCAGGAAATACGGTCTCTGAGACACATTTTCAACCACAACGTCACGTCTCAAACCCGGTTACTACCGGAAACGGAGACTTTCTGGAGTGCTGAAGACACTGACCTGACATAGCTTCCAGCCTGGTGCTAATCTACACTCAGAGGTCCTGAGACTCTGAAATTATTTATTTTAAAGCCACCCTTGGGATTAATGTCAACTCTGATGTTTCTCTGGCCGAGTCTCACCGGTTCTTACAACCTCACTCACTTCCAGATAACTCAGCTGTGGATGCCCCCCTTGGGCAGGTCACTTACCTTCTCGGGTCCTGAAACTCATCTGTAATTCAATATCTACTCTCCCTTTTACTTGGTCGCTTGATTATCTTTTATTTTCCCCGCTGCTTAGGAAAGTGCTTGGCAAATAGTAGCTCTTAACAAATACCACAGTTATAACTGTGAAGCTTACCTTGACTTCCCTTCCTTTGCAGTGGACTTACAAAGCCACGGAACTCATTTCCATTTATCGATAGATGGCAGCTTTATTTAGCGCAGATGATGGAAAAGCTCTAGTATTAGCATGTGACACAGTGGATGCAAAAGAAAACACTGAAAACTGAACATTGCATTTACACATGCATCTCCAAAGCTTGAATTCCCAAATCTTTCATTATGGGTACTTTGCACTGCTGCTGGATCATCATCCCATCTATATCAGCGCTTTGTCACTTTAAAAATATATATATTTATACTGTATTGGTCAATTCTTTGGATCTTGAACAGATTAATGCATTTTACATCAACTCCTTAGAGAAACTAAACTTCGCTGATGACGTTTTTTGCTGTTTTCCCAGGCCCCGTTGAAATCACTGATGAGGTAGACCAGCTCTCTTCTTTCAGCCCACTCCTGCCAGGCTAAGGCAGAGAGTATTCATTCAATAGTATTTATTGAGCGCTTACTGTGTGCAGAGCACTGTACTAAGCGCTTGGGAAGTACAAGTCGGCAATGTATGGTACCATTGTAACCAGTGGTGGGGTTACTAATTGGGCTGTAATCAGATTTCCTGAGGTAGTTTGGGAGCTGGAATGAAAGATGGGGGTGCCCTGGGGTGAACTCACAGGGCTCAAGGAGTTTACTTACAATCATCAATCATCATCATCATCAATCGTATTTATTGAGCGCTTACTGTGTGCAGAGCACTGTACTAAGCGCTTGGGAAGTACAAGTTGGTAACAATCCAGCGTGAGGTGACAGAAAGAGGAAAAAGTGGCAAGGTACTTTGCACTGCTGCTGGATCATCATCCCATCCCGGGGTAGGTAAAATATGTCATAAGCAGTGTGGTCTAGTGGATAGAGCGCAGGCCTGAGAGTCAGAAAGATCTGGGTTCTAATCCCATCTCCTCCACTTGCCTGCTGTGTGACCTTGGACAAGTCACTTCACGCCTCAGTTTCCTCATTTATAAAATGGGGATTAAGACTGTGACATGGGATTAGCTTGTATCGAACCCAGTGCTTAGAAAAGTGTTTGACACATAGTAAGCACTTAACAAATACCATAAGAAAAGTGCTACAGGAGTTTGTTCTTAAGTGCTTAGGTGACAATAGTGGTGTTGAACAGGTAGCGTGGGCTGGACTGGGGTGGAATATAAGCAGGGAAGATTGGAAACAAATTGGGGAAGACGTCCCAAGGGAGATGTGATTATTAAAGCCGGAAGAGCTGTTGGAGAGAGTAAGGGGGTTCAAGACATTGGGTTGGAGGTGGGAATACCAGCCAGGATGAATCCAAAAAGAAAGGGGGAAATCTAAAAAAGGAGGATTTAAGAAGATCAGGATTCTGACCTCGGTTCGGTTCTGCCTGTTATGACCTTGGGCAAGTCACTTAGCTTCTCGGGGCCTGAGTTTCCTCATATGTACTATAGGGATTAAATTACCTGTTCCCCCTCCTCCTTAGACTGCCAGTCAATCAGTCTGTCAATCGTATTTATTGAGCCCTTACTGTGAGCAGAGCACTGTATTAAGTGCTTGGGATAGACTGTGAGCCCAAAGTGGGACAGGAATTGTGTCTGTCCTGATAACATGGTGTCTATCCCAGCACTCAGTACAGTGCTTGGCACAGAATAAGTACTTAACAAATACTTAAGTTACTTTCACTGTACTCCTCTCTAATCTCTCTAGAACCTTGAGTACAAACACAAGGTAGGCGTTCAATCAAACCTGTGGACTGAATGAATCAATTCATTCATTCAATTGTATTTGTTGAGCGCTTACTGTGTGCAGAGCACTGTACTAAGCACTTGGGAAGTACAAGTTGGCAACACATAGAGACGGTCCCTACCCAAAAGTGGGCTCACAGTTTAGAAGGGGGAGAATCAATCAATGGGGTCTATCGAGTGCTTACTTTGTGCAGAGCACTGTACTAAGCGAGTGGATGAGAGAAAGAGAACAAGGTTAGCCAGCTGAATGGGCTAGCGTCTACTCACAGAGAAGAGTCACAATCCAAGCTTCTGCCCCATTGGCGCTTACGAGGTTCCCGATTAAAACCATATTATTGGAACCCGTCCACTGTCAAGCCGAATTATTGGCGGAAGTCGGGGGCAGCAGACCCTCGTCCCAGCGCTGAGCCTGAGTGGAAAGAGGGCTCCATTCCAATGAACTTCCAGGCTGGCTCCCGGGGGAGAAGGAGCAAGGTAGGGGGTGGAAGGTGAAGGGTGGATAGGAGGGAGGGAGATGCATTGCGGTCTGGTGGAAAGAGCCCAGGCTTGGGAGTCAGAGGTCATGGGTTCTAATCCCAGCTCTGCCACTCATCTGCTGTGTGACCTCGAGCAAGTCACTTCACTTCTCTGACCCTCAGTTACCTCATCTGTAAAATGGGGGGTTAAGACAATGGGCCTCATTGCGGGACATGGACTGCGTCAAATCCGATTATCTGGTGTCTACCCCAGTGCTCAGTACAGTGCCTGGCACATAGGAAGTGCTGAAATAATTCTATTAAAAAAGGAGAGGGCCGGGGCGGGAAGCATTGGTTATGTTGTCTGCGGGAGACGGAAGGTGACTGGAAGGATAGAACTCCTGGGAAAGAGAGCTTTAATCACACAGATGGAAAATACACAGCCACGTTCTGGTGGAGGGACAGGGAGACATAGGAGAGGGGGGGCAAGGGAGAGAAAGGGCAGGGAGAAAAGGGAGAGAGAAAAAAGGGAGAGGGAGAAAAGGGAGAGGGAGAAAAGGGAGAGGGAGAAAAGGGAGAGGGAGAAAAGGGAGAGGGAGAAAAGGGAGGGGGAGAAAAGGGAGGGGGAGAAAAGGGAGGGGGAGAAAAGGGAGAGGGAGAAAAGGGAGAGGGAGAAAAGGGAGGAGAGGGAAAGAAGGGAAAGCAGGGAGAGAAGGGAGAAAAGGGTGAGAAGGGAGAGGGAAAAAAGGGAGAGCAGGGAGAAAAGGGAAAGCAGGGAGAAAAGGGAAAGCAGGGAGAAAAAGGAAAGCAGGGAGAAAAAGGAGAACAGGGTGAGAAGGGAGAGGGAGAAAAGGGAGAGCAGGGAGAAAAGGGAGAACAGGGAGAGAAGGGTGAGAAGGGAGAGGGAGAAAAGGGAGATAAGGGAGAGAGAGAAAAGGTAGAAAGAGCAGGGAGAGCTGGGAGAAAGGGAGAGAAGGGCAAGAGAGAGAAGGGAGAAAGGGAGAGAAGGGAGAGATGGGAAAGAAGGGAGGAGGCGAGAACACGTGCAGGACACGAAGGCAGAACGAAGCCGACAGCGTGACTGGACCACGAGCCACGCATGCGCAGGCGGCGACCCTTGCAGAGCAGGGCATAAGGGGCCAAGCATGTTTGGGCGTGCTTGCCCTCTAAGGGAGTCCGGCAGCCAGGTGTCCGTGGCGGGCATGGGGACTGTGTGCCATCCGCCCCGTCTCTCCTTGCGCCCTGCCCCAAGGTGTTCAGGTGGACCTTCGGAACTCGGACCTGCTGGCCAGCATGCCCGAAGGCATCGTGGACGTCCGCCGCTGGACCCGCAGCTGGTCTTCGCTCCTGGACAAAATCTTCCGCCTGTGGGCAGGGGGCAAAACATTCAGGCCATTTCTCTCCTCCTCAAGACCTCCCAATAGTTGCCCATCCACCTCCATATCAAATAACAACTCCTCAGCTTTGGCTTTAAAGCCCTCAATCCCCTTGCCCCCTCCTACCTTCCCCTCGCTACTCTCCTACTGCATCCCAGCCCACACACTTTGCCTCTCTAATAATAATAATGATGATGGCATTTATTAAGCGCTTACTATGTGCAAAGTACTGTTCGAAGCGCTGCCTAATGTCAACCTTCTCACTGTGTCTCCGTCTTGTCTATCTGGCCACCGACCTCTTGTCCACATCCTGCCTCTGGCTAAACTGTGAGCCCATTGTTGGGTAGGGATCGTCTCTGTATGTTGCCTACTTGCAATAATAATAATAATAATAATAATAATAATAATGGCATTTATTAAGCGCTTACTAGGTGCAAAGCACTGCTCTAAGCGCTGGACTTGTATTTCCCAAGCGCTTTGTACAGTCCTCTGCACCCAATAAGCGTTCAATAAATATGACTGAATGAATGAAACTCCCTCCCTCCTCCTATCCCACAGACTTTTGACTCTTCCCCCCTTTCAGAGCCTTATTGAAGGCCCATCAGCGTGGCTCAGTGGAAAGAGCTCAGGCTTTGGAGTCAGAGGTCATGGGTTCAAATCCCGGCTCCGCCACTTGTCAGCTGTGTGACTTTGGGCAAGTCACTTCACTTCTCTGGGCCTCAGTTCCCTCATCTGGAAAATGGGGATTGTCTGTGAGCCCCATGTGGGACAACTTGATCACCTTGTATCTATCCCAGCGCTTAGAACAGTGCTTTGCACATAGCGCTTAATAAATGCCATCATCATCATCATCATCTCCTCCAAGAGGCCTTCCCTGACTAAGCCCTCCTTTCCTCTTCTCCCATGCTCTTCTGCGTCGCCTTGTCTTGCTCCCTTTATTCATCCCCCCTCCCAGCCCCACAGCACTCATGTAAATATCTATCATTTATTTATTTCTATTAATGCCTGTCTCCCTCTCTAGACTGCAAGCTTGTTGTGGGCAGGGAATGTGTCTGTTTATTGTTATACTGTACTCTCCCGAGCGCTTAGTCCAGTACTGTGCACGCAGTAAGCACTCAAATACAAATGAATGAGTGAATGAATGAAGCGGTGTCCTGCCCCACAAAGACACCCATTCGCGGTCCCTGGGGTCACCCTGGGGCTGGGGTGTCCCCAAGGGGTCGAGGGGAGGCAGAGGAGCGCTTGGCACAATGCTCTGCACACAGTAAGTGCTCAATAAATACGATTGAATTAAAGGTGGGAAAAGGACCCTGCTCTCAATCTAATGATACATCCTGAGAATCAAAATAATAATAAAAAGGACACAGGGTATCTCTTCAGCTCTGTGCCAAGGGCAGTACTAAGTGCTAGGAATGCGCCACACGATGAGATCAGACAGTCTCACACGGGGCTCACATCTAAGGGGGAGAGAGAACAGGTGGCCTAGTGGAAAGAGCAGGTCCCTAGGAGTCCCAGGACCTGAGTTCTAATCCCCACTCTACCACTGCTGCGTGACCTTGGGCAAGTCACTTCACCTCAGTTCCCTCAGCTGAGGAATGGGAATTAAATACCTGTTGTCCCTCCTACTTAGAGTTTGAACCCCATGTGTGACAGGAACTGCGTCCGACCTGATGAATTTGTGCCTGCCCAGCACTTAGAATGGTGTTTGAAATATAGTAAGCGCTTAACAAATACCATAAAAAACATACATAACATTCATTTTACATTTAAGAAATGCAAACAGAGAAGTTAAGTTTAAACAGGGGGAAAACCGACACATAAAATCAGGCAAGTAGTAGAGCCCAGATTAGAACCTAAGTCTCCTGAGTCCCAGACCTCTGCTAAAGCCCGGGCTTTGGAGTCAGAGGTCATGGGCTCGAATCCCAGCTCGGCCAATTGTCAGCTGTGTGACTTTGGGCAAGTCACTTGGCTTCTCTGTGCCTCAGTTACCTCATCTGTAAAATAGGGGTTGAGACTGCGAGCCCCCAAGGGACAACCTGATCACCTTGTAACCTCCCCAGCACTTAGAACAGTGCTTTGCACATAGTAAGCACTTAATAAATGCCATTATTATTATTATTATTATTATTATTATTATATTATTATTATTTCCACTAGGGCACCGTGCTACAATCAGAAGGTTTAGGATTCTGGCCTCCTCTCTACTCCTGACCCTGACTGTACCATCAGGCAGAGCACAGAACCTCTTTGTCTTAATAAGTATCATTGTTACATTGTTAAGTGCTTAGTACAGTGCTTTGCACACAGTAAGCACTCAATAAATACTACGGAATGGATATATGAATATGAAGTACAATCTACTTAGACTGTGAGCCCGATGTGGGACAGTGACTGTGGACAACCTGATTAGCTCGTTATCTACCACCGAGCTTGGCACAGAGTGAGTGCTAACAAATACCGCAACCATTACTATTATTATCAATTCCCAGACTGAGCCCCTTCCTTCCTCTCCCCCTCGTCCCCCTCTCCATCCCTCCCATCTTACCTCCTTCCCTTCCCCAAAGCACCTGCATATATGTATATATGTTTGTACATATTTATTACTCTATTTATTTATTTATTTTACTTGTACATATCTATTCTATTTATTTTATTTTGTTAGTATGTTTGCTTTTGTTCTCTGTCTCCCCCTTTTAGACTGTGAGCCCACTGTTGGGTAGGGACTGTCTCTATATGTTGCCAACTTGTACTTCCCAAGCGCTTAGTACAGTGCTCTGCACACAGTAAGCACTCAATAAATACGATTGATTGATTGATTATTATTATGTGCTAAGCGCTGTCACATCGGACACAATCCCACCTGGGTCTCATAATTTCAAAAGCCGAGAGCAGCTATTTTTAGAGAAGCAGCGTGGCTCAGTGGAAAGAGCCCGGGCTTGGGAGTCAGAGGTCATGGGTTCTAATCCCTACTCTGCCACTTGTCAGCTGTGTGACTTTGGGCAAGTCATTTCACTTCTCTAGGCCTCAGTGTAAAATGGGGATGAAGAGGAGAAGCAGCGTGGCTCAGTGGAAAGAGCCCGGGCTTTGGAGTCAGAGGTCATGGGTTCAAATCCCAGCTCTGCCAACTCTCAGCTGTGTGACTTTGGGCAAGTCACTTCACTTCTCAGTGTCTCAATTACCTCATCTGTAAAATGGGGATTAAAACTGAGCACCCCGTGGGATAACCTGATCATGTTGTAGCCTCCCCAGCGCTTAGAACAGTGCTTTGCACATAGTAAGTGCTTAACAAATACCATCATTATTATTATTATTGTGAGCCCCAGGGGTGGGACAACCTGATTACCTTGTATCCCCCCCCAGCACTTAGAACAGTGCTTGACACATAGTAAGCACTTAACAAATACCATCATCATCATTATTATTATTATTATTATGAGGCCTTCCCAGACTGAGCCCCTTCCTTCCTCTCCCCCTCGTCCCCCTCTCCATCCCCCCATCTTACCTCCTTCCCTTCCCCACAGCACCTGTATATATGTACATATGTTTGTACAGATTTATTATTCTATTTATTTATTTATTTATTTTACCTGTACATATCTAGTCTATGTATTTTATTTTGTTAGTATGTTTGGTTTTGTTCTCTGTCTCCCCGTTTTAGACTGGGAGCCCACTGTTGGGTAGGGACTGTCTCTAGATGTTGCCAACTTGTACTTCCCAAGCGCTTAATCCAGTGCTCTGCACACAGTAAGCGCTCAATAAATACGATTGATTGATTGATTGATTGATTGATTATTATTATTATCCCCATTTTACAAATGAGGAAACGGAGGCTCAGAAAATTTAAATGACTGGCCCGAGATTCCCCCAGCAGGCCAGGGGCAGAGCTGGATTTAGAACTCTCCCGACTCCGTGGTCCAGACTCTACCCACCAGGCCACACTGTCTCACCAGACCAAGCAGCTTCACCATTCATTCATTCAATCATATTTATTGAGCACTTACTGTGTGCAGAGCACTGTATTAAGCGCTTGCTTAGATCTCACCAGACCAAGCTGCTTCACCATTCATTCAGTCACTCAATTGTATTTATTGAGCGCTTACTGGGTGCAGAGCACTGTATTAAGCACTTGCATAGACACCTAACGCCTATCACAGAGTGGGCAAGAAATGTTTCACCATTCAGGGCCTCTCCAAACCGCGCGACCTCACCCGACCGCATTCCTCTCCCGGCCCCCTTCCCAAAAGCCCCCACCCCCTAAATTTGGGGCTGAGGAGACTCAGCCCTGCCCCACCTCAACCAGTCAGCCTTCCCAGACTGAGCCCCCACCTTCCTCTCCCCCTCCCCATGCCCCCCGCCTTACCTCCTTCCCCTCCCCACAGCACCTGTATATATGTACATATGTTTGTACGGATTTATTACTCTATTTTACTTGTACATATTTATTCTATTTATTTTATTTTGGTAATAGGCTTTGTTTTGTCGTCTGTCTCCCCCTTCTAGACTGTGAGCCCGCTGTTGGGTAGGGACCGCCACTAGATGTTGCCAACTTGGACTTCCCAAGCGCTTAGTCCAGTGCTCTGCACACAGTAAACGCTCAATAAATACTACTGAATGAAGGAATGAATGAAACACGTACTTGAGGACTGTGTTCTCCTCCATCAGGTACTTGAGCTGGACTCTGTATTTCTCTTCCATCTCTATCAGGGCACGGCTGAGGGTTTTCTCCACGTTGACCAAGGTGTTTCTCTGAAAGGACTCGCTCTCATTCTCGCCCGTCCCGCTGTCGACCCCCGGCCACGTCCTCCCCCTGGCCCGGAATGCCCTCCCTCCACACATCCGCCAAGCTCGCTCTCTTCTTCCCTTCAAAGCCCTACTGAGAGCTCACCTCCTCCAGGAGACCTTCCCAGACTGACCCCCCTTTTCCCTCTCCTCCTCCCCATCCCCTCCACCCTATCTTCTTCCCCTCCCCACAGCACCTGTATGTATGTTCGTACAGATTTATCACTCTATTTACTTTACTTGTACATATTTACTATTCTATATTTTATTAATGATGTGCATCTAGCTTTAATTCTATTTGTTCTGATGACTTGACACCTGTCCACATGTTTTGTTTTGTTGTCTGTCTCCCCCTTCTAGACTGTGAGCCTGTCGTTGGGTAGGGATGTCTCTATATGTTGCCGACTTGTACTTCCCAAGCGCTTAGTCCAGTGCTCTGCACACAGTAAGCGCTCAATAAATACGATTGAATGACTGAAAGGACGGCGGTGTTGGCTGGTGGGATTCTGATCCAGCGTGGCTCAGAGGAAAGATCCCGGGCTTTGGAGTCAGAGGTCAGGGGTTCAACTCCCGGCTCCACCAATTGTCACCTTGTGTGACTTTGGGCAAGTCACTTAACTTCTCTGTGTCTCAGTTACCTCATCTGTAAAATGGGGATTAAGATTGTGAGCCCCCAGTGGGACAATCTGATCACCTTGTAACCTCCCCAGCGCTTAGAACAGTGCTTTGCAGATAGCGCTTAATAAATGCCATCATTATTATCTTCTAGACTGTGAGCCCGTCTTCTAGATCCGTGAGCCCATTGTTGGGTAGGAACAGTCTCTATATGTTGCCAACTTGTCCTTCCCATGCGCTTAGTACAGTGTTCTGCACACAGTAAGCGCTCAATAAATACGATTGAACAAATGAATGAATGATCCCAGCCCCGCCCCGGGCAGCTCTATCCCAGGAGGGCAGTCAGCCGGGAGCGACTTCCCTTACCCGCGCCCCTCCTCACCCCGCCTTGCCCCTATTCCCCCCATGCTTCATTTATTCATTCAATCATATTTATTGAGTGCTTACTGTGTGCAGAGCACTGTACTAAGCGCTTGGGAATACAAGTCGGCAACATATAGAGAAGGTCCCTACCCGACAATGGGCTCACAGACTAGAAGGGGGAGACAGATAACCGAACAAAACATGTGGACAGGTTCCACGCTTCCACCTCCTCTGTACCCCCGCCCCACCAGCAATGCCCTGCCTCAGTCCACCTCACCCATCCTCCCCGGCACCCCCTCCGACCTCTCCCACGCCCCCACCTCTTTCTGGAGCTCCAGCTGCATCTGGTACAGGGTGGCATTCAGCGACTCCAGTGCAGACGCTTGCTCCAGGACTTCTTCCTCGGCCGCCTTTTCCGGGAGACAAGGAGGGGCTTTCCCAACCACCCATCTACCTACATACTGATCTCCCAGATCAGACCCAGAGACTCCATCTGGGCAGATATGAGCTGCTTCCCCCAGTCACCTCAGGATCAGGTACGGCTCTGAGGCCTTGGTTCTGCCTATTTCACTCACTTCTACTTGGCTACATGAAGTCCTCGGCACAGTGGATATTTGCAGAATTAGCCCACTGTTGGGTAGGGACTGTCTCTATATGTTGCCAATTTGTACTTCCCAAGCACTTAGTACAGTGCTCTGCACATAGTAAGCACTCAATAAACACAATTGATGATGATGATGATGATCACGCCCTTCATTTTTAATGTACCCGCCAAGCACCTGGGACGGGGCTCAGCCCATAGAAAGCACTCAATCAATACTTTTGGAAGAACCAGCGTGGCTCAGTGGAAAAGAGCCCGGGCTTTGGAGTCAGAGGTCCCAGCTCTGCCAGTTGTCAGCTGTGTGACTTTGGGCAAGTCACTTCACTTCTCTGGGCCTCAGTTACCTCATCTGGAAAATGGGGATGAAGCCCGTGAGCCCCACGTGGGACAACGTGATCACCTTGTAACCTCCCCCAGCGCTTAGAACAGTGCTTTGCACATAGTAAGCGCTTAATAAATACCATTATTATTATTATTATTAACCAACAGTTGTATGTCTGAACTGAAAACTGAATTCATTGCCATCTTAAAGTCCACTGTTACTCTCAGTTTCCTTCGACATTTTTCCCCTCCTTCTGAAACTCTGTAATCATATACGAGTCAGATGTCTTCCCCGATGTTATCTGACAATTACTCTCCCACCTTCAAATAGTAATAATAATAATAATAATAATAATGATAACAATGATTATGGTATTTGTTAAGTGCTTACTATGTGTCAGGCACTGTACTAAGTAAATAGGGTTGGATGCAGTCGCTGTCCCTCGTGGGGCCCACAGTCTCAATTCCCGTTTTACAGATGAGGTCACTGAAGCCCAGAGAAGTAAAATGACTTACCCAAGGGCAGACAAGTGGTGGAGCTGGGATTAGAACCCATGACCTTCTGACTCCCGGGCCTTTGGTGTTTCCATTACACCCTGCTGCTTCTTCAAAGCCTTACTGAAGGTTCATCTCCTCCCAGGGGCTCCCCTTGCCTAAGCCCTCCTTTCCTCTTCTCCCACTCCCTTCTGCGTCCCCCGACTTGCTCCCTTTATTCACCCCCCTCCCAGCCCCACACCACTTATGTACATATATATAATTCATTTATTTACTTATTTACATTAATGCCTGTCTCCCTCCTCTAGACTATAAGCTCCTTGCGGGCAGGGAATGGAGAAGCAGTGTGGCATAGTGGAAAGTCTTCTAGACTGTGAGCCCGCTGATGGGTAGGGACCGTCTCTATATGTTGCCAACTTGTACTTCCCAAGCGCTTAGTACAGTGCTCTGCACACGGTAAGCGCTCAATAAATATGACTGAACGATTGAATAGAGCACGGGCCTGGGAATCAGAAGGACCTGTATTCTAGTCCTATCTCCACCACTCGTCTGCTGTGTGACCTTTGGCAAGTCACTTAACTTCCCCGGGCCTCAGTTTCCTCATCTGTAAAATGGGGGTTAAGACTGTGAGCCCCAAAGGGGACATCTTGATGACCTTGTATCTTCCCCAGTGCTCAGAACAGTGCTTGGCACATAGTGAGCGCTTAACAACCACCATAATTATAATTGTTATTGTGTCTGTTCATTGTTATATTGTACCATCCCAAGCACTTAGTCCAGTGCCCTGCACATAGCAAGCACTCAGTAAATACGACTGACTGAGCGAATGACTTCCCTGTTAAGAGGGGAAGCTCTCTGTGGGCAGGGGAGGTGTCTTGGCCTTCTGATGGACTATCAGAAGCAGCAGCGTGGCTATGGAGTAGCAGCGTGGCTCAGTGGAAACAGCCTGGGCTTTGGAGTCAGAGGTCATGGGTTCAAATTCCAGCTCCACCACTTATCGGCAAGTCACTTCACTTTTCTGGGCCTCAGTTACCTCATCTGTAAAATGGGGATGAAGACTGTGAGCCCCCCATGGGACAACCTGATCACCTTGTTAACCTCCCCAGCGCTTAGAACAGTGCTTCGCGCATACTAAGAGCTTAATAAATGCTATCATCATTATCCCACATGCTCAGTACAGTGCATTGTACTCAGGAGGCCATCGCTCACTAAATAGCACTACAAGTTTGGGCCTGTTTGACTGGAGCTAACGTCCACTGCTGTGGCTGTCCCAGACTGAGCCCCCTTTTTTCCTTTCCTCCTCCCCATCCCCCCCCACCCTACCTCCTTCCCCTCCCCACGGCACCTGTATATATTCATTCATTCATTCATCACATTTATTGACCGCTTGCTGTGTGCAGAGCACTGTACTAAGCGCTTGGGAAGTCCAAGTTGGCAACATATAGAGACGGTCCCTACCCAACAACGGGCTCACAGTCTAGAAGTTTGTACAGATTTATGACTCTATTTTACCTGTACATATTTACTATTCTATTTATTTTGTTAATGATGGGCATCTAGCTTTATTTCTATTTATTCTGTTGACACCTGTCCACATGTTTTGTTTTGTTGTCTGTCTCCCTCTTCTAGACCGTGAGCCCGCTGTTGGGTAGGGACCGTCTCTATATGTTGCCGTCTTTTTACTTCCCAAGTGCTTAGTACAGTGCTCTGCACACAGTAAGCGCTCAATAAATACGATTGAATGAATGAACGTGGCTCCAGTTACCATGGCAACAGCCTTGTGGGCCAGAGGGGAAGTGGGCTGTCCGATGGCCACCCTGAACGCTGGGTCTGCGGGATCTGGGGCTCGGCTGGCCACAGATGATGATGATGATGCTGGCATTTGTTAAGCGCTTACTATGTGCAAAGCACTGTTCTAAGCGCTGGGGAGGTTAGAAGGTGATCAGGTTGTCCCACAGGAGGCTCACAGTCTTCATCCCCATCCTCCCCTCTGTCTTCTCCCACCCTCGACTGTCCCTCTCCTCTGCCAGAGACCCCATATCCTCTCCCTCCACTCCACTCCCGTTGGCTGGGATTTTCACGCATCCCGGCCAACACCGTTTTTTCCGGGGGTTTTCAGGGCCCTGAGAATCAGGTGACCTGGACGTCTGTGACTGCGCAACCAAAATGGAGCGTATGGTCATCTTAATAATGTTGGTATTTGTTAAGCACTTACTATGTGCAAGGTACTGTACTAAGCTCTGGGGTGGATACAAGCGAATCGGGTTGGACACAGTCCCAATCCCATGTGGGGTTTACAATCTCAATCTCCATTTTGCAGATGAGGTAACTGAGGCCCAGAGAAGTGCAGCGTGGCTCAGTGGAAATCAATCAATCAATCAATCGTATTTATTAAGCGCTTACTGTGTGCAGAGCACTGTACTAAGCGCTCGGGAAGTACAAGTCGGCAACACATAGAGACGGTCCCTACCCAACAGTGGGCTCACAGTCTAGAAGAAAGACTGTGGAAAGACAGTGGAAAGAGCGTGGGCTTTGGAGTCAGAGGTCAGGGGTTCAAATCCCGGCTCCAGCACTTGTCAGCTGGGTGACTTTGGGCAAGTCACTTCACTTCTCTGGGCCTCAGTTACCTCATCTGGAAGATGGGGATTAAGACTGTGAGCCCCCCGCGGGACAACCTGATCACCGTGTAACCTCCCCAGTGCTTAGAACAGTGCTTTGCGCATACTAAGCGCTTAATAAATGCCATTATTATTATCATTAAGTGTGGTGACTTTCCCAAAGGCCACATGACGAACAAGTGGTGGAGCCAGGATTAGCCAGCGACTCCCAGCCCATGCTCTATCCACTAGGCCATGTTGCTTCCCTCTTAACTGGGAACCCTGAGGATGGGAGGGCAGGAAAATAGTGACCGGGAGGGGATGAGGGTAAGTGGCTCTCCAGAGCCCAGATGTGAGTGGCTGTGAGATGGGGGAGATGGGAGAGGCTTGGAAAACCTGGGGAAAGGGGCTATGGAGTGAGGAGGAGAGGCCTGGAAACTCCGAATTAGTGCTGGGGAGAAGAGGACTGCGGGATTGAGAAGCAGCATGGCTCAGTGGAAAGAGCCCGGGCTTCGGAGTCAGAGGTCACGGGTTCAAATCCCGGCTCTGCCAATTTGTCAGCTGTGTGACTTTGGGCAAGTCACTTCACTTCTCTGGGCCTCAGTTCCCTCATCCGTAAAATGGGGATTAAGACTGTGAGCCCCCCGTGGGACAACCTGATCACCTTGTAACCTCCCCGGCGCTTAGAACAGTGCTTTGCACATAGTAAGCGCTTAACAAATACCATTATTATTATTATTATTATTATTGAGGGAGGGTGGGGAGCTCCAGATGCCAGGAGGGCTGCAGGAACCACAAGCTGTAGGTGCCAACATAGGTGGAGGGCCCGGCTAGGAAGGGCCCCAAGAGAGAAGGGCCAGGAAAGGAGGCCTGGACCTTAGTTCTTCCACCCAGCCCTCAGCGCGCGAGAAGCAGCATGGCTCAGTGGAAAAGAGCCTGGGCTTTGGAGTCAGAGGTCATGGGTTCAAACCCCGGCTCCACCAATAGTCAGCTGTGTGACTTTGGGCAAGTCACTTCATCATCATCATCATCATCAATGGTATTTATTGAGCGCTTACTATGTGCAGAGCACTGTACTAAGCGCTTGGGAAGTACAAATTGGCAACATATAGAGACAGTCACTACCCAACAGTGGGCTCACAGTCTAGAAGGGGGGGGGTGGTTGATAGGCAATCACTGGCGATTTTTGAGGGCGGGGGGGCGGGGGATGACATGATGTTGGCAACGCTGATCATACCTAGGCCAGACAACTACATAGTACAGCGCCAAGCGCTTCGTACACTTGACTTTTCTGTGCCTCAGTGACCTCATCTGTAAAACGGGGATTAAGACTGTGAGCCCCACATGGGACACCTGATCACCTCGTAACCTCCCCAGCGCTTAGAACAGTGCTTTGCACGTAGTAAGCGCTTAATAAATGCCATCAAAAAACAAATAACAACAAAAAAACGGTCTCTGCAAGGAATTTCTGCTCCCTTCTGAGGAGAAGCCAGGGGGATCCTTTCCCGATGGGGCTGGCCGCTCCCTCGCCTCCCAGCCCAGTGAAGCGCAGGGACTATCTCACCTCCTTGGCTCTCTGCATCTCCTCTAGCTTGACGCGTTCCTCTTCAAGCTGATGTTTGAGATCCTAAGGGAAGGTGTTTGGGCAGAAGTAAGGCCAACGGGCACGCTGATCCCTCAAGACTTCCCCCGACCCCGGGCCACTTCCTTCAGAAGGTTTCTTGTGGCCACCAGCCCCCTCACCCCACCCGGCTCTGATTCATTCATTCAATCGCATTTATTGAGCGCTTACTGTGTGCAGAGCACTGTACTAAGCGCTCGGGAAGTACAAGTTGGCAACATCTAGAGACGGTCCCTACCCAACAGAGGGCTCACAGTCTAGAAAACTCATCCTCTGATCCTCCCAAAGCCCCCGCCTCCACTGTCACCAGTACTTATTTTACTTGTACATACCTATTCTATTTATTTTATTTTGTTAATATGTTTGGTTTTGTTCTCTGTCTCCCCCTTCTAGACTGGGAGCCCACTGTTGGGTACGACTGTCTCTATATGTTGCCAACTTGGACTTCCCGAGCACTTAGTACAGTGCTCTGCACACAGTAAGCGCTCAATAAATACGATTGATTGATTGATTGATTGGTGATGGTGGGGTCCTCTGGACTGTAAAATTTTAATGGGCAGGGAACGTGTGTGCTAATTCTGTTGTATTGTACTCTCCCAAGCGCTTTGTTCAGTGCCCTGCACATAGTAAGTTCTCAATAAGTACGACGGATTGACTGTCAGAGTCCGGCCCCGCCCAGCTGTTCCTGCGAAGGGGATCTGGGCTCTCCAGCCAGGAGGGAAGTGTGAACTTTCTAGACTGTGAGCCCACTGTTGGGTAGGGACCGTCTCTATATGTTGCCAACTTGTACTCCCCAAGCGCTTAGTACAGCGCTCTGCACACAGTAAGCGCTCAATAAATGATTGAATGAATGAATGAATAAGTGCAGCTGTCTGACTTCCACTGCCCAGAGCCTCCCCAAAGCCAAACAAGACCCCAAAGCTAGAAGACAAAGTGCCTCGGGGCTCGGGAGAAGGGGGGAGATCAGCCCGGCCAAATGGAAAGAGTACTGGCTTGAGAGTCAGAGGACCTGGGTTCTAATCCTGACTCTACCATTTGTCTCCCCCTCCTACTTCACCTGGCTGATTTCCTACTACGTTCTGATTCCCTAAACGTTCAGGACACGTCACCCCCCTTTCCTCAAAAATCTCCAGTGGTTGCCTATCCACTTCTGTATCAAACAAAAACTCCTCACTATTGGCTTTAAAGCAGTCCATCCCCTTGTCCCCTCCTACCTCACCTCCCTTCTCTCCTTCTCCGCGCACCCTCCGCTCCTCTGGTGCCACTAACCTTCTCACTGGGCTTCCATCCCACCTGTCTCACCACCAATCAATATCAATCAATCGTATTTATTGAGCACTTACTGTGTGCAGAGCACTGTACTAAGCGCTTGGGAAGTCCAAGTTGGCAACATCTAGAGACAGTCCCTACCCAACAGTGGGCTCACAGTCTAAAAGGGGGAGACAGAGAACAAAACCAAACGTACTATCAACATAAAATAAATAGAATAGATATGTACAAGTAAAATAAATAAATAAATAAATAGAGTAATCAATCTGTACAAACGTATATCCATATATTCAGGTGCTGTGGGGAAGGGAAGGAGGTAAGATGGGGGGGATGGAGAGGGGGACGAGGGGGAGAGGAAGGAAGGGGCTCAGTCTGGGAAGGCCTCCTGGAGGAGGTAAGCTCTCAGTAGGGCCTTGAAGGGAGGAAGAGAGCGAGCTTCCAACCCCTGCCCCACATCCTGCCTCTAGCCTGGAAGGCCCTCCCTCTTCAAATCCTCCAAACAATCACTCTCCCCCGCTTCAAAGCTTTCCTGAAATCACATCTCCTCCAAGAGGCCTTCCCAGATTAAACCCCACTTTTCCTCATCTCCCACTCCCTTCTGCGTCACCCTGACTTGCTCCCTGTGCTCTTCCCCCATCTCGTCACCCCACAGCACTTATGTATATATCTATAATTTAATTTATGTACGTGGATGTCTGTTCATTTGTACTGATGTCTGTCTCCCCTTCGCTAGATTGTGAGCTCATTGTGGGCAGGGATTGTCTCTTTTTATTGCTGTATTGTACTTTCCCAAGCACTTAGTACAGTGCTTTGACACAGTGAGGGCTTAATAAATACGACTGAATAAAAGAAGACTACGACCCAGCCCGCACACTTGGCTCCTTGAAAACCAACCTACCTCAATCCTCACTCATCTCACTGCCAACTCCTTGCCCATGTCCTCCTTCTGGCCTGAAACTCACTCTACGCTTCATACCTGTATATATGTATATATGTTTGCACGTATTTATTACTCTATTTATTTATTTTACTTGTATATATTTATTCTATTTATTTTATTTTGTTAATATGTTTTGTTTTGTTCTCTGTCTCCCCCTTCTAGACTGTGAGCCCACTGTTGGGTAGGGACTGTCTCTATATGTTGCCAACTTGTACTTCCCAAGCGCTTAGTACAGTGCTCTGCACACAGTAAGCACTCAATAAATATGATTGATTGATTGATATCTGGAAGGCCACCTGTCTCCCCTCCTTCAAAGTTTTACTAACGTCACACCTCTTCCAAGAGGCCTTCCCTGATTAGGCCCTCATTTCGTCCTCCCGTCTACTTTGCCTATACAGCAAAAGCAGCGTGGCTCAGTGGAAAGAGCCCAGGCTTTGGAGTCAGAGGTCATGGGTTCAAATCCCGGCTCCGCCAATTGTCAGCTGGGTGACTTTGGGTAATTTCTCTGTGCCTCAGTTACCTCATCTGTCAAATGGGGATTAAGATTGTGAGCCCACCGTGGAACAACCTGATCACCCTGTAACCTCCCCAGCGCTTAGAACAGTGCTTTGTACATAGTAAGTGCCTAATAAATGCCATTATTATTATTATTATTATTATGTTGCATCCCTTATTTTGATGTTCACTCTGCCGTTTCCCTGGACTCTCCTATTCCCCTCATTAATGGTTTATTTTAATGTCTGTCTCCCTCTTTTGCCTGTGGGCTCTTCGTGGGCAAAGAAGCAACGGAGTCTAGTTGATAGAGCCCAGCCTGGGAGTCAGAAGGATGTGGGTTCTAATCCCTTCCCTGCCCCTTGTCTGCTGTGTGACCTTGGGCAAATTACTTATTTTCTCTGTGCCTCATCTGTAAAATGGGATTAAGATGGTGACCCCCAAGTGGGACACGGACTGTGTCTGACCTGAATAGCTAGTATTCATTCATTCATTCAGTTGTATTTATTGAGCGCTTACTGTGTGCAGAGCACTGTACTAAGCGCTTGGGAAGTACAAGTCGGCAACATATAGAGACGGTCCCTACCCAACAACAGACTATGCTCAAAGCTTAGTGCAGTGCCTGGCTCATAGTAAGCATTTAACAAATGGCACAGAAAAAATCTAATAATAACAAGAATAGTATTTTGTTTAGTGCTTACTATGTACCAGGCACTGTACTAAGCACCTGCATATATGTTTGTACGTATTTATTACTCTATTTATTTATTTTATTCGTACATTTATTCTATTTATTTTATTTTGTTAATATGTTTTGTTTTGTTGTCCCCCTTCTAGACTGTGAGCCCACTGTTGGGTAGGGACCGTCTCCGTATGTTGCCAACTTGTACTTCCCACGTGCTTAGTACAGTGCTCTGCACACAGTAAGTGCCCAATAAATACGATTGAATGAATGAATGAATGAATGAATGAATGAATGAAATGAAAGCACTGGGGTGGATACAAGCAAATTAAGTTGGACACGGGCCCCGGCCCATGTGGGGCTCACAGTCTCAACCCCCATTTTCCAGATGAGGTAACTGAGGCTCAGAGAAGTGAAGTGACTTGCTCAAGGTCTCTCAGCAGACAAGTGGCGGAGCTGGGATTAGAACCCATGACTTTCTGATTCCTAGGCCCGTGCTCTATCCACTAGGCCATGCTGCTTCTCATCTACCAGCTCTGCTAAACGGCATCTAGTGCAGTGGCTGGCCCACAGAAAGCGTTCAATAAGTGCCACCGGTTGATTGGTTGACTGCTGAAGCCCACACAGGCCTCAGGCCTGTAGTTACCTCTTTCTCTTGGAGGTAGGCATCACAGGTCAGCTTGCTGGCAACCTGGATCTTTTTCTTCTCCTCTTCTACATCCATCTCAAATTTCTTCATCAGTTTGAGTTCTATGCCGAGAGAAAGAGGCGCAGGCGAGTGAAGGTGTGTTTGTGTTAGAGAAGCAGCGCGGCTCAGTGGAAAGAGCCCGGGCTTTGGAGTCAGAGGTCATGGGTTCCGCCAATTGTCAGCTGTGTGGCTTTGGGCAAGTAACTTCACTTCTCTGGGCCTGTTACCTCGTCTGTAAAATGGGGATCAATAATAATAATAATAATAGCATTTATTACGCGCTTACTATGTGCATAGCACTGATCTAAGCGCTGGGGAGGTTACGAGGTGATGAGGTTGTCCCACGGGGGGCTCACAGTTTTCATCCCCATTTTACAGATGAGGGAACTGAGGCCCTGAGAAGTGAAGTGACTCGCCCAAAGTCACACAGCTGACAATTGGTGGAGCCGGGATTTGAACCCATGACCTCTGACTCCAAAGCCCGGGCTCTTTCCACTGAGCCATGCTGCTTAAGACTGATTAAAACTGTGAGCCCTCCGTGGGACAACCTGATCACCTTGTAACCTCCCCAGTGCTTAGAACAGTGCTTTGCACATAGCAAGCGCTAAATAAATGCCATCATTATTATTATTATTGTGTGTGTGCACATAGTTACGCGACCCCCCCGAGTGCAAAAACTCCTCACCCTGGGCTTCAAGGCTGTCCATCCATCCCCTGGCCCCCTCCTCCCTCCCCTCCCTTCTGTCCTTCTCCAGCCCAGCCCGCACCCTCCGCTCTTCTGCCACCGCTCACCTCCTCACCGGGCCTCGTTCTTGCCCGTCCCGCTGTCAACCCCCGGCCCACGTCCTCCCCCAGGCCCGGAATGCCCTCCCTCCACACAGCCGTCAAGCTATCTCTCTTCCTCCCTTCAAAGCCCTACTGAGTGCTCACCTCCTCCAGGAGGCCTTCCCACACTCAGCCCCCTCCGCCCCCTCTCCATCCCCCCCGCCTTACCTCCTTCCCCTCCCCACAGCACCTGTATATATGCTTGTACATATTTATTACTCTATTTATTTTACTTGTACATATTTATTCTATTTATTTTATTTGGTTAATATGTTTTGTTTTGTTGTCTGTCTCCCCCTTCTAGACTGTGAGCCCGCTGTTGGGTAGGGACCGTCTCTGGATGTTGCCAACTTGGACTTCCCAAGCAGTGCTCTGCACACAGTAAGCGCTCGATAAATACGATTGAATGAATGAATGAATGAATGAGCGTATGTGTATGGATGGAGAGAGAAACAACCACGCGAGAGACACAGAGGCAGAGTGAGGCCGGCGGCGTCTTTCTTCAGTGACCTGCCAGAGTTGACGAACAAAGTTGAGGCTTCTTGGGAGAACAAGACCTGAACCCAAGCAAGTCCTCGAAGTCCGTTGAAGGCGGGTTGGACCTCTCAACTCGCAGGCTGTATGATCGGAACACCCCACCACCGCATCCCGCTCCCTCTGTCCCCCTCTCCCAGTCCAGCCCTTCCTCTCTGCCTCGGGTGAAGAAAAACCCCATTTTCCAAGGAGTTTTCTGCAGGCCTCGGCCTTCGGTGGGGACAGGGGGGTATTCCCCCCTCGACTTACTCTGCTGCAACAGCGCCTGTTCTCGCTCCATCTTCTCACTCCTCTCCCACTCCGCCTTCCGCCTCATCCACTTCTCCTCCATCTCCTCGGCAATGCTGTCCTGAGACCGGATGGACGGGAGATGGGTGAGGGCTGGGGGTGCGGGAGGGGATGGGATGGGGGATCCTCTCCCAGTCCGGAAGGCCTTACCTGATACATTCGGAACATGTTCTTCAGGTACTTGTACTCCTTCATCATCTTCTCTGGACAAAAAGCGGGACCAAAAGGAACCGTTACCGTGGAACCCATCACCCGACGCTTTAAATCCGGATTTAAATCCTGATCACGTGACTATGGGAGGGGGCATGGAGGGGTTAGGTTTCTCTCCCCCTTCCCCTTCTTTCATCTACCCCTCCGGCCTATAATAATAATTATGGTATCTGTTAAGCGCTCCCTGCTTGCCAAGCTCCGTTCTAAATGCTGGGGTAGATATAATGTAATCAGGATGTCTCACGCGGGGCTCACAGTCTTCATCCCCATTTTACAGATGAGGTAACTGAGGCCCAGAGAAGTTAAGCGACTTTCATTCATTCATTCAATCGTATTTATTGAGTGCTTACTGTGTGCAGAGCACTGGACTAAGTGCTTAGGAAGTACAAGGTGGTAACATATAGAGACAGTCCCGACCCAATAGCGGGCTCACAGTCTAGAAGGGGGAGACAGACAACAAAACAACACATATTAACAAAATAAAATAAATAGAATAGTAAATATGTACAAGTAAAATAGAGTAATAAATCTGTACAAACATATAGACAGGTGCTGTGGGGAGAGGAAGGAGGTACAAGTAAGATGATAGAGTAATAAATCTGTACAAACATATATACAGGTGCTGTGGGAATGGGGAGGAGGAGACTGTGACCCTCTAGACTGTGAGCCTGTTCATTCACTCATTCAATCGTATTTATTGAGCGCTTACTGTGTGCAGAGCAATCAATCAATCAATCGTATTTATTGAGCGCTTACTGTGTACAGAGCACTGGACTAAGCGCTTGGGAAGTACAAGTTGGCAACATATAGAGACTTGCCCAAGGTCACACAGATGACAAGTGGTGGAGCTGAGATTAGAACTCACAACTAGAGCTCGGCAGGATGAACCCCGTTCCTTTTTGGGGGGAGGCCTGCAGCAGGGTTCAGAGGGGAGGGGAAAGAGTGTGTCGGCAGAGCAAGGTGGGAGGAGGTCTGAAGGCCCGTATTTATTCTTTACCGTATTTATTCAGCTCTTCGGGCTGGGGGATATATAAGCCCGTCAGAGGGCACTGGATGTCTGTCCTCCCCGGGGCTTGCAGTCCAAGAGGAAGGAGGATTGGTATTTTAGGCCCATTATACAGATGAAGAAATGGAGGCCCAGAGAGGCTAAATGACTTGCCCAAGGCCACCCCGCAGGCCAGTGGCTAGAACCTCCTGGCCCTTCTTTCCTCTTCTCCCACTCCCTTCTGCATCACCCTGGCTTGTTCATTCATTCATTCATTCAATCATATTTATTGAGCGCTTACTGTGTGCAGAGCACTGGACTAAGCGCTTGGGAAGTACAAGTTGGCAACATATAGAGACGGTCCCTACCCCTTTGTTCAAGAGAAGCAGCGTGGCTCAGTGGAAAGAGCCCGGGCTTTGGAGTCAGAGGTCATGGGTTCAAACCCCGGCTCTGCCAACTGTCAGCTGTGTGACTTTGGGCAAGTCACTTCTCTGGGCCTCAGTTCCCTCATCTGTAAAACGGGGATTAAGACTGTGAGCCCCACGTGGGACAAACTGATCACCTTGTATTCCCCCCAGCGCTTAGAACAGTGCTTTGCACATAGTAAGCGCTTAACTAATACCATTATTATTATTATCCCCTCTCTCAGCCCCACGTGGGACAACCTGATGACCTTGTATTCCCCCCAGCGCTTAGAACAGTGCTTTGCACATAGTAAGTGCTTAACTAATACCATCATCATTATTATTATTATTATCCCCTCTCTCAGCCCCATGTGGGACAACCTGATCACCTTGTATCCCCCCAGTGCTTAGAACAGTGCTAGGCACATAGTAAGTGCTTAACAAATGCCATCATCATCATTATTATTATTATTATTATCCCCTCTTTCAGCCCCACGTGGGGCAACCTGATCACCTTGTGTCCCCCCAGCACTTAGAACAGTGCTTTGCACATAGTAAGCGCTTAACAAATACCACTATTATTATTATTATTATCCCCTCTCTCAGCCCCACAGCACCTATGTCCACATCTGTCATTTATTCATTTCTATTAATGCCTGTCTCCCCTCCTCTAGACTGCACGCTCGTTGTGGGCAGGGAGTGCGCCTGCTTATTGTTATATTGCACTCTCCCAAGCGCTTAGTACAGTGCTCTGTACACAGTAAGCGCCCAGAGAAGCAGCGTGGCTCAGTGGAAAGAGCCCGGGCTTTGGAGCCAGAGGTCGTGGGTTCAAATCCCAGCTCCACCACTTGTCAGCTGTGTGACTGTGAGCCCACTGTTGGGTAGGGACTGTCTCTATATGTTGCCAACTTGTACTTCCCAAGCGCTTAGTACAGTGCTCTGCACACAGTAAGCGCTTGATAAATACGATTGATTGACTTTGGGCAAGTCACTTCACTTCTCTGGGCCTCAGTCATCTGGAAAATGGGGATTAAGCCTGTGAGCTCCACCTGGGACAACTTGATTCCCTTGTATCTACCCCAGCGCTTAGAACAGTGCTTAGCAAATAGTAAGCACTTAATAAATGTCATTATTATTATTATTATTATCAATAATAGATACATTATAATAAATAATAATAATAAATTATTATTATTAATAGATACAAATGAACGAGGCCGCGGCTCTTCTAGGTTTCAGGCTGAGGAGGGACCGGGATGTGACCGGGTGGTTCCAGGAGTTTATCCCACCCCCTGTCCCCTGTCCCCAGGCTGGAATATTCCCGGATGGTCTTACCCAGCTTCTCCTGGGCAGATATTTTCTCGTCCCTCAGCATGGTTTGGTGTTTCTCCTCCAAGAAGCGGAGTTCTGTGCTGTGCACCTCGCTGAGATCCCTGAGGGTCACACCGACAGGGCAGTCGTCAGTCCGACGGGGGCGGGGGGCGTCATCCAGACAGGGGAGTCTTTGGCCCGACAATCAATCAATCAATCAATCGTACTTATTGAGCGCTTACTGTGCGCAGAGCACTTGGGAAGTCCAAGTTTGGCAACATCTAGAGACGGTCCCTACCCAGCAGTGGGCTCACAGTCTAGAAGGGGGAGACAGACAACAAAACCAACAAAGCAGTTATCGGTCACACGGGGTGTTGCCCATCCACTGCCTTATCAAACAAAAACTCTTTCATTCATTCATTCAATCGTATTTATTGAGCGCTTACTGTGTGCAGAGCACTGGACTAAGCGCTCGGGAAGTCCAAGTTGGCAACATCTAGAGACAGTCCCTACCCAACAGTGGGCTCACAGTCTAGAAGGGGGAGACAGAGACAAAACAAAACATATTAACAAAATAAAATAAATAGAATAAATATGTACAAATAAAATAGAGTAATAAATACATACAAACATATATACATATATGCAGAGCACTGGAACACAGTATATAGTAAGTGCTCAACAATACCTTAAAAATAAAAGGAGCTTACGCTTTATTCATTCATTCAATTGTATTTATTGAGCGCTTACTGTGTGCAGAGCACTGGACTAAGCGCTCGGGAAGTCCAAGTTGGCAACATTTAGAGACGGTCCCTACCCAACAGCGGGCTCACAGTCTAGAAGGGGGAGACAGGGAACAAAACACATTAACAAAATAAAATAAATAGAATAAATATGTACAAATAAAATGAATAAATAGAGTAATAAATACGTACAAACATATATACATATATGCAGAGCACTGGAACACAGTATATAGTAAGTGCTCAACAATACCTTAAAAATAAAAGGAGCTTCCGCTTTATTCATTCATTCATTCATTCAATCGTATTTATTGAGCGCTTACTGTGTGCAGAGCACTGGACTAAGCTCTTGGGAAGTACAAGTCGGCAACATATAGAGATGGTCCCTACCCAACAGTGGGCTCACAGTCTAGAAGGGGGAGACAGACAACAAAAACAAACATACTAACAAAATAAAATAAATAGAATAGATATGTCCAAGTAAAATAAATAAATAGAGTAACAAATATGTACAAACATATATACCCAGTCCCGCCCAGCCAGTCCGTAGACACGCCAGGAGTGGTACCTGAGGTTCTCTTCATATTCCCTCTCCATGTCCTTGCACCTCAGTTCCATTTCATCCCGGATCTGGGAAAAACGTGTGGACCGTCACCAGTGAGCCGGGAGCCCACCCAGCTCCTTCCCAGCAGCCCGGACCATTAGCAGGCCTCTGGCCCTCAGGACTCGCCGGTCAATCCAACCTCTTTATAGAGCGCCTAGTGAGTGCTAAGCCCTGTACGGAAGGCTGGTGGAAAAAACTTGGTCCTGTTTTTTGGTTTGTTGTTTGCTTTGAAAATGGTATCTGTTAAGCGCTTACTGTGGGCCAGGAACTGTACTAAATGCTGGGGTAGATTTGAGCTAATTAGGTTGGACACTGTCTCTGTTCCACATGGGGATCACAATCAATCCCCATTTTACAGATGAGGTAACTGAGGCCCAGAGAAATGAGCCCACTGTTGGGTAGGGACTGTCTCTAAATGTTGCCAATTTGTACTTCCCAAGCGCTTAGTACAGTGCTCTGCACATAGTAAGTGCTCAATAAATACGATTGATTGATTGATTAATAATAATGATGATGGCATTTATTAAGCGCTGTCTATGTGCAAAGCATTGTTCTAAGCTCTGGGGAGGTTACAAGGTGATCAGGTTGTCCCATGGGGGGCTCACAGTCTTAATCCCAATTTTACAGATGAGGTAACTGAGGCCCAGAGAAGCTAAGTGACTTGCCCAAAGTCACACAGCTGACAACTGGCAGAGCCGGGATTTGAACCCAACACCTCTGACTCCAAAGCCCGGGCTCTTTCCACTGAGCCATGCTGCTTCTCTATAACAGAGTTGTTAGACACACTCCCAGCCCACAACGAATTTACAGTCTAGAGGGATGATGATGATGATGGCATTTATTAAGCGCTTATTATGTGCAAAGCATTGTTCTAAGCGCTGGGGAGGTTACAAGGTTATCAGGTTGTCCCACGTGGGGCTCACAGACTTAATCCCCATTTTACAGATGAGGTAACTGAGGCCCAGAGAAATGAAATGACTTGCCCAAAGTCACCCAGCTGACAATTGGCGGAGCCGGGATTTGAACCCATGACCTCTGACTCCAAAGCCCGGGCTCTTTCCACTGAGCCACACTGCTTCTCTATAACAAGAGTTGTTAGACACACTCCCTGCCCACAATGAATTTGCAGTCTAGAGGGATGATGATGATGATGATGGCATTTATTAAGCGCTTACTATGTGCAAAGCACTGTTCTAAGCGCTGGGGAGGTCACAAGGTGATCAGGTTGTCCCACATGGGGCTCACAGTCTTCACCCCCATTTTACAGATGAGGTAACTGAGGCCCAGAAAAGTTAAGTGACCTGCCCAAAGTCACAAAGCTGACAAGTGGCGGAGCCGAGATTTGAACCCATGACCTCTGACTCCAAAGCCCGGGCTCTTTCCACTGAGCCCCACTGCTTCTCAGGGAATGGTGTAATAATAATAATAATTGTGGTATTTGTTAAGTGCTTGCAATGTGTTCTAAGCGCTGGGGTGGATACAAGCAAATCGGAACGGACAGAAGTCTCTGTCCCACATGAGGCTCACCGTCTGAATTCCCATTTTCCAGATGAGGTAACTGAGGCCCAGAGAAGTGAAGCGACTTGCCCAGGGTCATGAAGCAGACTAGTGGCAGAGCCGGGATTAGAACCCAGCTCCTCAGAGGGACTTTTTCCCTCTTAGATTGTAAGGCCCAGCCTGGAGGCAGGCACTGCGTCCCACCTGATTATCTTGTATCTACTTCAGCACTTAGTGTTTGGCACAAAGAAAGCGCTTGATAAATACCATCTATGTTATTATTTCTAAGCACTTGGGGGGCATTCAAGAGACTCACTCATTCGTTCATTCATTCAATCGTATTTATTGAGCGCTTACTGTGTGCAGAGCACTGGACTAAGCGCTTGGGAAGTACAAGTAGAGAAGCAGCTGGCTCAGTGGAAAGAGCACAGGCTTTGGAGTCAGAGGTCATGGGTTCAAACCCCGGCTCTGCCAACTGTCAGCTGTGTGACTTTGGGCAACTCACTTCACTTCTCTGGGCCTCAGTTACCCCATCTGTAAAATGGGGATTAAGACTGTGAGCCCCACGTGGGACAACTTCATCACCATGTATCTACCCCAGCGCTTAGAACAGTGCTTTGCACGTAGTAAGCGCTTAACAAATACCAACACTATTATTATTATTATTCCAAGTTGCAGAGCACTGTACTGAGCGCTTGGGAAGTCCGAGTTGGCAACATATAGAGCCGGTCCCTACCCAACAGCGGGCTCACAGTCGAGAAGGGGGAGACGGGGAACAAAACACGCGGGACAACTTGATCCCATTGTATCCCCCCAGCGCTTAGAACAGTGCTTTGCACATAGTAAGCGCTTAACAAATGCCATTATTATTATTATTACGGGGAGGTGGAGAGGAAGGAGGGGGCTCAGTCTGGGTTCTAATCCCGGCTCCATCACTTGTCTGCTGTGTGACCTTGGGCAAGTCACTTCACTTCTCTGGGCCTCAGTTCCCTCATCTGAGGGGCTGTGAGCCCCACGTGGGACAAGGACTGTGTCCAACCTGATTTGCTTGTACCCACCCCACCGCTTAGTACAGTGCCTGGCACATAGTAAGCGATTAACAAATACCATTATTATTATGGTCATTATTATTAACTCATTCATTCATTCAATCGTATTTAGTGAGCGCTTACTGTGTGCAGAGCACTGGACTAAGCGCTTGGGAAGTCCAAGTTGGCAACATATAGAGGCGGTCCCTACCCAACAGCGGGCTCACAGTCTATTTATTTATTTTACTTGTACATATCTATTCTATTTATTTTATTTTGTTAATATGTTTGGTTTTGTTGTCTGTCTCCCCCTTCTAGACTGTGAGCCCACTGTTGGGTAGGGACTGTCTCTAGATGTTGCCAACTTGGACTTCCCAAGCGCTTAGCACAGTGCTCTGCACACAGTAAGTGCTCAATAAATACGATTGATTGATTGATTGATAGAAGAGCGGGCTCATTATTATACAGACGGGGAGGGAGTTCACTCACCTGCTTCTGAGCATCCTGGTGATCTCTGTTTATTTGCTCGATCATCACGGTCAGCTCAGAGATCTGCTGCTGCAGGTCTGGGACTAGATCGGCCCTGTAATAATAATAATAATAATAATAATAATAATAATAATAATAATAATTGTGGCCTCTAAGTGCTTACTAAGTGTCAAGCACTGTTGTAAGCGCTGGGATAGATACAAGCTAATCAGGTTTGGACACAGCTGTATGGGGCTCACAGTTTTTATCCCCATTTGACAGATGAGGTCACAGAAGCCCAGAGAAGTGAAGTGACTTGCCCAAGGTCATGCACTGCACATGTGGTGGAGTCGGAATTAGAACCCAGGTCTTCTGATGCAGCGTGGCTCAGTGGAAAGAGCCCGGGCTTTGGAGTCAGAGGTCATGGGTTCAAATCCCAGCTCCGCCACTTGTCAGCTGTGGGACTTTGGGCAAGTCACTTCAATCAATCAATCAATCAATCAATCGTATTTATTGAGCGCTTACTGTGCGCAGAGCACTTGGGAAGTCCAAGTTGGCAACATCTAGAGACAGTCCCTACCCACCAGTGGGCTCACAGTCTAAAAGGGGGAGACAGAGAACAAAACCAAACACACTAACAAAATAAAATAAATAGATTAGATATGTACAGGTAAAATAAATAAATAGAGTAATAAATCTGTACAAAGATATATACATATATACAGGTGCTGTGGGGAAGGGAAGGAGGTAAGATGGGGGGGATGGAGGGGGGGGCGAGGGGGAGAGGAAGGAAGGGGTTCAGTGTGGGAAGGCCTCCTGGAGGAGGTGAGCTCTCAGTAGGGTATTGAAGGGAGGAAGAGAGCAATGTAACAGAGACGCGCGGCTTAGTGGAAAGACCATGGCCTTGGGAGTCGGAGGTCGTGGGTTCTAATCCTGGCTCCGCCACTTGTCAGCCGTGTGACTTTGGGGAAGTCACTTCACTTCTCTGGGCCTCAGTTACCTCATCTGGAAAATGGGGATGAAGACTGTGAGCCCCCCGTGGGACAACCTGATCACCTTGTATCCCCCCAGCACTTAGAACAGTGCTTTGCACATAGTAAGCGCTTAACAAATACCATCATCATTATTATTATTCTGATTCCCAGGCCTGGACTCTGTTCAGTGGGCCACACTGCTTCTCATCTGTGCTGAGAGCTCACCTCCTCCAGGAGGCCTTCCCAGACTGAGCCCCCCTTTTCCTCTGTTCCTCCTCCCCTTCCCATCGCCCCCCCTCCCTCCCTCTCTCCTTCCCCCTTCCCCTCCCCACAGCACTAGTGTATATTTGTATATATCTAGTACTCTATTTTATTAATGATGTGTAGATAGCTATAATTCTATTTATCTATTTTGATGATGTTGACACCTGTCTGCTAGTTTTGTTTTGTTGTCTTTCTCCCCCTTCTAGACTGGGAACCTGTTTTTGGATGGGGAATGTCTCTAACTGTTGCTGAATTGTACTTTCCAAGCGCTTAGTACAGTGCTCTGCACACAGTAAGCGCTCAATAAATACGATTGAATGAATGAATGAATCTGCAAAATGGGGATCAGATACCCGACCTCCTTCCCTCTGAGACTGATAACTCCAAGTGGGACCGGGACTATTTCCAATCTAAATATCCCCTAGTGACCTATTTGATAGAGCTCGGGGCTGGGAGTAAGAATAATAATAATAATAATAATAACAACAATAATAATAATAATAATGGTATTTGTTAAGCACTTACTATGTGCAAAGCACTGTTCTAAGTGCTGGGGGGATACAAGGTGATCAGGTTGTCCCACGTGGGGCTCACAGTGTTAATCCCCATTTTACAGATGAGGGAACTGAGGCACAGAGAAGTTAAGTGACTTACCCAAAGTCACACAGCTGACAATTGGCCGAGCCGGGATTTGAACCCCTGACCTCGGACTCCAAAGCCCGGGCTCTTTCCACTGAGCCACGCTGCTTCTCTCGGCTCTGCCACTGTCTGCTGGATGACCTTGGGCAAGTCATTTAAGTTTTCTGTGCCTTAATTACCTCATCTTTAAAATGGGGATGAAGACTATGAGCCCCATATTCATTCATTCCTTC
The DNA here is from genome assembly GCF_015852505.1 of Tachyglossus aculeatus. Taxonomy (NCBI): domain Eukaryota; kingdom Metazoa; phylum Chordata; class Mammalia; order Monotremata; family Tachyglossidae; genus Tachyglossus; species Tachyglossus aculeatus. Next base: position 6,458,556 of record NC_052072.1, read on the forward strand.
AATCGTATTTATTGAGCGCTTACTGTGTGCAGAGCACTGTACTAAGCGCTTGGAAAGTACAGGTCGGCAACATATAAAGACGGTCCCTACCCAACGACGGGCTCACAGTCTAGAAGGGGGAGACAGACAACAAAACAAAACAAGTGGACAGGTGTCAAAATCGTCAGAATAAATAGAATTATAGCTATATTCATTCATTCAATCGTATTTATTGAGCGCGTACTATGTGCAGAGCACTGGACTAAGCGCTTGGGAAGTACAAGTTGGCAACATATATGCACTTCTGCATCTATGCACATCATTAACAAAATAAATACAATAGTAAATATTGTAAGCAAAATAAATAGAGTAATAAATCCATACAAATATATGGAAGCAGCGTGGCTCAGTGGAAAAGAGCCTGGGCTTTGGAGTCAGAGGTCATGGGTTCAAATCCCGGCTCCGCCACTTGTCAGCTGTGTGACTTTGGGCAAGTCACTTCACTTCTCTGGGCCTCAGTTCCCTCATCTGTCAAATGGGGATGAAGACTGTGAGCCCCACGTGGGACAACCTGATCACCTTGTATCCCCCCAGCGCTTAGAACAGTGCTTTGCACATAGTAAGCGCTTAATAAATGCCATCATCATCATTATTATTATTATTATTATTATTATTATATACAAGTTCTCTGGGGAGGGGAAGGAGATAGGGTGGGGATTGGGGGGAGGAGGGGAAGAAAAAGGAGGCTCAGAGTGGGAAGGCCTCCTGGAGGAGGTGAGCTCTCAGTAGGGCTTTGGAGGAAGGAAGAGCGCTAGTTTGGCGGTGTGGAATGGGGACTGTTCTATCAATTTGCTTGGATCTACCCCAGTGCTTAGTACAGTGCCCGGCACATAGTAAATGCTTAACAAATTATTATTAAGTGCCATTGAGTCGTTTCCGATTTATAGCGACCCCATGGATATACTTTCTCCAGAACGTCCTGCCCTCTGTCATAATCCACAACCTTTCTAATGGTTCTTCCATTATCATTCATTCATTCAATCGTATTTATTGAGCGCTTACTGTGTGCAGAGCACTGGACTAAGCGCTTGGGAAGTACAAATCGGCAACATCTAGAGGCAGTCCCTACCCAACATCGGGCTCACAGTCTAGAAGGGGACTCTAAAGCACTGTACTAAGCAGCGTGGCTCAGTGGAAAGAGCCCGGGCTTTGGAGTCAGAGGTCATGGGTTCAAATCCCACCTCCGCCAGTTGTCAGCTGTGTGACTCTGGGCAAGTCACTTCACTTCTCTGTCTTCTCTGTGCCTCAGTTCCCTCATCTGTAAAATGGGGGTTGAGACTGTGAGCCCCACGGGGAACAAACTGATCACCTTGTATACCCCCAACGCTTAGAACAGTGCTTCGCACATAGTAAGCGCTTAACATAGTGACATAAGCGCTCTCCCCCTCCTCCCTCTCCCCCTCCCTCCCGCCTTACCTCCTTCCCCCCCCCACAGCACCTGTATATATGTATATATGTTTGTACGGATTTATTACTCTATTTATTTATTTATTTATTTTATTTGTACATATTTATTGTATTTATCTTATTTTGTTAATATGCTTTGTTTTGTTCTCTGTCTTCTTCTAATCAATCAATCGTATTTATTGAGCGCTTACTGTGTGCAGAGCACTGGACTAAGCGCTTGGGAAGTCCAAGTTGGCAACACATAGAGACCGTCCCTACCCAACGGTGGGCTCACAGCCCCTTCCTTCCTCTCCCCATCATCCCCCTCTCCACCCCCCCCGCCTTACCTCCTTCCCTTCCCCACAGCACCTGTATAGATGTATAGATGTTTGTACAGATTTATTACTCTAGTTATTTATTTATTTTACTTGTACATATCTATTCTATTTATTTTATTTTGTTAGTTTGTTTGGTTTTGTTCTCTGTCTCCCCCTTTTAGCCTGTGAGCCCACTGTTGGGTAGGGACCGTCTCTCTATGTTGCCAACTTGTACTTCCCAAGCGCTTAGTACAGCGCTCTGCACACAGTAAGCACTCAATAAATACGATTGATTGATTGATTGATTGATAGAAGACTGTGAGTGCTTGTACTTATGGTCTCTATCCACCTAGCTACTGGTGTGCCACATTTTCCCTGGACTTTTCCCAGCATTAGTGTCTTCTCCAGTGAATCAGTCCTCCCGATTATGTGTCCAAAATATGCTCATCTAAGTAGAGTCATTTAGCCTTCCAAAGACCACTTTGATTTATTTTGCTCTAAAATCCATTTGTTTGTTTCTCATTCATTCATTCATTCATTCATTCATTCATTCAATCGTATTTATTGAGCGCTTACTGTGTGCAGTTCCCTCATCTGTAAAATGGGGATTAAGACTGTGAGCCCCAAGTGGGAGAATCTCACCACCTTGTAACCTCCCTAGCGCTTAGAACAGTGCTTTGCACATAGTAAGCGCTTAATAAATGCTATCATTATTATTATCATCATCAATCGCATTTATTGAGCGCTTACTGTGTGCAGAGCACTGTACTAAGCGCTTGGGAAGTACAAGTTGGCAACATATAGAGACAGTCCCTACCCAACAGTGGGCTCACAGTCTAAAATATTATTATTATTATTATTATTATTAACTTCTCTGGGCCTCAGTTACCTCATCTATAAAATGGGGATTGAGACTGTGAGCCCCCCGTGGGACAACCTGATCACCTTGTAACCTCCCCAGCGCTTAAAACATTGCTTTGCACATAGTAAGTGCTTAATAAATGCCATCATTACTATTATTATTAAGTGATGGAACTGGGATTAGACCCCAGGTTCTCTGACTTGAAGGGGCCGGATGAAGCTCGTTTCTGTAGTAGTCTCCTAAATGCTTAGCACCCATTCAGGCCCTTGAGCCCATTGTCAGTTAGGGACCATCTCTATATGTTGCCGACTTGTACTTCCCAAGCGCTTAGTACAGTGCTCCACACACAGTAAGCGCTCAATAAATACGATCGAATGAATGAATGCAGAGCACTGTACTAAGTCAGTCCATAGTATTGGCAAAAGCCTTCTCCGGCACATTAAAAAAAATTAATGTCCCTTATATCCTGTATTCTACCAAATACCAAATAATATTATTATAATTAGCCCAGTGTGGAGCACAGAGTCGATGCCAAAAATCATTATTAAAGTGGGGAAATTCCAGGACCAAGAGTGAAGGAAGCGACAACGAGTGGAAAAGTACTAAATCCTCCTCCCTCCAACTTAGACTGTGAGGCCTCTGTGGGACCAATCAATCAATCAATCGTATTTATTGAGCGCTTACTGTGTGCAGAGCACTGTACTAAGCGTTTGGGAAGTACAAGTTGGCAACATATACAACATATGTACAAGTTGACCAAATGATCTTGCCCTCATTTCCCCATCTCTCTCTCCCTTCTGCATCACCTCGGCATGACCTAATGGCAAGAGCCCGGGCTTCGGAGTCAGAGGACGTGGGTTCTAATCCCTGCTCCGCCACTTGTCTGCTGGGTGACCTTGGGCAAGTCACTTCCCTTCTCTGGGCCTCAGTTACCTCATCTGTAAAGTGGGGATTAAGACTGTGAGCCCGTGTGGGACAAACTGATTATCGTGTATCTACCCCTGTGCTTAGAACAGTGCAGGGCACATAGTAAGTGCTTAATAAACATTATAATTATTATTATTAATCTATCAATCAGTGGTATTTATTGAACGCTAACTGTGCACAGAGCACTGCACTAAGCACTTGGGAGAGCCCAACATAACAGAACTGGTAGACATGTTCCCTGCCCACAAGTTTGCAGACAATGCAGTTCATTCATTCAATCGTATTTATTGATCGCTTACTGTGTGCAGAGCACTGTACTAAGCGCTTAGTTGCAGTTGTATCTGTACCCCTTTAAGCACATGATATTCACCCCACTGTCAGCCCCATGACACTGACACACATACCTGAAATTCACTTTCATTTGTCTCCCTGCTAGACTGTGAGCTCGTTGTGTATATGTTTGTACATATTTATTACTCTATTTATTTATTTATTTTACTTGTACATATCTATTCTATTTATTTTATTTTGTTAGTATGTTTGGTTTTGTTCTCTGTCTCCCCCTTTTAGACTGTGAGCCCACTGTTGGGTAGGGACTGTCTCTATATGTTGCCAACTTGGACTTCCCAAGCGCTTAGTACAGTGCTCTGCACACAGTAAGCGCTCAATAAATACGATTGATTATTGATTGATTGATTGATTGTGGGCGGGGAACCTGTCTGCTGACCCTGTTATATTGGACTCTCCCAAGCGCTTAGTACTGTGCTCTGCACACAGTAAGTGCTCAATAAATGCTACTGATCGATTGTTTGATGCCCCGCTCATCCGCCTTTGTCTCCATAAAACCTCTTGCAGGAGAAGGAAGAAGCAGCCTAGATCATCCCAAATCCACAGCTTCTGGTCTCTGGATAATAGTAATAGTAATAATAATAATAATAATAATGACATTTATTAAGCACTTACTATGTGCAAAGCACTGTTCTAAGCGCTGGGGAGGATACAAGGTGATCAGGTTGTTCCACAGAGGGCTCACAGTTTTCATCCCCCTTTTTCAGATGAGGTAACAGGCACAGAGAAGTGAAGTGACTTGCCCGAAGTCACACAGCTGACAATTGGCCGAGTCAGAATTTGAACCCATGACCTCTGACTCCAAAGCCTGGGCTTTTTCCACTGAGCCACGCTGCTTCTCTAATAATAATGATGGTATTTGTTAAGTGCTTACTATGTGCGAAGCACTGTTCTAAGCGCTGGGTGGGGGGGATACAAGGTGATCGGATTGTCCCACGTGGGGCTCACAGTCTTAATCCCCATTTTCCAGATGAGGGAACTGAGGCTCAGAGAAGTGAAGTGACTTGCCCAAAGTCACACAGCTGACAATTGAGAAGCAGCGTGGCTCAGTGGAGAGAGCCCAGGCTTTGGAGTCAGAGGTCATGGGTTCAAACCCCGGCTCTGCCAATTGTCAGCTGTGTGACTTTGGGCCAGTCACTTAACTTCTCTGTGCCTCAGTTACCTCATCTGTAAAATGGGGATGAAGACTGTGAGCCCCCTGTGGGACCACCCGATCACCTTGTAACCTCCCCAGCGCCTAGAACAGTGCTTTGCACATAGTAAGCGCTTAATAAATGCCATTATTATTATTATTATAATTGGCGGAGTCGGGATTTGAACCCACGACCTCTGACTCCCAAGCCCGGGGTTCTTTCCATTGAGCCACGCTGTTTCTCTATAGAGAGTGAACGGCACATGCTAGTTGAGGGGGGTGGGCCACGCAAGGGAAGCTACATGTAAGCAACATGGCATAATGGATCATCATCATCAATCGTATTTATTGAGCGCTTACTATGTGCAGAGCACTGTACTAAGCGCTTGGGAAGTACAAATTGGCAACATATAGAGACAGTCCCTACCCAACAGTGGGCTCACAGTCTAAAATGGATAGAGCCTGGGTGTCAGATGGTCATGGGTCTTAATTCTGGCTCCGTCCCTTTCACTCAATCGTATTTATTGAGCGCTTACTGTGTGCAGAGCACTGTACTAAGTGCTTGGGAAGTCCAAGTTGGTAACATCTAGAGACGGTCCCCACCCAAAAGCGGGCTCACAGTCTGTAGCCGCTGGCAGTCGTCTGCTGTGTGGCCTTGGGCAAGTCATTTCACTTCCCTGTGCCTCAGTAATCCCATCTGGAAAATGGGGATTGAGACTGTGAGCCCCACATGGGACAGAGATGGTGTTCACCCCGATTTGCTTGTAACCACACCAGCGGTTGACAGTGACTGGCACATAGTAAGCGCCTAACAAATGCCACAGTTACTATTATTCATTCATTCATTCATTCAATCGTATTTATTGAGCGCTTACTGTGTGCAGAGCACTGTACTAAGCGCTTGGGAAGTACAAGTTGGCAACATATAGAGACGGTCCCTACCCAACAGCGGGCTCACAGTCTCCCCAAGTGTGGCTAGGGCTGCCCGGTAGGGCAGGGCTGAGGTCTTTAATCAGGCAGTCAATGGTATTTATTGAGCGCTGACTGTGTGCCGAGCACTGTACTAAGCGATTGGGAGAGTCCAACCCTCCAACACAGCTGGCAGACACGTTCCCTGCCCACAAGGAGCTTGCAGTCTAGAGGGGGACGATGATAATGTGTGTTATCCAGAACAGATATTGAGTCCCCATTTTACAGATGAGGCAACTGAGGCACAGAGAAGTGACTTAATAGTCTTTTAGACTGTGAGCCCACTGTTGGGTAGGGACTGTCTCTATGTGTTGCCAATTTGTACTTCCCAAGCGCTTAGTCCAGTGCTCTGCACATAGTAAGCGCTCAATAAATACGACTGATTGATTGATTGATTGATTATCCATCCCGAGAACACAGAGTAGGGTAGATCCCTCTCCTTTCAACCAGGCCCACGGCATCGTCATCATCATGTGTTGCCCATTTGTACTTCCCAAGTGCTTAGTACAGTGCTCTGCACAGAGTAAGCGCTCAATAAATACAATTGATTGATTGATTGACCTCTGCCTCCAAATCAATCAATCAATCAATCAATCGTATTTATTGAGCGCTTACTATGTGCAGAGCACTGTACTAAGCGCTTGGGAAGTACAAATTGGCATCACATAGAGACAGTCCCTACCCAACAGTGGGCTCACAGTCTAAAAGGGGGAGACAGAGAACAGAACCAAACATACCAACAAAATAAAATAAGTAGGATAGAAATGTACAAGTAAAATAAATAAATAAATAAATAAATAAATAAATAAATAGAGTAATAAATATGTACAAAGGCCGTGCCCTTTCCACTGGGCCACGCTGCTTGAGGCAGGGGTCGAGAGACCCGCTCCGTGATGTTACCTGGGAATCCAGGCGGAGAGAGCGGGGTTGGGGCCGTGGGTTGGAGTCACAGTGGCCTCGGCTTCTTCCCGCTTCTTGGTCCCCAGGAACATCTCCTCGCCCAGGGTGACGGAGATCCGCTCCGCGCTCTGACGGAAGGTGTACCCGGGGGAGATTTCTCTCTGCTCCTGGCACCGTAAGCAAGGGTGAGACCCTAACGGTCATCATCATCCTCATCATCAATCGTATTTATTGAGCGCTTACTATGTGCAGAGCACTGGACTAAGCGCTTGGGAAGTACAAATTGGCAACATAATTGGCAGGTCCCAGCCACTCCCTGGAAATCCACTCCCCGGAACCACCCATGGGGGGGCTTCCAGGACTGGAAACCCCCCTCGCCCCCCTCCGTGGTTTTGTGCATCCAAATCCAGCCCCTGTGCCCCCCATCCCTCTCCCCACTCACGCGGGTGGGCTCCTTGCTCCGTGGTTTGGAGCCATGTGTTTTGGGGGGGTCTTTCTTTCTGCAAGAGAAAAACTCTCAGCGCTGCAGACCAGGAATGCCTCCCTTTTGAGAGATTCCTCCCTCTTTCCAGCCCTTTTTCCTCCCTTTGCCCGGAAGAAGGAGACCGCCGCACCACGCCGGGCCTAGTGAGCCCCTCAAGGGGCCGGCTTGGTAGGGAACTTCTAGACTGTGAGCCCACTGTTGGGTAGGGACCGTCTCTGTGTGTTGCCATTTTATACTTCCCAAGCACTTAGTACAGTGCTCTGCACACAGGAAGCGCTCAATAAATACGATGGAATGAATGAAAAGGACTCTGGGAGCCCCCAGCCCCCTGAGTCTGGGCAAATCAGCCAAGTGGCAGCAGGGCCCCCCAAGTCACTCTGTGGGGGGACAGTCTCCCCAAGAGAAAAAGCTTCTCCTTCTAGGGAACTCCAAGCCACTGCAACACATCAGAGATGATAATAATACTAATAATGATGGCATTTATAAAGCACTTACTATGTGCAAAGCACTGTTCTAAACGCTGGGGAGGTTACAAGGTTATCAGGTTGTCCCACAGGGGGCTCACAGTCTTAATCCCCATTTAATAATAATAATGGCATTTATTAAGCGCTTACTATGTGCAAAGCACTGTTCTAAGCTCTGGGGAGTTTACAAGGTGATCAGGTTGTCCCATGGGGGGCTCACAGTGAGGCACAGAGAATAATAATAATAATAATAATAATAATAATAATAATAATAATAATAATAATGGTATTTGTTAAGAGCTTACTATGTGCAAAGCACTGTTCTAAGCACTGGGGAGGTTGCAAGGTGATCAGGTTGTCCCACGGGGGCTCACAGTCTTAATCCCCATTTTACAGATGAGGGAACTGAGGCACAGAGAAGTTAAGTGACTTGCCCAAAGTCACCCAGCTGACAGTTGGCGGAGGTGGGATTTGAATCAATCAATCAATCAATCAATTGTATTTATTGAGCGCTTACTATGTGCAGAGCACTATACTAAGCGCTTGGGAAGTCCAAGTTGGCAACATATAGAGACAGTCCCTGCGCAACAGTGGGCTCACAGTCTAAAAGGGGGAGACAGAGAACAAAACCAAACATACCAACAAAATGAAATAAATAGGATAGAAATGTACAAGTAAAATAAATAAATAAATAAATAAATAGAGTAATAAATATGTACAAGCATATATACATATATACAGGTGCTGTGGGGAAGGGACCCATGACCGCCCGGGCTCTTTCCACCGAGCCACGCTGCAGAGAAGTGAAGTGACTTGCCCAGAGTCCCACAGTTGACAATTGGCAGAGTCGGGATTTGAACCCCTGACCTCCGACTCCAAAGCCCATGCTCTTTCCACTGAGCCACGCTGCTTCTCATTCAAGTGCTTAGTACAGTGCTCTGCACACGGTAAGCGCTCAATAAGTACGATTGAATGAATCTCCTTCTCCGCCCTGAGCCCCTGTGGAGGACTCGCTACCACCTTGACAGCTCTTTGCTTGCCCGCTGTCTAGCGTGGGACTGGGAGAAAGAAGAACCTGGGTTCTAATCCCGGCTCTGCCCCTTGTCTGCTGTGTGACCTTGGGCAAGTCACTTCACTTCTCTGGGCCTCAGTTCCTGTATATATGTTTGTACATATTTATTACTCTATTTATTTATCTATTTATTTTACTTGTACATATCTATTCTATTTATTTTATTTTGTTAGTATGTTTGATTTTGTTCTCTGTCTCCCCCTTTTAGACTGTGAACCCACTGTTGGGTAGGGACTGTTTCTATATGTTGCCAACCTGTACTTCCCAAGTGCTTAGTACAGTGCTCTGCGCACAGTAAGCACCCAATAAATACGATTGATTGATTGGGAATTGGTCAAGCGCTTAGTACAGTGCTCTGCACACAGTAAGCGCTCAATAAATACGATTGAATGAATGAATACCTCAGACAGAAGCGGTGTGGCTTAATGGATAGAGCCCGGGCCTGGAGTCAGAAGGAGCCGGGTTCTAATCCCGGCTCCGCCACCTGTCTGCTGGGTGATCTTGGGCAAGTCACTTCACTTCTCTGGGCCTCAGTTACCTCATCTGCAAAGTGGGGATTGATTGGGAACCCCGGGTGGGACATGGACTGTGTCCAACTTGATCAATCAATCGTATTTATTGAGCGCTTACTGTGTGCAGAGCACTGTACTAAGCGCTTGGGAAGTACAAGTTGGCAACATATCGAGACAGTCCCTACCCAACAGTGGGCTCACAGTCTAAACCTGATGACCTTGTATCTCTCCCGGCACTTAGAACAGTGCCTGGCACATAGTAAGTGCTTAACACTTAGAAAAGCAGTGCTTAGGGAAGCAGTGTGGCTCAGTGGAAAAGAGCCCGGGCTTTGGAGTCAGAGGTCATGGTTTCCAATCCCGGCTCCGCCAATTGTCAGCTGTGTGACTCTGGGCAAGTCACTTCATTTTTATCCCCATTTTACAGATAATAATAATAATAATGATGGTATTTCTTAAGCGCTTACTACGTGCAAAGCACTGTCCGAAGCGCTGGGGAGGTTACAAGGTGATCAGGTTGTCCCACGGGGGGCTCACAGTTTTAATCCCCATTTTACAGATGAGGTCACTGAGGCCCAGAGAAGAGAAGTGACTTGCCCAAAGTCACACAGCTGACAACTGGCAGAGCTGGGATTGGAACCCATGACCTCTGACTCCAGAGCCCGGGCTCTTTCCACTGAGCCACGCTGCTTGGGACCAGAGATGGCGTTGGTAAAATGAGCATATTTCACCACTTCATTTCTCTGGGCCTCAGTTCCCTCATCTGGAAAATGGGGATGAAGACTGTGAGCCCCCCGTGGGACAACCTGATCAGCTTGTAACCTCCCCAGCGCTTAGAACAGTGCTTTCCACATAGCAAGCGCTTAATAAATGCCATTGTTATTATTAGTATTGACAAATACCATTAAAAAAACAAAAAAGGAAGGGTTGGTGGGGCCGCCTGGGAGTCCACAGGCCCCAGACCGCCATCCCCGATGCCTTTCCCGGCTCTGGAGGGGCAGGAGCAGGGAAGCACTTACTTGGAGCAGGGTTTGCTCTTTGGCAGGAATTGTTTTTGTTCTCGCAGAGCCGCTGTAATCGGAAATAGTCTGAGGGAGAAGCAGACAGAGGCTTGGCAGTCTGACCAACAGAGACAGAGAGAGATAGAATATCTTTTAGACTGTGAGCCCACTGTTGGGTAGGGACTGTCTCTATATGTTGCCAATTTGTACTTCCCAAAGTGCTTAGTACAGTGCTCTGCACATAGTAAGCACTCAATAAATACGATTGATGATGATGATGATAGAATATGCACGGGCCAGAGGCTGGCCGGGGGCGTGTCATCATCATCATCATCATCAATCACATTTATTGAGCGCTTACTATGTGCAGAGCACTGTACTAAGCGCTTTGGGAAGTACAAATTGGCAACATATAGAGACAGTCCCTGCCCAACAGTGGGCTCACAGTCTAAAAGGGGGAGACAGAGAACTAAACCAAACATACTAACAAAATAAAATAAATAGAATAGCTATGGACAAGTAAAATAAATAGAGTGATAAATATGTACAAACATATATTCATATATACAGGTGCTGTGGGGAAGGGAAGGAGGTAAGATGGGGGGGATGGAGAGGGGGACGAGGGGGACAGGAAGGAAGGGGCTCAGTCTGTCTACACCAGTGCTGTAATGTGGTTACACTCAGTCCTTCATTAGGGTTGTCCCGGGGAGTGTCTGTACCAGACTATAACTGGGATTCCTTCAATAATAATAATAATAATAATGATGATATTTCTTAAGCGCTTACTATGTGCAAAGCACTGTCCTAAGTGCTGGGGAGGTTACAAGGTGATCAGGTTGTCCCACAGGGGCGTCACAATTTTTATCCCCATTTTACAGATAATAATAATAATAATGATGGCATTTCTTAAGCGCTTACTATGTGCAAAGCACTGTCCTAAGCGCCGGGGAGGTTACAAGGTGATCGGGTTGTCCCACGGTGGGGCTCACAGTTTTTATCCCCATTTTACAGATAATAATAATAATAATGATGGCATTTCTTAAGCGCTTACTATGTGCAAAGCACTGTCCTAAGCGCCGGGGAGGTTACAAGGTGATCAGGTTGTCCCACGGTGGGGCTCACAGTTTTTATCCCCATTTTACAGATAATAATAATAATAATGATGGTATTTCTTAAGCGCTTACTATGTGCAAAGCACTGTCCTAAGCGCCGGGGAGGTTACAAGGTGATCAGGTTGTCCCACGGGGGGGGCTCACAGTTTTAATCCCCATTTTACAGATGAGGTCACTGAGGCCCAGTGAAGTGACTTGCCCAAAGTCACACAGCTGACAACTGGCGGAGCTGGGATTTGAACCCATGACCTTTGACTCCAGAGCCCGGGCTCTTTCCACTGAGCCACCGCTGCTTGGGACCAGAAATGGCGCTGGTAAAATGAGCATATTTTACCACGCTGTATATAGCAGCGTGGCTCAGTGGAAAGAGCGCGGGCTTGGGAATCAGAGGTCACGGGTTCTAATCCCGGCTCCGCCGCTTGTCAACTGGGTGACTTTGAGCAAGTCACTTAACTTCTCTGGGCCTCGGTGACCTCATCTGGAAAATGGGGATGAAGACTGCGAGCCCCACGCGGGCCAACCTGATTACCTTGTATCTCCCCCAGCGCTTAGGACAGTGCTGGGCACATAGTAAGCCCCTAACAAATGCCATTATTATTTAAGCGCTTAGTACCGTGCTCTGCACATAGTAAGCGCTCAATAAAGACGATTGATGATGATGAGCGGCTACGGTGGGCGGCGAGGCAAGGTGTGACCAGGCCACCTGTCAATCAATCAATCAATCGTAGTTATTGAGCGCTTACTGTGTAGTAAGCGCTTGGGAAGTACAAGTTGGCACCCGTTCTTACCTGGGCTTCTGGCTGGGGGTCTTGCGCAGAGCTTGAGTGGTCTTAAGGAGCTTCCGTGAGCCCACCTCCCACGGGTGCCAGCAGGGAGTGTAGAGCAGGGAGGAACGGGACATGGCTGGGGACCCCTCTCCGATTATAGACGCTCCGGAGGCCGCGGCTGCGGGGAAGAGGTAGGCCCGGAGCTGTCAGGGGGAAAATTGGCTCTTTGGGGAGTGAGAGAAGGGGTGGCCGGGAGTGAGAGGTGGGAAAAAGGGAAGTAGAGGGTTCAGGAGGGAAGTGGGGACATCAGGAGGGAAGGGGACCAGGCATGAAGACAGCGGGAAAAGCGGTGGAGGAAACCTCCCTGCTATAATAATAATAATGATGATGGCATTTGTTAAGCGCTTACTACGTGCAAAGCACTGTTCTAAGCGCTGGGGGAGATACAACGTGATCAGGTTGTCCCACGTGGGGCTCACAGTCTTAATCCCCATTTTACAGACGAGGTAACTGAGGCTCAGAGAAGTGCCTTGCCCAAGGTCACACAGCAGACACGTGGTGGAGCCGGGATTCGAACCCATGGCCTCTGACTCCAAAGCCCGGGCTCTTTCCACTGAGCCACGCTGCTTCTCTAATAATCCCACAGATGACTCCATTCCTATCCCCGTCCTCCTTGCTTCTGCTTGGCGGGATTTCTCCAGGAATTTTAATAATAATAATAATAATGACGATGGCATTTATTAAGCGCTTACTTCGTGCAAAGCACTCTTCTACCACCCCAGCGTCAGGCTTGTCCTCTGAGTCCCTGCTCTGCTCCCGCCTCTTCATTCATTCATTCCATCGTATTTATTGAGCGCTTACTGTGTGCAGAGCACTGGACTAAGCGCTTGGGAAGTCCAAGTTGGCAACATCTAGAGACGGTCCCTACCCAACAGCGGGCTCGCGGTCTAGAGGGGGGAGACAGACGACAAAACAACACACTCTTTGTGCAAAGCGCTGGGGAGGTTGTCCCACGGGGGCCTCCCAGTCTTCACCCCCATTTTCCAGATGAGGTCACTGAGGCCCAGAGAAGTGAAGTGACTGGCCCAAAGTCACCCAGCTGACAACTGGCGGAGCTGGGATTTGAAGCCATGACCTCGGACTCCAAAGCCCGGGCTCTTCCCACCGAGCCATGCCGCTTCTCAAGCGTTTCAGAAGTCTCAAAATTTTCAAAAGTGGAAGATGTTTTGAATGATTGGAAACTAATTGGAAACTCATTGGGCGCCCTGCTTGAGAAGGCCGGCAAGGAAAGGAGCCAGACGGAGTTGGCGTTCGCACTGGCCCTTTGTGTTTGTTTGAAGAATCCAAAGTAGAGGCCGAACTTTCCATCTCTGATCGAGCCCACTGCTGGGTAGGGACTGTCTCTATATGTTGCCAACTTGTACTTCCCAAGCGCTTAGTACAGTGCTCTGCACACAGTAACCGCTCAATAAATACGATTGATGATGATGATGACGATGACCATTTTGATGGTATTGACGCCTGTCTACTTGTATTGTTTTGTTGTCTGTCTCCCCCTTCTAGACTGTGAGTCCGTTGATGGGTAGGGATCTGTTGCTGAATTGCACTTTCCAAGCGCTTAGTACAGTGCTCTGCACACAGTAAGTGCTCAGTAAATATGACTGAATGACTGAATGAATGAATGCTACAGCCCAGCTAGCCCCGAGGGCCCTGCCTCAGCCATGGCCAGCGCTGACTGTGGGCCCACTGTTGGGTAGGGACCGTCTCTATATGTTGCCAAATTGTACTTCCCAAGCGCTTAGTACAGTGCTCTGCACTCAGTAGGTGCTCAATAAATATGATTGAATGAATGAATGAATGGCCTCGTCCTCTGAGTCCCCACTCTGTTCCTGCCACTGCCCCGACTAGCCCCGAGGGTCCTGGCCCAGCCATGGCCAGTGCTGGCCTCATCCTTTTCTTTCACTCATTCATTTATTCAGTTGTATCAATTGAGTGCTTACTGTGTGCAGAGCACTGTGCTAAGCGTTTAGGGAGAGTACAATACAACAATAAATGGACGCATTCCCTGCCTGCAGTGAGCTTCATTGTAGAGGGGGAGACAGACAATATGACTAACTAAAGAAATATATAAATTACAGCGATGTACACAAGTGGTATGGGGCTGGGGGAAGGTGAATAAAGGGAGCAAGTCAAGGTGACGCAGAAGGGAGCAGGGCCTTCAAGGCCCTACTGAGAGCTCACCTCCTCCAGGAGGCCTTCCCAGACTGAGCCCCCTCCTTTCTCTCCCCCTCGTCCCCCCTCCATCCTCCCGTCTTATGTCCTTCCCTTCCCCACAGCGCCTGTATATATGTACCTATGTTTGTACATATTATTACTCTATTTAATTTACTTGTATATATCTATTCTGTTTATTTTATTTTGTTAATATGTTTGGTTTTGTTCTCTGTCTCCCCCTTCTAGACTGTGAGCCCACTGTTGGGTTTATTTACTCTATTTATTTTACTTGTACATATCTATTCTATTTATTTTATTTCGTTAGTATGTTTGGTTTTGTTCTCCTATGATTCCACCTTACCTCCTTCCCTTCCCCACAGCACCTGTATATATGTATATATGTTTGTACAGATTTATTACTCATTTATTTATTTATTTTACTTTTACCTGTCCATTCTATTTATTTTATTTCATTAGTATGTTTGGTTTTGTTCTCTGTCTCCCCCTTTTAGACTGTAAGCCCACTGTCAGGTAGGGACTGTCTCTAGATGTTGCCAATTTGTACTTCCCAAGCGCTTAGTCCAGTGCTCTGCACACAGTAAGCGCTCAATAAATACGATTGATGATGATGTTGGGTAGGGACTGTATATGTTGCCAACTTGTACTTCCCAAGCGCTTAGTCCAGTGCTCTGCACACAGTAAGCGCTCAATAAATACGATCGATTGATTGATTGAGAAGAGGAAAGGAGGGCGCAGTCAGGGAAGGCCTCTTGGAGGAGGTGGGCCTTCAGTAAGACTTTGAGGAGGGAGGGAAGACATTGTCTATCAGATATGAGAAGGGAGGGCGTTCCAGGCCAGAGGCAGGATGTGGGCGAGAGGTCAGCGGCTGCATCCTCCGCATCCCCGCTCTGTTCATTCAGTCGTATTTATTGAGCGCTTACTGTGTGCAGAGCACTGTACTAAGCACTTGGGAGAGTCCAATATAACAGTCAAGAGACCCAGGCTCGTCCTCTGAGTCTCTGCTCTGCTCCTGCCTCTTCATTCATTCATTCAATCGTATTTATTGAGCGCTTACTGTTTGCAGAGCACTGGACTAAGCCCTTGGGAAGTCCAAGTTGGCAACATCTAGAGACGGTCCCTACCCAACAGTGGGCTCACAGTCTAGAAGGGGGAGACAGACGACAAAACAACACATATTAACAAATGAAATAAATAGAATGGTAAATAGTAAATCTGTACAAGGAAAATAGAGTAATAAATCTGTACAAACATATATACAGGGGCTGTGGGGAGGGGAAGGGGGGAGGGTGGGGGAGATGGGGAGGAGGAGAGGAAGGAGGGGGCTCAGTGTGGGGCTCAGTCTTACCCCCTACCCCTGGGTCCCCTTTTCAACCTTGCCTGTGGAGTTGGAAATTCCAGCCCCCCAGAAGGATCCCAGGAATGCCAGGGAGATTCCCTTCTAATAATAATAATAATAATGGCATTTATTAAGCGCTTACTACGTGCAAAGCACTGGTTTTAAGCGCTGGGGAGGCTACAAGGTGATCAGGTTGTCCCAAGGGGCTCACGGTCTTAATCCCCATTTTAGAGATGAGGTCACTGAGGACCAGAGAAGTGAAGTGACTTGCCCAAAGTCACCCAGCTGACAAGTGGCAGAGCCGGGATTTGAACCCCTGACCTCCGACTCCAAAGGCCGGGCTCTTTCCATTGAGCCACGCTGCCTCTCACAGTCTTCTAGACTGCGAGCCCACTGTTGGGTAGGGACTGTCTCTGTATGTTGCCAACTTGCACTTCCCAAGCGCTTAGTACAGTGCTCTGCACACAGTAAGCGCTCAATAAATACGATTGATGATAATGATGATGGTACTAAGTGCTGGATACTATTCTGCTAATAAAGGAAGCAGCGTGGCTCAGTGGAAAGAGCCCGGGCTTTGGAGTCAAGAGGTCATGGGTTCGAATCCCAGCTCCGCCACATGTCTGCTGTGTGACCTTGGGCAAGTCACTACACTTCTCTGAGCCTCAGTTACCTCATCTGTAAAATGGGGATTAAGACTGGGAGCCCCCAGTGGGACAACCCGATCACCCTGTAACCTTCCCAGCGCTTAGAACAGTGCTGCGCACATAGTAAGCGCTCAATAAATGCCATCATCATCAATAATAGAGAAGCAGCGTGACTCAGTGGAAACAGCCCGGGCTTGGGAGTCAGAGGTCATGGGTTCAAATCCCGGCTCCACCGCTTGTCAGCTGGGTGACTTTGGGCAAGTCACTGGGCGTGCTAAGCCCTACGTGGGGCTCACAGCAAAGTAGGAGAACAGATATTGAGTCCCCATTTTACAGATGAGGCAACTGAGGCACAGAGAAGTGACTTAATAGTCTTTTAGACCGTGAGCCCACTGTTGGGTAGGGACCGTCTCTATATGTGGTCAACTTGTACTTCCCAAGCGCTTAGTACAGTGCTCTGCACACAGTAAGTGCTCAATAAATACGATTGATTGATTGATTAATAATAATAATGGTATTTGTTAGGTACTTTGTGTTCTAAGCGTGGGATAGATACAGCCCAATCAGATTGGGCACAGTCCCTGTCCCACGTGGGGCTTACAGGCTTAATCCCCATTTTACACATGAGGTGACTGAGGCACAGAGAAGTTAAGTGACTTGCCCAAGGTCATACAGCTGGCAATTATACCAAGTGCTTAGTACTGCACACTAATCAATCAATCAATCGCATTTATTGAGCGCATACTGTGTGCAGAGCACTGTACTAAGCGCTTGGGAAGTCCAAGTTGGCAACATATAGAGACAGTCCCTACCCAACAGTGGGTTCACTGTCTAAAAGGGGGAGACAGAGAACAAAACCCAACATACTAACAAAATAAAATAAATAGAATAGATATGTACAAGTAAAATAAATAAATAAATAAAGAGTGAAGGAGGTAATGATAAGTGTAAGCGCTCAATAAATACTATTGAATGAAATCAATCAATTGTATTTATTGAGCGCTTATTGTGTGCAGAGCACTGTACTAAGCGCTTGGGAAGTACAAGTTGGCAACATATAGAGACGGTCCCTACCCAACAGTGGGTTCACAGTCTAAAAGGGGGAGACAGAACAAAGCCAAACATACTAACAAAATAAAATAAATAGAATAGATATGTACAAGTAAAATAAATAAATAGAGTGAAGGAGGTAATGACAAGTGTAAGCGCTCAATAAATACTATTGAATGAAATCAATCAATCGTATTTATTGAGTGCTTACTGTGTGCAGAGCACTGGACTAAGCGCTTGGGAAGTACAAGTTGGCAACACATAGAGACGGTCCCTACCCAACAGGGGGCTCACAGTCTAAAAGGGGGAGACAGAACAAAACCAAACATACTAACAAAATAAAATAGAATAGATATGTACAAGTAAAATAAATAAATAAGTAGAGTGAAGGAGGTAATGATAAGTGTAAGCGCTCAACAAATACTATTGAATGAAATCAATCAATCAATTGCATTTATTGAGCGCTTACTGTGTGCAAAGCACCGTACTAAGCGCTTGGGAAGTACAAGTTGGCAACACATAGAGACGGTCCCTACCCAACAGTTGGCTCACAGGCTAGAAGAATGAATGGAAGCGGCAGAGTTGGCAGAACTAGAACCCAGGTCTCCTGACTTGCAGCCTTGGGCTCTTTCCAGCGCCCCTTGCAGCGCAGCTCATTGGAAAGAGCCCGGGCTTTGGAGTCAGAGGTCATGGGTTCGAATCCCGGCTCCGCCACATGCCTGCTGTGTGACCTTGGGCAAGTCACTTAACTTCTCTGAGCCTCAGTTCCCTCATCTGTAAAATGGGGATTAAGACTGTGAGCCCCCCGTGGGACAACCTGATCACCTTGTATCCCCCCACCCAGCGCTTTAAACAGTGCTCTGCACATAGTAAGCGCTTAACAAATGCCGTCATTATTATTATCCATGGATTCGTCGAGAGCCTCCTGGGGTTATCGGCACTGCTACTTTCTCCCCCCAGCATTAGAGGAAGGACCTGACTCTAAAACTCACGCTTTTTTCTAAAAAGCTTTTAATGATAATAACAATAATGGCATTTATTAAGCGCTTACTATGTGCAAAGCACTGTTCTAAGCGCTGGGGAGGTTACAAGGTGATCCAAATAACTCTCCCGGGCGGGACCCTCGCCCGACCACAGACCCCCGCCGCATGAAATCAACATGAAAAGACCCCAAAGAGCCTCGCTTTTAAAGAAGACAACCACAACCTTTCTTCTTCGGTTCCCGGTGTTGGGAGCTGGGAGAATTTCTCTGTGATCCAGGCCTCGGAGGGTCTGTCGGTTACCCTGGAAACAAAAGCGCTCCATCTCGGAGAGGGGAACTTCTGGAAATAGGGGAGGGGGGAGGGTTTGGAAGAACGAAGTAGGTAACCATGACAACGCTGGACCACCTAGGGAATGGTAGGTAGATTTTTGAAAATCCGAGAAACAGAAAGCAAGACGAGGGCCTTCAAGATTCTGACCTCACCACCTGGCTCAGTTGCTAGAGGAGACGAGCCCCACAACTTGTTAAATATATAAATAGGCCAAAGTAGAGAGGGGATACAAAGGATAAAAGTTAAACGAAGGAAAGAATAAGATAATAATAATATCTAATATCTAATATCTATAATAATAATAATATATTATAATAATAATTATATTATTGAGAAGCAGCGTGGCTCAGTGGAAAGAGCCCGGGCTTTGGAGTCAGAGGTCATGGGTTCGAACCCTGGCTCCACCACGTGCCTGCTGTGTGACCTTGGGCGAGTCACTTAACTTCTCGGAGCCTCAGTTCCCTCATCTGTAAAATGGGGATGAAGCCTGTGAGCCCCATGCAGGGCAACCTGATCGCCTTGTATCCCCCCCCAGCGCTTAGAACAGTGCTTTGCACATAGTAAGCGCTTAACAAATGCCATCATCATCATCATCATCATCATAATGGCATTTATTAAGCGCTTACTATGTGCAAAGCACTGTTCTAAGTGCTGGGGAGGTGACAAGGTGATCAGGTTGCCCCACTGGGGGCTCCCAGTCTTCATCCCCATTTTCCAGATGAGGGAACTGAGGCACAGAGCAGTGAAGTGAGCCCACTCTTCTAGACTGTGAGCCCACTGTTGGGCAGGGACTGTCTCTATATGTTGCCGACTTGTACTTCCCAAGCGCTTAGTACAGTGCTCTGCACACAGTAAGCGTTCAATAAATACGATTGATGATGATGATATGTTGCCAATTTGTACTTCCCAACCGCTTAGTACAGTGCTCTGCACACAGTAAGCGCTCAATAAATACGATTGATTGATTGATTGAAGTGACTTGCCCAAAGTCACACAGGTGACACTTGGTGGAGCTGGGATTTGAACCCATGACCTGTGACTCCAAAGCCCGGGCTCTTTCCACTGAGCCACGCTGCTTCTCCGTGGCAAGATGTACCTGCCAGGGAGAAGGTGAAGGTTTGGGTTGCTTTGAACAAGAAGGAAAGGATACACTGGGAAAATGGCCTTCTGCAGCCTCCCATTTCCTCCGGCCTTCGGGACATCTCTACTTGGATGCCCTGCCGTCACCTCAAACGTAACATGTTCAAAACAGAATTCCTTATTTCCCAACCAAACTCTGTCCTCCTCCGACTTTCCCCCACTATAGATAGCACCATCACTACCTTCCTGGATCAAAAGCCTGTAAACTTGGCGCTAGAGAAGCAGCGAGGCTCAGTGGGAAGAGCCCGGGCTTGGGAGTCAGAGGTTGTGGGTTCTAATCCTGGCTCTGCCATTTGTCAGCTGTGTGACTTTGGGCAAGTCACTTCACTTCTCTGGGCCTCAGTTCCCTCATCTGTAAAATGGAGATGGAGACTGTGAGCCCCCCGTGGGACAACCTGATCACCCTGTAACCTCCCCAGCGCTTAGAACAGTGCTCTGCACATAGTAAGCACTTAATAAATTCCATCATTATTATTATCATTATTATTATTATTATGGCAAGTCACTTCGCTTCTCTGGGCCTCCGTCCCCTCATCTGGAAAATGGGGATGAAGACCGTGAGCCCCCCGGGGGACAACCTGACCACCCTGTAACCTCCCCAGTGCTTAGAACAGTGCTCCGCACATAGTAAGCACTTAATAAATTCCATTATTATTATTATTATTATTATTATTATTATTATGGCAAGTCACTTCACTTCTCTGGGCCTCAGTCCCCTCATCTGGAAAATGGGGATGAAGACTGTGAGCCCCCTGGGGGACAACCTGATCACCCTGTAACCTCCCCAGCGCTTAGAACAGTGCTCTGCACATAGTAAGCACTTAATAAACTCCATCATTATTATTATTTGGGCAAGTCACTTCACTTCTCTGGGCCTCAGTTCCCTCATCTGTAAAATGGGGATGAAGACTGTGAGCTCCACGTGGGACAACCTTGATTACTGTCAGGGCTTAGAACAGTGCTTTGCACATAGTAAGCACTTAATGAATGCCATTATTATTATTGTATTCCCCTGAAGCGCTTAGAACAGTGCTTGGCACATAGCGCTTAACAAATACCAACATTATTATTATTATTATTATCCTTCACTCCTCTCTTTCAACCCACATATTCAATCAATCACTAAATCACCTTGATTCAACCACTGCATCGCTAAAATGCATCCTTTCCTCTCTATACGTCGCCAACTTGTACTTCCCAAGCGCTCCGTACAGTGTTCTGCACACAGTAAGCGCTCAATAAATACGATCGATTGATTGATTGATCCAAACCGCTACCGCTTTAATCCAAGACCTTATCCTATCCCGCCTTGATGAGAAGCAGTGTGGCTCAGTGGAAAGAGCCCGGGCTCTGGAGTCAGAGATCATGGGTTCAAACCCCGGCTCTGCCAATTGTCAGCTGTGTGACTTTGGGCAAAGTCACTTCACTTCTCTGGGCCTCAGTTACCTCATGTGTAAAATGGGGATTGAGACTGCGAGCTCCCCGTGGGACAACCTGATCACCTTGTAAACTCTAATCTATTATCTATCTATTATCTAATCTAATCTATTTTATTTTGTTAGTATGTTTGGTTTTGTTCTCTGTCTCCCCCTTTTAGACTGTGAGCCCACTGTTGGGTAGGGACTGTCTCTACATGTTGCCAACTTGGACTTCCCAAGCGCTTAGTACAGTGCTCTGCACACAGTAAGCGCTCAATAAATACGACTGATTGATTGATTAAGCTCCCCCGCGCTTAGAACAGTGCTTTGCATATAGTAAGCGCTTAATAAATGCCATTATCATTATTATTATTACTGTATCAGCCCCCTTGCTAAGCTCCCTGTCTCTTGTCTCTCCCTACTCTGCTTCATTCTTCGCTCTGCTGCCCAGGTCATTTTTCTACAAAAACGTTCAGTCCATGTTTCTCCACTCCTCAAGGGCCTCCAGCCTCTACCACCCAACCACCTCCGCTTCAAAGAGAAACCCCTTACCGTTGGCTTTAAGGCACTCAATTACCTTGCCCCCTCCTACCTCACCTCTCTAACTCTCCAAGTAGAACCCAACCCGCACACTCCAACTCCATGTGGAGAGGGATTGTGTCTACTCTGTCACATTTTTTTTAATGGTGTTTAAGTGCTTACTATGCGCTGGGCACTGTTCTAAGCGCTGGGGTAGATACAAAGCAATCAGGTTGGAGCCAGTCCACGTCCCACATAGGGCTCACGGTCTTAATCCTCGCAACCTTGGTGTCATCCTTGACTCCACTCTCTCGTTCACCCCACACATCCAAACCGTCACCAAAACCTGCCGGTCTCACCTCCACAACATCACCAGTATCCACCCTTTCCTCTCCACCCAAACCTCTACCTTGCTGGTTCAGTCTCTCATCCTATCCCGACTGGATTACTGCATGAGCCTCCTCTCTGATCTCCCATCCTCCTGTCTCTCCCCACTTCAGTCTATACTTCACTCTGCTGCCCAGATCATCTCTGTGAAAAAACGCTCTGGGCATGTCACTCCCCTCCTCAAAAATCTCCAGTGGCTGCCTGTCAATATATGCGCTTAGTACAGTGCTCTGCACATAGTAAGCGCTCAATAAATACGATTGATTGATATGAATCAAGCAAAAACTCCTCACTCTCGGCTTCGAGGCTGTCCATCACCTCGCCCCCTCCTACCTCACCTTCCTTCTGTCCTTCTCCAGTCCAGCTCACACCCTCCGCTCCTTTGCCGCTAATCTCCTCACCGTTAGGCCTCGTTCTCGCCTGTCCCACCATTGACCCCCCATCCCACCTCATCCCCCTGGCCCGGAATGCCCCCAATCCCTCCGCACACCCGCCAAGCTCGCTCTCTTCCTCCCTTCAAAGCCCTACTGAGAGCTCACCTCCTCCAGGAGGCCTTCCCACACTGAGCCCCCTTCTTCCTCTCCTCCTCCCCATCCCCCCGCCCTACCTCCTTCCCCTCCCCACATCACCTGTACATATGCTTGAACAGATTTATTACTCTATTTACTTGTACATATTTACGATCTATTTTGTTAATGATGTGCATCTAGCTTTATTTCTATTTATTCTGATGACATGACACCTGTCCACATGTTTTGTTGTCTGTTTCCCCCTTATAGACTGTGAGCCCGTAGCTGGATGGGGACCGTCTCTATTTGTTGCTGACTTGTACTTCCCAAGCGCTTAGTACAGTGCTCTGCACACAGTAAGCGCTCAATAAATACGATTGATTGAATGAATGAATGAATGAATGAATGAATGAAAGAAAGGTCTATTGCACAGGGCCACGGCGGGAGGCGGCAGGTCGACCTGACCCCGAAAAGAGATGGCTCAGTTACCGAAAAACTCCATGACTGCCGGCCCACCCTTACTGTAGATCGTGAAGAGTTTGGCTTCTCCAATCAACCCAGGCCACAAATCCAATCTGCCCTCCCCGCGTGCTCACAACAAATCGGCCAGCCAGTCAGTCAGTCAGTTACAGAGAGCTTACTGTGGGCAGAGAACGGTACTAAGCACTTGGGAGGGTCCAATATAACAGACACATTCCCTGCTCAAGGCAAGCTTAAAGTGGGAGACAGTTATTTAATATAAATAACTGATGTGGACTTAAGTGCTGTGGGGCAGGGAGGGGGGATGAATAAAAGGAGCAAGTCAGAGTGATGCGGAAGGGAGGTGAAGAGGAGGAAAAGAGGGCTTAGGGAAGGACAGAAAGGTTCCATTTCCCCCCTTCTCCACATTGGGCACCGTTAGCGGCGTCAGACGTCACCAGGCAGACAGCAGAACCAAACACTGACATTTCCTTTACCAAAAACACCCAAACAAAAAATCAGCGATTCACCATGGAAACACAAACCCAGGACTTCCGTGCTCCTGCTGGAACTTCAACCGATCCATCGTATTTCTCGAGTGCTTACTGGGTGCGCAGCACCGTACAAAACACTTGGGAGAGTACAATCTAAGGGTCGGTAGACCTCGTCCCTGCCCACGACGAGCCTACAGTCTAGAGAAACCTCCATATCTACCCTGTTGGCAAACGGGAATGGTTTTAATCAGAGGCTAGTCCTGAGGGTAATCCAGTGCCAGAGGAAAGTGTGGTACAACAGTTGGCAAGACACATAGCTATTCAATTCCAATTTATTTAATACTGAACGTGTCAAAAATCTATTTCACCAACAGTTTACATAAAATTGTCACTAGTTTTATTCTTTGTGCTCTTCTCTAGCTTCTGGGCTGCCCTCCCTCCGTGGCTTCCCGGGCCTGTTTCTCGGAAACTCCGGGCCTTCAATCGTGAGGGAAACATTCTAGAAATCCCCTTTCCTGTGCCCGACTCCGCCGGACTTTGAGAAGCCTGCCTGGGTGCTTACATCCTACGGGATCTGACGCAGCTTCCCCCGGGGAAGCCTTCTACCCCTGTGGTGATTTTGACGGGATGACTAGAGTGCTCCCCGGCCAAGAAGGGGCCTTGGGATTCCCTGCCCATCCCCGGCCTCGGCCCCGTAGCTCGAGGGTCTCGTGGGGGAGGTTGCTGTGTTTTGAAAAGTTTTGGCAGTGAAACTGTGTAAAAACTGCCCCCGAGGCCAGCCTGGCGATACAAGACTGACCTAGGAGCCCCTGCCTACTGAGGCCTGGGCGAGGGCTACAAAAAGCCTCGCGTGCCAATCCGCCTGGCCCTCCCGGGAGCTTCTACCTCCCCGGTGGGCTTGGCCTGGCCTCCTGGTGGGTCTATTCAGGTCACCGAGCGGGTCTGGCCCCGAGATGAAGAGACGGAGGGCGAGAGGCAAGTCTCTTGCCAGCTAACCTCACGAGAGCCCGCCAACCCGGACAGGGACCCCTTCCTCCTCCCCATCTGTGGAGCGTTTTTGAAATACCTGGGTTGGAGCGGCCCAGGGTGAAACTCCTGAAAGGGGCCAGGAAGCAGGACGTGCCCCCCGAGGAGGCAGTTGCCATCCCTTTTATAGCCTCAAAGCAGGTGGGTCCTCCCCCAAGGGCTGCTCCCTGCCCGCTCCCAAGAGCACATCTCCCCTCGCCCACAAGATGGGAGAGGGGAAATGACTGAGACCCCTGCGGCCTCTCCCAACGTGCTGTGTGTGCGATTCTGTGTGTGTGTGTTCGTGCGAGCGTCTCATCCTTCTCCAGCAGAATTCCCCACCCAAACCTACCGCCAGCGCCCGCATCTCCCTGCCCTTTATTCCGTTACCACAACTAATCGGGCCTGAGGAGTTTCTGTGCAAACAGAGATCTGTTCAATCAAAATATGCCCAGCACATTTTACAACACGTGTTATCTGCACCGCGAAATGTTTCCGTTTTAGCTAACGGACAACGGATTGCACTTCTCGGGGCCCCAGGCGGACGCCGGGGATTTTGAGGATCTCCACCGGTGCCGGGCCCCTTGGCCATTGCACTGACCTACGAAAGACGTTACCTGTGGCCGGGGATTTCTCGGGCTCCGATTCCTCCCTTTCGTCAGAAGGAGGGCCGCCCCCAGCCCCTGAACCGAGTGCGGGTTTATTCGCTCCGTGCAACCCCCAAAGGCTCCAAAACGAGAATCTCGGTCGTGTCTGGGGCTCGCTTGCTGCTCTTTTCCGACCTGGGGGGTGGGCCGGGAGAGGGGCCTAATCCTTCCGGGTCTCGGTTGTCCGCACCCCACCCGGCTCCCGGCTGATTGTGCGCCTATGCATTCAGGGGGGAAAAGCAGTCTCGCTCCCTTCGGCCTGCACCGCCCCTCGAACCTCAGTTGTCCGAGGGCCGTTGGAGGCTAGGGGCTTCCCCCGCTACTGGGGGGGAGGAGAACGGGAAAATTAGCCTGCCGGTATTCCTTACCACTCCGGCAGGCTGATGGCCTCTCTTGAAGCTTGCAGCTTCCAACGGAACCGAGGCAACCGTAAAAAAAAGCCAGCCCGACGCTCCATTCGTTCCTTCGCTTCTTCCCGTCCCCTCACACCGGGGTATTCACGCCTTCCTCCCGCCCTCGAGCTCCTGTCCCCGTCTCCCCTTCTTTCACACGCCCAACCCCCCGGCGGCTCTGGCCCTTCCTCAGGCTGACCCGTGTCCGAGCGGTCATCCATCCTCCGCCCGTTCTCGGGCGGCCGGCGGGACCAGACCCGCCTGACCCTCAGAGGTCCTTCAGGGGGTCCACCATGGGGGAGGGCGTGCGGGCCGCGGCCCCGAGCGGCCCCAGCAGGACCGGGAGGCTCTGGTTCCGCCTCAGGCCGCCCAGGAAGTTGCCCCCGGCGGGCAACAGGACGGCGGAGTCCGGCCTGGGCAAGCCGAGCCGGGCCGGCGGCCCCTCCCCGCCGGCTCCCGGCCGGGCGATGCCCAGTCTCTTCAGCCTCTCCACCAGGTGCCCCTTCCTGCGGCTGACGTCGGAGGCGGTCCGGGTGGGCCGCAGCCCGTCCAGCTCCCGCAGGAAGCTCTCCGCCGGCCGCGAGGCCAGGAAGTTCTCGCAGGGGGGCACCCGGGGCTCGAAGGGCCCGGGAGAAGAGCACGGAGACCGGGACGGGGAATTGGGCGGGGTGGCGGGGGGCCGGAGGACGGGAGGGGGCCGTGGGGGGGCAGGGCCGGGGTATGACCGGGCCGAGATGCCCCGCTCTTGCAGGAGCTGGGCCAAGCCCACGGTGCTGCTAAAGGTGGTCGTGGAGTCCCCGCGGTGGCTGAGGGAGCGGCCCCCGCCGAGCTGGAAGGACGCGGCCGGGGGACCCACCGCTGGACCGGACGGACCACCGCCGCCGCCGCCGCCGCCGCCTCCTCCCGACATCGCCGCCCCGCACATGGAGCTGAAAGACAAGCAGCCCAGTCTAGAGCACTACTAAGACCATCATCATCAATCGTATTTATTGAGCGCTTACTGTGTGCTGTCTCCCCCTTTTAGACTGTGAGCCCACTGTAGGGTAGGGACTGTCTCTATATGTTGCCAATTTGTACTTCCCAAGCGCTTAGTACAGTGCTCTGCACATAGTAAGCGCTCAATAAATACGATTGATGATGATGATGCAGAGCACTGTATTAAGCACTTGGGAAGTCCAAGTTGGCAACATCTAGAGACAGTCCCTACCCAACAGTGGGCTCACAGTCTAAAAGGGGGAGACAGAGAACAAAACCAAACAGACTAAAAAAATAAAATAAATAGAATAGATATATCACGGAGAGCACTGTGCTAAGTGCTGGGGAGAGTAAAATATAATGCCGTAACTGACACTTGCCCTGTCCACAATCAGCTTACAGTCTAGCCGGGGAGACAGACATGAATAGAAGTGAAAAAATGACAGATATGGAGGTGAGTTCTGTGGGGCTGGGTTGTGGGGGGATGAATAAAGGTAGCGAGTCCGGGTGACACGGAAGGGAGTGTTATTAACATAGGATCTAATCCCAGCTCCACTGCTCGCCTGCTGCGTAGCCTTGGGCAAGCCACTGAACTTCTCTGGGCCTCAGTTCGCTTATCTGGAAAATGGGGATTAATAATAATAATAATAATAATAATAATGATAATGATGGCATTTGTTAAGCACTTACTATGTGCCAAGCACTGTTCTAAGCGCTGGGGAGGTTACAAGGTGATCAGGTTGTCCCACGGGGGGCTCACAGCCTTCATCCCCATTTTCCAGATGAGGGAACTGAGGCCCAGGGAAGTGAAGTGACTTGCCCAGAATCACACAGCTGACAATTGGCAGAGCCGGGATTTGAACCCATGACCCCGGACTCCAGAGCCCGGGCTCTTTCCACTGAGCCACCCTGCTTCTCTTGTTAAGACTGGGAGCCCTGCTTTGGACACCCTGATTGCCTTGTATCTACCCCAACGCTTAGAACAGTGCTTGGCACATAGTAAGCGCTTAACAAAGACCGTAATTATCTTCTAGACTGTGAGCCCGTTGTTCGGAAGGGATTGTCTCTATCTGTTGCCGAAGTGTACTTTCCAAGTGCTTAGTACAGTGCTCTGCACACAGTAAGCGCTCAATAAATATGACTGAATGAATGAATGAACTAATGGACACCCTTTTGGCTGTTAATAACAAAATCATCCACCCTGTACTGAGTCTTCTGGCCTGTGGTCTGTCTCCATCATCATCATCATCACCAATCGTATTTATTGACCGCTTACTATGTGCAGAGCACTGTACTAAGTGCTTGGGAAGTACAAATTGGCAACATATAGAGACAGTCTCTACCCAACAGTGGGCTCACAGTCTCCAGAGTAAAGGGGCGTCGAGTCTGCTCACCGGTGGGGAGGCTCCCTACTGAGCGCACCCCATGTAAGGCAGGGTGATATAGCCATAAAGTTTACCCTTGTGCCAACCAAGGGGCTCAGGTTTTTTTTTTTTCGCCTGCTACGGAGGGGGAATGTTGCAGGAGCTCTCAGCCGGGGGGACGGGCTTTCTCACAGCATTGTGGACGAGGAGCCTGAGGCCCAGAGAGGTTACGTGACTTGCCCGAAGTCACACAGCACGTGGATGGCACTGTTGGGACTAGAACCCGGGTCTCCTGAGGGCTGAAGGTCATAAGCAACCAACGAGCTTCTTACCTGGGAGTGACCTGAGTGACGTCGGAAGGGTGCAGGATCCGACAGGTGGTGAACGTGAATGTGGAGTTTGTGGCGGACAGGCACTTCCCGGGGTTCGCGGCTGCAAGGCAGAGGGGATACGGTTTAGCCGTTTTCACCACGAAACCCACGACTGGATAGGACGGATGGGCGGAATGGAGTTCCCGTGAGATCCCCGACTGGCTAATTGACTGGAGTTTTCTGTCACGAAGCCAGGAGGCAAGAGAGGAGGGCCATCCTGGAGACAGCTATGCCAGGCGACAGTTCCCCACCGGGCCCGGCCCTCTGGGTTGCCAGCGGGAACCGCCAATCAATAAATGCCACAACAGGAGGTCCGGACGGGAGAGCTTTTCCAATCTAGAAGATGTCCTGGAAGTGTGCCCACCGCCGCCAGTAGGCATTCCCAAATTTATTACACAAACAAAACCAGAAATGATACAAAAAAAGGCAACTGAGTTAATCAGGGAGATGATTAACCCACCCACCCCCGCTCTACCTCCTCCCCTCCCCACAGCATCTGTCTATATGTTTGTACAGATTTATTACTCTATTTTACTTGTACAGATTTACTATTTTATTTATCTTGTTAGGGATGTGCTCCTAGCTTTACTTCTATTTATTCTGATGACTTGACACCTGTCCACATGTTTTGTTTCGTTGTCTGTCTCCCCCTCCCAGACTGTGAGCCCGTTGCTGGGCAGGGACCGTCTCTATATGTTGCCAACTTGTACTGCCCAAGCGCTTAGTCCAGTGCTCTGCACACAGTAAGCGCTCAATAAATATGATTGAATGAATGAATGAATGGGACAGATTCTATATGAAAATAGTCTTAAAAGAGTGAGGCTCCTCAGATTGGAAAGACAAATGCTGGGAGGAAGCATGATGAAAGTTTACAGTATATATGTTTACCTGTATATATGTATATATGTTTGTACCTATTTATTACTCTATTTATTTTTTTTCTTGTACATATCTACTCTATTTATTTTATTTTGTTAATATGCTTGGTTTTGTTCTCTGTCTCCCCCTTCTAGACTGTGAGCCCACTGTCGGGCAGGGACTGTCTCTATATGTTGCCACCTTGGACTTCCCAAGCGCTTAGTACAGTGCTCTGCACACAGTAAGTGCTCAATAAATACAACTGATTAATTGATTTACAAAGGTAACAAAGTAATGATGAAGTAATGATAGTAATGATGGAGGTATTTGTTAAGCCCTTAGTGTGTGTTAAGCACTGTATTAGGTTTTGACACCTGTCTACTTGTTTAGTTGTCAGTCTCCCCCTTCTATCAATCAATCAATCATATTTATTAAGTGCTTACTATGTGCAGAGCACTGTACTAAGCGCTTGGGAAGTCCAAGTTGGCAACATAGAGAGACAGTCCCTACCCAACAGTGGGATCACAGTCTAAAAGGGGGAGACAGAGAACAAAACCAAACATACTAACAAAATAAAATAAATAGAATAGATATCATCATCATCATCATCAATCGTATTTATTGAGCGCTTACTATGTGCAGACCACTGTACTAAGCTCTTGGGAAGTACAAATTGGCAACATCTAGAGACAGTCCCTACCCAACAGTGGGCTCACAGTCTAAAAGGGGGATACAGAGAACAAAACCAAACATACTAACAAAATAAAATGAATAGAATAGATATGTACAAGTAAAATAAATAGAGTAATAAGTCTGTACAAACATATATACACCTATACAGGTGCTGTGGGGAAGGGAAGGAGGTAAGATGGGGGGGATGGAGAGGGGGATGAGGGGGAGAGGAAGGAAGGGGCTCAGTGTGGGAAGGCCTCCTGGAGGAGGTGAGCTCTCAGTAGGGCCTTGAAGGGAGGAAGAGAGCTAGCTTGGAGGATGGGCAGACTGTGTGCCCGTTGTTGGGTAGGGACCGTCTCTATATGTTGCCAACTTGTACTTCCCAAGCGTTTAGTCCAGTGCTCTGCACACAGTAAGCACTCGGTAAATGCGATTGAATGAATGAATGAATGACTGCCTCTTCTGACTTTGGCTGAAGGCATTCTGGGCTCTCTCCCTCCCGACAGGTCAAAAACTTGGCATTTTCATCTCCCGGAGGGCCGTGGCCTGCCCCTTCAGCTCAGCCCCACGCCGACCGTCAGCCTAAAATCAGCGTGGCCGTCGTGCCAGACGACCGGCATTGCCGGCTCACTCCCACCTCCCCGGCTAGTAGCCCGTCCTCCCCTCTGTCAGCAGCTGAGCCCCGCTCCTCCCACGGAGAACTGTGGTTACAGCCTGAAAAGCCCAGAGCAATTCGGACTCTCGGCCCCGGCCTTTATTACTTAGGCTTTAAGACCCCGATTTCAAGGTGAGCAGCTCCGGGCCCGAGCGAGGGGAGAAGGACCCGTCCCACCCGCCCACCCAGGCACCGCACTGGCCGAAACGGGGGGCTGCGGTGCCGTTCGTGGACGCTGACACACAACCCGCTACGGGATGCGCGGGGGAAGACCATCGCCACCCTCTTAGTTCATACGGCGGCTGGTGAGGGGGACGCCAACCCCCACCCCTCGCTGCCAAATCCCGCACGAGGATGTGTTTGGACGGCCGAGGGAAGGAGTGTCTGTGTGTCTGTCATTTAGATTGTGAGCCCACTGTTGGGTAGGGACTGTCTCTATATGTTGCCAACTTGGACTTCCCAAGCGCTTAGTCCAGTGCTCTGCACACAGTAAGTGCTCAATAAATACGATTGACTGTGTGTCTGTCTTTTAGACTGTGAGCCCACTGTTGGGTAGGGACTGTCTCTATATGTTGCCAACTTGGACTTCCCAAGTGCTTAGTCCAGTGCTCTGCACACAGTAAGTGCTCAATAAATACAATTGACTGTGTGTTTGTCTTTTAGACTGTGAGCCCACTGTTGGGTAGGGACCGTCTCTATATGCTGCCAACTTGGACTTCCCAAGCGCTTTAGTCCAGTGCTCTGCACACAGTAAGCGCTCAATAAATACGATTGACTGTGTGTCTGTCTTTTAGACTGTGAGCCCACTGTTGGGTAGGGCCCGTCTCTATATGTTGCCAACTTGGACTTCCCAAGCGCTTAGTCCAGTGCTCTGCACACAGTAAGTGCTCAATAAATACGATTGACTGTGTGTCTGTCTTTTAGACTGTGAGCCCACTGTTGGGTAGGGACCGTCTCTCTATGTTGCCAACTTGGACTTCCCAAGCGCTTTAGTCCAGTGCTCTGCACACAGTAAGTGCTCAATAAATACGATTGATTGTGTGTGTGTGTGTGTGTGAGGAGGGGGTGGCTGCCAGGACGATGGGCAGCAGCTCCTCTGGCCCTCTTACCAGGGCACGGCGCCGCGGTGGCCGCCACCGAAGTACCAGGCGGGAGGAAGATCCCCACGGGCGTCTCCTTGCCCGGGAATGACGGCCGCACCCGAAACGTTATCCCCCCGGCATCTTCGGGGTCCTCCTCCGGGTCGGACAGGCGGTACAGTGCCCGCTCGGGCGGGAGGGCCGAGCCTTTGGTCAGGACCCCGGGCCGGGCGTCGAGGATGGTCCCCAGGTTCGGCCGGGCCAGCTGCTGCCACTGGTGGAGCGTCTGAGAGCCTGGGCCGGAGGGAGGAGGCCAAACAAGTCACGGCACGGCGGGAAATCGGGGACCGTCGCGGGGGGCGAGGGGAAACGGCCAAAGTCCAGACACCCTCCCCGAGCCCCGCCGTCTACCAGCGCCCCAAACTCAGCTTTGGCGACAGTAGCCGTAGGAACGGTACTTATTCAGTATTTATTAGTATTAACAGCATTTATTAGTAGAGAAGCAGCGTGGCTCAGTGGACAGAGCACGGGCTTTGGAGTCAGAGGTCGTGGGTTCGAATCCCGGCTCCGCAACATGTCGGCTGTGTGACCTTGGGCAAGTCACTTGACTTCTCGGAGTCTCAGTTACCTCATCTGTAAAATGGGGATGATGGCTGTGAGCCCCACGCGGGACAACCTGATCACCTTGTAGCCCCCCAGTGCTTAGAACAGTGCTTTGCACATAGTAAGCGCTTAACAAATGCCATTATTAGTATTATTATTATTATTATTATTCAGAAACGCTTATGTTATCCACAGCACTGTTCTAAGCGCTGGGAATGAGCATACAGGTGGGAATTGATGAGGGAACTGAGGCCCAGTGAAGTGACTCACTTGAGGCTCACAAGCTCGATCCCCATCTTACAGATGAGGGAACTGAGGCCCAGTGAAGTGACTTACTTGAGGCTCACAAGCTTGATCCCCATTTTACAGATGAGGGAACTGAGGCCCAGTGAAGTGACTTACTTGAGGCTCACAAGCTTGATCCCCACTTTACAGATGAGGGAACTGAGGCCCAGTGAAGTGACTCACTTGAGGCTCACAAGCTTGATCCCCATCTTACAGATGAGGGAACTGAGGCCCAGTGAAGTGACTCACTTGAGGCTCACAAGCTTGATCCCCATTTTACAGATGAGGGAACTGAGGCCCAGTGAAGTGACTTGGCCAAAGTCACACGGCTGATAAGTGGCGGAGCTGGGATTAGAACCCACGACCTCTGACTCCCGAACCCGGGCTCTTAAAACACTAAGCCACGCTGCTTCTCTAAAATGGGGATTTTGTAAAGTGGGGATTCTGTAAAATGGGGATGAAGACAGCCCCATGTAGGACAACCTGATTAATTTCATTCATTCAATTGTATTTATTGAGCGCTTGCTTTTTGCAGGGAACTGTACTAAGCGCTTGGGAAGTTAAGTCGGTTCCCCCTCCTTCCTCTCACTCCCCGCCCGCCTTACCTCCTTCCCCTCCCCACAGCACCTGTATATATGTTTGTGCGTATTTATTACTTTATTTTATTTGTACATATTTATTCTATTTATTTTATTTTGTTAATATGTTTTGTTTTGTTGTCTGTCTCCCCCTTCTAGACTGTGAGCCCGCTGTTGGGTAGGGACTGTCTCTATGTGATGCCAATTTGTACTTCCCAAGCGCTTAGTACAGTGCTCTGCACACAGTAAGCGCTCATGGCTCAGTGGAAAAGAGCCCGGGCTTTGGAGCCAGAGGTCACGGGTTCAAATCCCGGCTCCACAACCTGTCAGCTGTGTGGCTTTGGGCACGTCACTTCACTTCTCTGGGCCTCAGTTCCCTCATCTGTCAAATGGGGATGAAGACGGTGAGCCTCCCGGTGGACAACCTGATCACCTTGTAACCTCCCCAGCGCTTAGAACGGTGCTTTGCACATAGTAAGCGCTTAAGCCTCCCCCGGGAGGCCTTCCCAGACTGAGCCCCCTCCTTCCTCTCCCCCTCGGACCCCTCCATCCCCCCCGTCTTGCCTCCTTCCCTTCCCCACAGCACCTGTATATATACATAAATGTTTGTACAATATTTATTACTCTATATGTTTATTTATTTATTTTACTTGTACATAATAATAATGATGGCATTTGTTAAGCGCTTACTATGTGCAAAGCACTGTTCTAAGCGCTGGGGGGGATACAGTGTGATCAAGTTGTCCCATGCGGGGCTCACAGTCTTAATCCCCATTTTTACAGATGAGGGAACTGAGGCTCAGAGAAGTTAAGTGACTCGCCCAAGGTCACACAGCAGACTTGTGGTGGAGCCGGGATTCGAACCCACGACCTCTGACTCCAAAGCCCGGGCTCTTCTCCACTGAGCCACGCTGCTGTACATCTCTATTCTGTTTATTTTATTTTGTTAATATGTTTGGTTTTGTTGTCTGTCTCCCCCTTCTAGACTGCGAGCCCACTGTTGGGTAGGGACTGTCTCTATAAGTTGCCAACTTGGACTTCCCAAGCGCTTAGTCCAGTGCTCTGCACACAGTAAGCGCTCAATAAATACGACTGATCGATTGACTGATTATTATTAATTATTCTTATTATTATAAATACGACTGAATGAATGAATGAAAAGCTGTGTGACTTTGGGCAAGTCACTTCACTTCCCTGGGCCTCAGTTCCCTCATCTGGAAAATGGGGATTAAGACTGGGAGCCCCCCGTGGGACAACCTGATCACCTTATATCCCCCCCGGCGCTTAGAACAGTGCTTTGCACACAGTAAGCGCTTAGTAAATGCCATTATCATCGTCGAGCTGGACCCGACACCACCCCCCCGCATCCCGGCTCCGCCACTTGTCAGCTGTGTGACTCTGGGCAAGTCACTTCACTTCTCTGGGCCTCAGTTACCTCATCTGTAAAGTGGGGATTAAGACCCTGTGGGACAATCTGTTCACCCTGAATGAATGAATGGAAAATCATTTAAACGCAAAACCAACCCACCGGGCCAGGCCCACCCACCGCCCCAATCTTACCCTCAAGGGGTTTGACGATCTGGAGTTTTTCGGGCGCGAAGGCCCGCAGGCCGCCGGAGCCGGCGCTCATGTCCGTCAGCTCCGATGACTGGAAGGTGCTCAGGGAGGCCAAGCTGGGCGGGGAGCTGCGGGAGCCCCCCGCCTCCTCTTCCTCCTCTTCCTCCTCCTCCCCGTCCCCGCGGGCCTCGGCGAAGAACCGCCTCTCGCTCAGGTCGTTGTGCCACCGCAGGCAGAGGCGGTGCTGAGCCGTGGCCACGTCGCCGTCGGCCCCCGGCCGGTCCCCCTCCTGCTCGTCCCTGGGGGAGACACGAGATCGAGCGTGGCTCAGTGGAAACAGCGCGGGCTCTGGAGCCAAGAGGTCGTGGGTTCAAATCCCGACTCCGCCACTAGGCAGCTGGGTGACTTTGGGCCAGTCACTTCACTTCTCTGGGCCTCAGTTCCTTCAACTGGAAAATGGGGATTAAGGCTGTGAGCCCCACATGGGACAACCTGATCACCTTATACTCCCCCACCGGCGCTTAGAACAGTGCTTTGCACATAGTAAGTGCTTAATAAATGCCCTTATCATCATCATCATCAAGCTGGACCTGACGCCGACCCCCTGCCCCCCCATCTCGGCTCCGCCACTTGTCAGCTGTGTGACCTTGGGCAAGTCCCTTCACTTCTCTGGGCCTGTTACCTCATCAGGAAAATGGGGATTAAAACTGTGAGCCCCCCGTGGGACAACCTGATCACTTGATATCCCCCCTGGCACATAGAACAGTGCTTTGCACATAGTAAGCTCTTAGTAAATAATAATAATAATGGCATTTATTAAGCGCTTACTATGTGCAGAGCACTGTTCTAAGCACTGGGGAGGTACAAATTGATCAGGTTGTCCCACGTGGGGCTCACAATCATAATCCCCATTTTACAGATGAGGTAAATGAGGCCCAGAGAAGTGAAGTGACTTGCCCAAAGTCACACAGCTGACAATTGGCGGAGCTGGGATTTGAACCCATGACCTCTGACTCCAAAGCCCGGGCTCTTTCCACTGAGCCACGCTGCTTCTCTAAATGCCATTATCCATGAGTAAATGCCATTATCATCATCATCGTCGAGCTGGACCCGACGCCGCTCCCCCACCCCACCATCCCGGCTCCGCCACTTGTCAGCTGTGTGACTTTGGGCAAGTCACTTCACTTCTCTGGGCCTCAGTTCCCTCACCTGTAAAGTGGGGATTAAGACTGTGAGCCCCCCATGGGACTCAACTGAACAACCTGTAACCTCCCCAGCGCTTAGAACAGTGCTTTGCACATAGTAAGCGCTTAATAAATGCCATTATCATCATCATCAAGCTGGACCCGACACCGCCCCCCCCCCCCCCCCCCCCGCCCCACCATCCCAGCTCCACCACTTGTCAGCTGTGTGACTTTGGGAAAGTCACTTCACTTCTCTGGGCCTGTTACCTCATCTGGAAAATGGGGATTAAAACTGTGAGCCCCCCGTGGGACAACCTGATCACCTTATATCCCCCCGGGCACTTAGAACAGTGCTTTGCACATGGTAAGCGCTTAGTAAATAATAATAATAATAATAATAATGGCATTTTTTAAGCGCTTACTATGTGCAGAGCACTGTTCTAAGCACTGGGAAGGTACAAGGGGATCAGGTTGTCCCACGTGGGGCTCACAATCATAATCCCCATTTTACCGATGAGGTAACTGAGGCCCAGAGAAGTGAAGTGACTTGCCCAAAGTCACACAGCTGACAATTGGAGGAGATGGGATTTGAACCCATAACCTCTGACACCAGAGCCCGGGCTCTTTCCACTGAGCCACACCGCTTCACTAAATGCCATTATCCATGAGTAAATGCCATTATCATCATCATCGTCAAGCTGGACCCGCCGCCGCCCCCCGGCCCCACCATCCTGGCTCTGCCACTTGTCAGCTGTGTGACTTTGGGCAAGTCACTTCACTTCTCTGGGCCTCAGTTCCCTCATCTGTAAAGTGGGGATTAAGACTGTGAGCCCCCCGTGGGACTCAACTGATCAACCTGTAACCTCCCCAGCGCTTAGAACAGTGCTCTGCACAGAGTAAGCGCTTAATAAATGCCATTATTATAAGAAGCAGCGTGGCTCCATGCAAAGAGCCCGGGCTTGGGAGCCAGAGGTCATGGGTTCTAATCCCGGCTCCGCCACTTGTCTGCTGTGTGACTCTGGGCAAGTCACTTCACTTCTCTGGGCCTCAGTTAACTCACCTGTAAAATGGGGATTAAGACTGTAAGCCCCCGTGGGACTCAAATGATCAACTTGCAACCTTCCCAGTGTTTAGAACAGTGCTTTGCACACAGTAAGCGCTTAATAAATACCATCATTTTTATTATATTTATATTATATATATTATAGTATATAGAAGCAGCATGGCTCAGTGGAAAGAGCACAGGCTTTGGAGTCAGAAGTCATGGGTTCAAATCCCAGCTCCGCCACTTGTCAGCTGTGTGGCTTTGGGCAAGTCACTTTTCACTTCTCTGTGCCTCAGTTACCTCATCTGTAAAATGGGGATTAAGACTGTGAGCCCCTGTGGGACTCAACTGATCAACCTGCAACCTTCCCAGCGTTTAGAATAGTGCTTTGCACATAGTAAGCGCTTAATAAATGCCATCATCATCATCATTATATTTATTATTTAGGTTGCCTCTCAGGGTTTCTCGCTCTGCTCTCCGTCAAACCCTCTCTCGCATCCGCCGTCTAACCCCACAGCCTCCTCCTCTGCACTCCCCGTCCCACCCCAACCCACTTCTCGACTCCCTGCTATCAGGGGACTTCAATGGGCTCTTCCTAGAGTGGCTAGAGCCTTTACCTGCGAGTCAAAAGGACCCGGGTTCGAATCCCAGCTCCACCACTGGTCTGCTATGCGACCTTGGGTGAGTCGCTTCGCTTCTCTGGGACTCAGTTACCTCATCTTTAAAACAGGGATTAAGATTTTTGAGCTCCACCGTGTCCGACCCGATTACCTCGTATCTACCCCAGCGCTTAGAACAGTGCTTGGCACACAGCAAGCACTTTACAGGTACCCCATTCGTTATTATTTATTATTTGCAGAGAAGCACTCGTGGCTAGGTGGAAAGAGCGCGGGCTTGGGAGCCAGAGGTCATAGGTTCTAATCCTGCTCCGCCACGTATCTGCTGTGTGACCTTGGGCGAGTCACTCAACTTCTCTGGGCCTCAGTTCCCTCACCTGTAAAATGGGGATGAAGACTGTGAGCCCCATGTGGGACAGTCTTCTAGACTGTTGGGTAGGGATCGTCTCTATATGTTGCCAACTTGTACTTCCCAAGCGCTTAGTACAGTGCTCTGCACACAGTAAGCGCTCAATAAATACGATTGAATGAATGAATGACAACCTGACGACCTTGTATCTACCCCAGCGCTTAGAACAGTGCTTGGCACACAGCAAGCACTTTACAGGTACCCCATTTATTATTATTTATTATTTGCAGAGAAGCACTCGTGGCTAGGTGGAAAGAGCGCGGGCTTGGGAGCCAGGGGTCATGGGTTCTAATCCTGCTCCGCCACTTATCTGCTGTGTGACCTTGGGCGAGTCACTCAATTTCTCTGGGCCTCAGTTCCCTCACCTGTAAAATGGGGATGAAGACTGTGAGCCCCATGTGGGACAGTCTTCTAGACTGTAGGGTAGGGACCGTCTCTCTATGTTGCCAACTTGTACTTCCCAAGCGCTTAGTACAGTGCTCTGCACACAGTAAGCGCTCCATAAATACGATTGAATGAATGACAACCTGACGCCCTTGTATCTACCCCAGCGCTTAGAACAGTGCTGGGCATATAGTAAGCGCTTAACAAATACCATCATCATTATTATTATTATCATCATCATCAGGGAAAGGAGATACTAGGAACAGGAGTGCCTGTGGCAGATGGAATTTCCTACTTGGGAATCTCCTTCTCCTCTCCCGAGCTGTTGTCGGGGCCCGGCTGGGCTGGGCTGGCGGGGTGCTTTGGGCTGGACTGGAAGGGTCTCGCGGTCATGACGACGCCGGAACGATTCGACCCCGGGATGGGCAGCAGGGCGGGGAACGAGAACGAGCGACCGAGGGTGTCATTAGCCACTTTCACCGTATCAAACACTCGCTTCTGCTGGCCCCTGGCGAGACAGAAAAAGGGCATTCATTCGCTCATTCAACCGTATTTATTGAGCGCTTACCCACCTCCTTCCCCTCCCCACAGCACCTGTATATATATTTGTACAGATTTATTAATCAATCAATCAATCAATCAATCAATCGCATTTATTGAGCGCTTACTATGTGCAGAGCACTGTACTAAGCGCTTGGGAAGTACAAGTTGGCAACACATAGAGATAGTCCCTACCCCACAGTGGGCTCACAGTCTAAAAGGGGGAGACAGAGAACAGAACCAAACATACCAACAAAATTAAATAAATAGGATAGAAATGTACAAGTAAAATAAATAAATAAATAAATAGAGTAATAAATATGTACAACCATATATCCATATATACAGGTGCTGTGGGGAAGGGAAGGAGGTAAGATGGGGGGATGGAGAGGGGGACGAGGGGGAGAGGAAGGAAGGGGCTCAGTCTGGGAAGGCCTCCTGGAGGAGGTGAGCTCTCAGCAGGGCCTTGAAGGGATTATTACTCTATTTTACTTGTACATATTTACTATTTATTTTGTTGATGATGCGCATCTAGCTTTAATTCTATTTGTTCTGACGATTTTGACGCCTGTCTCCACGTTTTGTTCTGTTGTCTGTCTCCCCCTTCGAGACTGTGAGCATGCTGTCGGGTAGGGACCGTCTCGATATGTTGCCGACTTGGACTTCCCGAGCGCTTAGTCCAGCCTCTCTGAGCCTCAGTGACCTCATCTGTAAAATGGGGATTACAACTGTGAGCCCCACGTGGGACAACTTGGTCACCTTGTATCTCCCCCCCAGCGCTTAGAACAGTGCTCTGCACATAGTAAGCACTTGACAAATGCCATTATTATTATTATTAACAAAATAGCTGCGGGGCTTCTCAAGGAGACAGAGGGGACCCGGACTGCCCTCTAGACTGTGAGCCCATTGTCGGGTAGGGACTGTCTCTATATGTTGCCGACTTGGACTTCCCAAGCGCTTAGTACAGTGCTCTGCACACAGTAGGCGCTCAATAAATACGATTGATTGATTGCCCTCACCCTACACACAAATACGTAGCAGCCTAGTGGAAACAGCCCAGGCCTCGGAGTCACCAGACCCGAGTTCTAATCCCCACCTCTGCTGTGTGACCTTGGGAAGGTCACTTCACCTCTCCGGGCCTCAGTTACCTCATTTGGAAACTGGGGATTAAGACCGCGATCCTCATGCGGGACGGGGACCGCGTCCAACTTGATTAGCTTGTTTCTGCCCCAGTGCTTAGCACTGTGCTTGGCATGGAGTAAGCGCTTAAATAGCATTAAAAAAAAATTGATTGGGACCAAGGCCCCAACTGTCAATCACCCAAAGCGGCAGACCAACCGGGAGGCACCCTCGAGGAGGTAACGTCCTGGCTCCCTAAGCTACACCAGCCCAGACTCTTCCGAGTGACTGGGCAGAACGGCCTCCCCTGATCCTCCCAATCAATCAATTGTATTTATTGAGCGCTTACTGTGTGCAGAGCGCTGTACTAAGCGCTTGGGAAGTACAAGTTGGCAACATATAGAGACAATCCCTACCCAACAGTGGGCTCTCCCAATTCTCACCTTGCTAACAGGTCGCATTACGTGAGGGCTTTTAGGAAACGGGACTGGGGGCTGGGGGCTGAAGATCAGTTCCCCCTTCTCCCTCCCCTCCCTTCTGTCCTTTTCCAGCCCAGCCCGCACCCTCCGCTCCTCTGCCGCTAATCTCCTCACCGGGCCTCGTTCTCGCCCGTCCCACGTCATCCCCCGGGCCTGAAATGCCCCCAATCCCTCTACCCATCCGCCAAGCTCGCTCTCTTCCTCCCTTCAAGGCCCTACTGAGAGCTCACCTCCTCCAGGAGGCCTTCCCACACTGAGCCCCCTCCTTCCTCTCCCCCTCACCCCCCTCTCCATCCCTCCATCTTACCTCCTTCCCTTCCCCACAGCACCTGTATATATGTTGGTACGGATTTATTACTCTACTTTACCTGTACATATCTATTCCATTTATTTTATTTTGTTATTATGTTTTGTTTTGTTCTCTGTCTCCCCCTTCTAGACCGGGAGCCCACTGTTGGGTCGGGACCGCCTCTATATGTTGCCAACTTGGACTTCCCAAGCGATTAGTACAGTGCTCTGCACGCAGTAAGCGCTCAATAAATACGACTGATTGGCTGATTGATTCACCAGGAAAACCAGGAGACAGGTTGAAAAGTTGACATTTCTCAGGAAAACGTTTACCCTCCAAAGAGAGGAGGCCCCTGAAAGAGAAAACACTGCAAGGGAGTGTTTAGAAACTCCCTCCCGCTTCAAACCTCTGGACGATACGTTATTTGTAGTCAAGGAACCTGCCTACTAATTCTGTTATTTTGTACCTCCGTGCCTCAGTTACCTCATCTGTAAAATGGGGGTTAAGACTGTGAGCCCCCCATGGGACAACCTGATCACCTTGTAACCTCCCCAGCGCACAGAACAGTGCTTTGCACATCGTAAGCGCTTAATAAATGCCATCATTATTATTATTATTATTATTACAAGGTGATCAGGTTGTCCCACGGGGGGTTCACAGTCTTAATCCCCATTTTACAGATGTGGTAACTGAGGCCCAGAGAAGTGAAGTGACTTGCCCAAGGTCACACAGCTGACAACTGGCGGAGCTGGGATTTGAACCCATGACCTCTGACTCTAAAGCCCGGGCTCTTTCCCCTGGGCCACGCTGTACTTCGGAACTTACCTTTCCCACTTTTCCCGTTTTCCTCCTAACAGTAAAACATAACGTATCTGTCTTTCTAAAGGCTTCTTGGGGACAGATATTGACAATTTGATCTCCACTGTCCTCTCCCTTGCACTTAGTATATATGTTTGTACATATTTATTACTCTATTTATTTATTTAACCTGTACATATCTATTCTATTTATTTTATTTTGTGAGTATGTTTGGTTTTGTTCTCTGTCTCCCCCTTTTAGACTGTGAGCCCACTGTTGGGTAGGGACTGTCTCTAGATGTTGCCAACTTGGACTTCCCAAGCACTTAGTCCAGTGCTCTGCACACAGTAAGCGCTCAATAAATACGATTGATTGATTGATTGATAGTACAAGGCTCGGCTCAAAGCCGGGGCTCAATCAATACTATTGATCGATGAACTAGCTTAAGTTCTGTAAAGATTTTCAGCTTAAGTTGGTTGGAGAGGAGGGGGAAAAAATCACAAAGAAAGAAAATGAGAGGAAACAAATGAAAGGAATTCCCCTGATAGTCAGATTATCGTTCATCCTCTGGACCAGAGCAGAGAACACCGGGAAATGGTTTTTCTCCTCTCTCCAGTCACCTTCATCAGTCGTATTTATTGAGCGCTTACTGTGCGCAGAGCACTGTACTAAGCGCCGTACTAAGTCACCTGTTACGACTTCCAGATGCCGCGATGGAGAGAGAGGATTGGGTGAGACTTGGACTTACTTCTGCTTGCAGAGAGGGGAGTCTTCATCCAAACTCAGCTCTTTCCGCATGGTTCCCTCGATCTCGGCTGCCAGGGATTCCTGAAGAGAAATTTGGCCTTCAAATTCTCTGGCTTGAAAGATTCCCGAGGGAACTCCTTCCTAGCAGGGGAAGGCCAGTTGGCCAAATCCAACCCCAGTCAAGGTCGTGAGAAGAAATTTAAAATGGGGAATCGCTTTATTGGACGGCGGAAATGGGGAAAGAATCCCGCTCGCTCGGTTTGGCGGGAAAGTCTGTAGGGGGAACGGATCGGGAAGCAGCGTGACTTAGTGGCAAGATCCCAGGTTTGGGAGGTCGCGGGATCTAATCCCGGCTCATCTGCTTGTCAGCGCAAGTCACCACTTCTGGGCCTCAGTTCCCTCATCTGGAAAATGGGGATGAAGACTGTGAGCCCCGTGTGGGACAACCTGATCACCTTGTGTCTCCCCCGGTGCTTAGAACATAGTAAGCACTTAACAAATACCACCATTATTATTACCATTATTACCTCCGTGGGCGAGTAGCCTCTCTTGGAAGCAGCGTGGCTCAGTGGAAGGAGCCCGGGCTTTGGAGTCAGAGGTCATGGGTTCAAATCCCGGCCCTGCCAATTGTCAGCTGGGTGACTTTGGGCAAGTCACTTCTCTGCTTTAATTCTATTTGTTCTGATGATTTGGACACCTGTCTACATGTTTTGTGTTGTTGTCTGTCTCCCCCTTCAAGACTGCGAGCCCGCTGTTGGGTAGGGACCGTCTCTATATGTTGCCGACTTGGACTTCTCAAGTGCTTAGTATGGTGCTTTGTGCACAGTAAGCGCTCAATAAATACGATTGAATGAATGAATGAATGAAAACCTTCAATGGTTTTACCCCACATTCCTGATCTAATGAACTTTTACAAGGGGTCTGAGGGAGACAGCGGGGGGCACACCTTATATCCAGCCAAACCATTTTCATACTGAATTTGGAGGGGAAGATTTTTTTTTTTGGTGGGAGGGAAGGCAGTCTGTGATATCTGTTGCAGATCTTTTAAAAGTGCTTAGAGTGGATTACCAAGCCCAATGATATAAACGTTTTAGAATAAAGGGGCTCATTAAAAAAAAAAAAACTGAGTTTATAAGTCTTCCTCTGTTTATGAAAGGAAGTACTAACCTATTTCCCAAGTGTGTAAAAACAAAAGAGGTCCCACTTCAAAGTTAAAAATCTTATTTCCAAAGTGTGTCAAACACAAGAGATGTCCCACTTTGAAGATAAAAATCCTACTTCCAAGGTGTGTAAAAACAAGAGATGTCAGCACTTATGTACATATTTAAACACATCTGCTCGGCACACAGTACGCGCTCAATGAATACGATTGAATGAAGCTGTAATTTATTTATATTAATGTCTGCCTCCCCACCCCTACACTGTAAGCTCACTGTGGGCAGGGAATGTGTCTGTTTACTGTTGTATTTTACTCTCCCAAGAACTTAGTACTGTGTTCTGCCCATAGTAAATGCTCAATAAATATGATTGAATGAATGAATGAATGTCCCGCCCATAGTAAATGCTCAATAAATACGACAATGAATGAATGAATGTCCCGCCCATAGTAAATGCTCAATAAATACGACAATGAATGAATGAATGAATGTCCCGCCCATAGTAAATACTCAATAAATACGACAATGAATGAATGAATGAATGTCCCGCCCATAGTAAATGCTCAATAAATACGACAATGAATGAATGAATGAATGTCCCGCCCATAGTAAATGCTCAATAAATATGACAATGAATGAATGAATGTCCCGCCCATAGTAAATACTCAATAAATACGACAAAGAATGAATGAATGAATGTCCCGCCCATAGTAAATGCTCAATAAATACAACAGTGAATGAATGAATGAATGTCCCGCCCATAGTAAATGCTCAATAAATACGACAGTGAATGAATGAATGTCCCACCCATAGTAAATGC
The DNA here is from genome assembly GCF_015852505.1 of Tachyglossus aculeatus. Taxonomy (NCBI): domain Eukaryota; kingdom Metazoa; phylum Chordata; class Mammalia; order Monotremata; family Tachyglossidae; genus Tachyglossus; species Tachyglossus aculeatus. The sequence goes on from NC_052072.1 coordinate 6,502,978, forward strand.
TCAATAAATATGACAATGAATGAATGAATGTCCCGCCCATAGTAAATGCTCAATAAATACAACAATGAATGAATGACTGAATGTCCCGCCCATAGTAAATGCTTAATAAATACAACAATGAATGAATGAATGTCCCACTTCGAACATAAAAACCGTATTTCTAAAGGGTATAGAAACAAGAGAGATGTCCCACTTTGAAGATAAAAATTGGGGTTCCGTTTCCAAAGTCTGCGCTGGCCCTTGGAGGCCTGCTCATAGTTTGGGACTCTAGTGGCCCACCCCTAGCCGAGCCTGGCGCCCATCCAGGTTTGTACCCAGCTCGCCTGGGTCTCTCTGCTGGATTCCAGTGTCGGCGATGCCTCCGGGTGGCTCAGAGTGCCAAGGTACCACGAGACCCCAGCTAAAATCTCAAATACCCAGAACAGCCAGGACTCCAAAAGCCGACAGGGTTTGTAGAGACAGGATGGAGGGGTGAAGGGGGTGCCCACATTCCCACAATGAGCTTAGAGTCTAGAGGGGGAGCCGGACATTAAAATAAATAAAGGGAATTACAGCTTACACAGTAAGCTCTCAATAAATACGAGCGAGTGAATATGTAGATAAGTGCTGTGGGGCAAGTCAGGGTGTCGCGGAAGAAGAGGAAAGGAGGGCGCAGACAGGGAAGGCCTTTTGGAGGACATGGGCCTTCAGTAAGGCTCTGAGGGCAAGAGAGAGTCATTATCTGTCAGATAGGAAGAGGGAGGACTTTCCAGGCCAGGAGTCGGGGGCGAGATAGATGAGATGGAGGGACGGTGAGAAGGTTGGCGTTAGAAAAGTAAAGTGGGTGGGCTGGGTTCCCAAACTAAAAGAGAAATAAATGGATGGGTGGGAGGGGGACGTCAGAGGGCATTGAATAAAATCCCTATGAACCCCACGGGCTCGAGGGCCTGCTTCCTTCACCCCACACTACCCCGAAAAGAGAAATAAATGGATGGGTGGGAGGGGGACGTCAGAGGGCATTGAATAAAATCCCTATGAACCCCACGGGCTCGAGGGCCTGCTTCCTTCACCCCACACTCCCCCGGGGGGTGGTCTCACCACGGAAAAGGGTCCGCAGGCCGGGGGGCAGTGCAGGTGGACCGCGGGGCCGGAGCGGCTGCGGAGCTCCTTCACCTCTTCCCGACACTCGTGCAACATTCCCAGGCATTCCACGTTCCGGTCCTGCAGCTCGTGGAGCTGAAACACAGGGAGGCCGGCCTACGATCACCGGAGGGGAGGGGAGGACCCCCGCGGGACCCCTCGGCCCCCGCCCCTTCTCGCCGTGCCAGCGGAACAGGCTGATACTGAAAAGAAGCAGCGTGGCTCAGTGGAAAGAGCGTGGGCTTTGGAGTCAGAGGTCATGGATTCAAATCCCGGCTCCACCAACTGTCAGCTGTGTGACCTTGGGCAAGTCACTTAACTTCTCTGGGCCTCAGTTACCTCATCTGTCAAATGGGGATTAAGACTGTGAGCCCCCCGTGGGACAACCTGATCACCTTGTAACTTCCCCAGCACTTAGAACAGTGCTTTGCACATAGTAAGTGCTTAATAAATGCCATTATTATTATTATTATTAAAAGAAAAAATAGAGGTGCTTCCCGATGCTCTGAATCGGGAAGCAGCACGGCCTAACGGCAAGCGCACGGGCTTGAGAGTCAGAGGATGTGGGTTCTAATCCCGGCTCTGCCGCTTGTCTGCTGGGGGATCTTGGGCAAGCCACTTCATTTCTCTGTGCCTAGGCTATCTCATCTTGGAAAATGGGGATTAAGACCGTGAGCCCCATGCGGGACAGGGACTTTGTCCAATCTGATTACCTTGTTTTTACCCTAGTGCTTAGCACGTAGTAAGCGCTTAACAAATACCATAATAATAATTATTAATTAAAGCATTATTGTTATTATTAATCACCACCTGGCCAAGAACAGCCGGAGGTTTTCACTCTTGCATTAGATTTCAGAGCTCTAAAAGGAAATGTATTAGCTTCACGAGTTATAGGATGTTAATGTTAAAAAAGAAGCTAACATTGGCCAATTCCAAGGTGAAGGGTCTAGAGAGTTGGTTAATGAATCTTGGGGGCTTAATGTGTCTTACCAGAACTAGGTGATGGTCTGGTTCTTTTCATTCTGGGTACAGAAAAATCAATCTATACTCAACGACTAATCCCTCGAGTGTTTTGCCCTCCCTCCTCCCCAGATTGTTTTACGACTATTCTCATAAATAAGTCTATAATATGTGAACATGACGTACAATGTTTGGAGGCAGGGGGTTTATGGAAATTAAAAATGCGACAACTGCTTATATTCCACACCTGCCACACAGCTGTGGGAACTTTGGCACTCAATCCCCGAAAAGAATTTCAATCCGCCTGTTTGCCTTGGTCCCACTAACGGATTTGTAAGACGACAGGGGGACTCTTTTGAAACTATTAACTAGACCAGTTTGCCTTGGTCCCACTGACGGATTTGTAAGACGACAGCACAAATCTTTTGAGACTATTAATTAGAATGAGAAGTCTGGACAGAAAACTCACCGATTCCTAGCGGACCCTTAAAATTCAATCCCCCTATTTTCGTGGTCGTCAACCTCAGCCACAGACTTTTAAATTTAAACCTTTCTCTCCAGGTGGAGTGTTTTGTTTTTATTTTGTTTTTAAAAAGCCTGCTTTGTATTTAGCCCTCATTTTTCCCTCCCAGAGTCATCACCTGCCTCTCTGGGTCCAACCTGTCTTCATATAGTTTAGAGGAAATGCTGGTTCCCTCCCCTCTGCCCCTCAGCGCCGAAGGATGCGGTGATCGCGGAAGCTCTCGTTACCTCCATGGTCAGCTGCCTCTGGGCATCTTTAGACGCTTGCAGGTGAAGTCTGAGTTCCTCCTTTTCAATCACATGCTGGTGGAGTGCACACACAAAAAGAAACAACATGTAACACACCTCTGGAAAACTCCCGCTATTTCCCGGGGGCCCCCACATTCCCCCTCCAACGCCGTCTTGATGCATACGGTTATGTCCGTCTCCCCTCGTTAGATTGTAAACTCTTTGAGGGCACAGACCGTGCTTTACTTCCATTCTTTTCACCCAAGCCCTTAGTTCAGCGCTTGGCACCCAAGAGACGCTCAGTAAATACACTGAAGCAGGTGAAATCTTTGGTGGCCGAGCTCCTTTTATTCTGAATTAGAGCGCAAGAAGCGTTACCTTGTGAGTTACTTCAGATTACAGGTGTTGGCTCAGCAGCTCTCTGAAGTCATAGGGGGGGACAAATATTGCCCCCTTTAACCGAAAGAATACCAGAAGCGGGGGAGAGATTGATTCAACTTCACAATCCACAGATAAATCCCCAGCCGGAGCTTTCTATTTGCTCCAGTTTCCCCTCGCGTCATGAATTTCCCTTGGTAAATTACACAGAGCTTCTTGCTGTTGGCACTAATGTATCTTTCACCTCCTAAACCCTTTGCCATTAATAATAATGATGGCATTTATTAAGCATTTACTATGTGCAAAGCACTATTCTAAGCACTGGGGAGGTTACAAGGTGATCAGGTTGTCCCACGGTGGGGGGGGCTCACAGTCTTAATCCCCATTTTACAGATGAGGGAACTGAGGCCCAGAGAAGTGAAGTGACTTGCCCAAAGTCACTCAGCTGACAAGTGGCGGAGCCGGGATTTGAACCCAAGACCTCTGACTCCAAAGCCCGGGCTCTTTCCACTGAGCCACGCTGCTTCTCTACTTCTGCTGCTGCTTCTCTTCGCTACTTGCCTGCTGTGAGACCTTGGGCAAGTTCCTTCACTTCTCTGTGCCTCAGATACCTCGTCAGTAAAATGGAGATTAAGATCGTGAGCCCCAAGTGGGACAGTGACGGTGTCCAACTCGATTCTCTTGTCTCTACCGCACTGCCCGGTAGTCAAACAACCAATTGTACTTACTGAGTGCTTACTGTGTGCATTCATTCATTCATTCAATCGTATTTATTGAGCGCTTACTGTGTGCAGAGCACTGGACTAAGCACTTCGGAAGTCCAAGTTGGCAACATCTAGAGAGGGTCCCTACCCAACAGTGGGCTCACAGTCTAGAAGGACGAGACAGCCAACAAAACAAAACATATTAACAAAATAAAATAAATAGAACAAATATGTACAAATAAAATAAACAGAGTAATAAATACATACAAACATGTATACATATATGCAGAGCACTGGAACACAGTACATAGTAATTGCTCAAAAATACCTTAAAAATAAAAGGAGCTTCCACTTTATTCACTCATTCATTCATTCAATCGTATTTATTGAGCGCTTCCTGTGTGCAGAGCACTGGACTAAGCGCTTGGGAAGTCCAAATTGGCAACATATAGAGACGGTCCCTACCCAACAACAGGCTCACAGTCTAGAAGGGGGAGACAGACAACAAAACAAAACACGTGGACAGGTGTCCAGTCATCAGAATAAATACAAGTAGAGCTAGATGCAAGCACTTTAAATCAGGATGTTTATTTTCCACAGTAATAATAATAATAATAGCATTTATTAAGCGCTTACTACGTGCAAAGCACTGTTCGAAGCGCTAGGGAGGTTACAACGTGATCAGGTTGTCCCCCGGGGGGCTCACAGTCTTCATCCCCATTTTCCAGATGAGGTCACGTGAAGTGACTTGCCCAAAGTCATTCATTCATTCATTCATTCATTCAATCATATTTATTGAGCGCTTACTGTGTGCAGAGCACTGTACTAAGCTCTTGGAAAGTCCAAGTTGGCAACATATAGAGACGGTCCCTACCCAACAGTGGGCTCACAGTCTAGAAGGGGGGAGACAGAGAACAAAACCAAACATACTAACAAAATAAAATCAATAGAATAGATAGGTACAAGTAAAATAAATAAATAAATAGAGTAATAAATCTGTACAAACATATATACAGATATACAGGTGCTGTGGGGAAGGGAAGGAGGTAAGATGGGGGGATGGAGAGGGGGACGAGGGGGAGAGGAAGGAAGGGGCTCAGTGTGGGAAGGCCTCCTGGAGGAGGTGAGCTCTCAGTAGGGCCTTGAAGGGAGGAAGAGAGAGACCTTGGCGGATGGGCAGAGGGATTGGGGGCATTCCAGGCCCGGGGGTCGACGGTGGGACAGGCGTGTGAGCCCGCTGTTGGGTAGGGCCCGTCTCTCTATGTTGCCAACTTGGACTTCCCAAGCACTTAGTCCAGTGCTCTGCACACAGTAAGCGCTCAATAAATACGACTGAATGAAGGCAGAGCGCTGTACTAAGCGCGTGGGAGAGTACGACACAATAACAGACACGTTCGCCGCCCACAACGAGCTAACAGCCGAGAGGGAAGCCAGGTGAGGGCAAGCCCCTTGGCCGCACTTACTTCTTTGATTTTGTGCTGGAGGTCGACGGTCTGGGACAGGAGGGAAGAGATCTCCTCCTGGTAGCGGATCAGTTCGTCGCTCTTCGCCGCCAACTCGTCCGTCACTCGGGACATCTGGGCGTTGGTTTCGCCTGAGAAGCACAAAGCCGTCGCAAGGACCGCTCCATCGATCGGTGGGATTCGAACGCGTCTGCTGCGCGGGGCGCTGTGCTAAGCGCTTGGGGGGTATAGTCTAGTAGAGTTGCTAATAAGGAAGGCATTTATTCAGCGCTTACTAATGTGCAAAGCGCTGGGGGGGTTACAAGGTGAGCAGGTTGTCCCACTGGGGGCTCACAGTCTTCATCCCCGTTTTACAGATGAGGTAACTGAGGCGCAAAGGATAATAATAATAATAACGATGGCATTTATTAAGCACTTACTATGTGCAGAGCACTGTTCTAAGCACTGGGGAGGTTACAAGGTGATCAGGTTGTCCCACGGGGGGCTCACAGTTGTCATCCCCGTTTTACAGATGAGGTAACTGAGGCGCAGAGGATAATAATAATAATACTAATAGCAATGGCATTTATTAAGCGCTTGCTATGTGGAAAGCACTGTTCTAAGCACTGGGGAGGTTACAAGGTGATCAGGTTATCCCACAGGGGGCTCAAAGTCTTCATCCCCGTTTTACAGATGAGGTAACTGAGGCACAGAGGATAATAACAATGATAATAATGACATTTATTAAGCGCTTACTATGTGCAGAGCACTGTTCTAAGCGCTGGTGAGGTTACAAGGTGATCAGGTTGTCCCACGGGAGGCTCACAGTCTTCATCCCCATTTTACAGATGAGGTAACTGAGGCACAGAGGATAATAATAATAATAATGACATTTATTAAGCGCTTACTTTGTGCAGAGCACTGTTCTAAGCGCTGGGGAGGTTACAAGGTGATCAGGTTGTCCCACGGAGGGCTCACAGTCTTCATCCCCATTTTACAGATGAGGTAACTGAGGCACAGAGGATAATAATAATAATAATAATGATGGCATTTACTAAGCACTTACTATGTGCAGAGCACTGTTCTAAGCACTGGGGAGGTTACAAGGTGATCAGGTTGTCCCACGGGGGGCTCACAGTTGTCATCCCCGTTTTACAGATAAGGTAACTGAGGCACAGAGGATAATAATAATAATAATAACAATGGCATTTATTAAGCGCTTGCTATGTGGAAAGCACTGTTCTAAGCACTGGGGAGGTTACAAGGTGATCAGGTTGTCCCACGGGGGGCTTACAGTCTTCATCCCCATTTTACAGATGAGGTAACTGAGGCACAGAGGATGACAATAATAATGATAATAATAATAATAATAATAATAATAACATTTATTAAGCATGTCCTATGTGCAGAGCACTGTTCCAAGCGCTGGGGAGGTTATAAGGTGATCAGGTTGTCCTACCCATGACCCCATGAACCCATGACCTCTGACTCCAAAGCCCGAGCTCTTTCCACTGAGCCACGCTGCTTCTCATGACGACTGTGGGCCTCCCCATGGGACAACCTGATCACCTTGGAACCTCCCCAGCACTTAGAACAGTGCTTTGCACATAGTAAGCGCTTAATAAATGCCATTATTATTATTATTATTATCAGGCCATAAACAGAAGGAATGAAAGAAATGAAGTTTTCCAGATTGAGCCAAGTGACTTCAAGACCTGGCAGCAGACCGAAGTGGAAGCTATCCAACGCTCTGGATTTTCCGGAAAACCCCAAAGCTGGGCTTGGGAGTCAGAAGGACCTGGGTTCTAATCCCGGTTGCGCCACATGTCTGCTGTGTGACCGTGTGCAAGTCACGTCGCTTCTCTGAGCCTCGGTTACCTTATCTGGAAAATGGGAATAAGAGTGTGCACCCCGTGAGGGACAGGGACCGTTTCCAACCTGCTTAACTTGTATCTACCTCAGAGCTTAGAACAGTGCTTGGCGTATAGTAAGTGCTTAATAGGTACCGTAATCAATAAATCAATCAATCAATCAATCGTATTTATTGAGCGCTTACTATGTGCAGAGCACTGTACTAAGCGCTTGGGAAGTACAAATTGGCAACATCTAGAGACAGTCCCTACCCAACAGTGGGGCTCACAGTCTAAAAGGGGGAGACAGAGAACAGAACCAAACATACCAACAAAATAAAATAAATAGGATAGAAATGTACAAGTAAAATAAATAAATAAATAAATAGAGTAATAGATATGTACAACCTATTCCACAAGTTGGCATGTATTTCCTGTAAGCGCCCAATAAATACGATTGAATGAATACAGATGTATTACTCCATTTATTTTACTTGTACATATTTACTACTCTATTTTATTAATGATGTGCATGTAGCTCTAATTCTGTTTATTCTGACGGTTTTGACACCTGTCTACGTTTTGTTGTCTATCTCCCCCTTCTAGACTGTGAGCCCGTTTTTGGGTAGGGACCGTCTCTATATGTTGCTGACTTGTACTTCCCAAGCGCTTAGTCCAGTGCTCTGCACACAGTAAGCGCTCAATAAATACGATTGAATGAATGAATGAATGAATAATAATTTGGTTGTAATCAGCTTATAGATACTAGCTGCTAATAATAAGTAGGTTACTTGTCAAGTTCGTTCATTCAATCTCCCTCATGCTACCTCAGTTTGGATGACAACCTGCGCCCAATCCAGAGTGTGTGGGAACTTTTGGTCCTAATTAATTAGCATCTGTTCTGCCAATCATGGTCCAGTCTTGCCTCATGTGGTAGAAATCTTGTTTGTTTTGTTGTCTGTCTCTCCCTTCTAGACTGTGAGCCCGCTGTTGGGTAGGGACTGTCTCTCTATGTTGCCAACTTGGACTTCCCAAGCGCTTAGTCCAGTGCTCTGCCTACACTAAGCGCTCAATAAATACGACTGAATGAATGAATGAACGAATTTCCATTTATTGCTCTCTCATTAAAGCTTGAATCAGCTAGGACCAAGGTGTCCATGCTGGAAGCTTGGTACGAAAGCCCCAAGGCCTTAGCTCGGAGGTTTGCTCGGGGTAATGGCTCCGAATCATTCATTCATTCATTCAATCGTATTTATTCTCTCTCTATTTTTTCTCTCTGATCTCCCATCCTCGTGTCTCTCTCCACTTCAATCCATACTTCATGCTGCTGCCCAGATTATCTTTGTCCTGAAACGCTCTGGGCATATCACTCCCCTCCTCAAAAATCTCCAGTGGCTACCAATCAATCTGCGCATCAGGCAGAAACTCCTCACCCTGGGCTTCAAGGCTGTCCATCCGTCACCTCACCCCCTCCTAACTCACCTCCCTTCTCTCCTTGTCCAGCCCAGCCCGCACCCTCCGCTCCTCTGCTGCTAATCTCCTCCCCGTACCTTGTTCTCGCCTGTCCCGCCGTCGACCCCCGGCCCACGTCCTCCCCCGGGCCTGGAATGCCCCCAATCCCTCCACCCATCCGCCAAGCTCGCTCTCTTCCTCCCTTCAAGGCCCTGCTGAGAGCTCACCTCCTCCAGGAGGCCTTCCCAGACTGAGCCCCTTCCTTCCTCTCCCCCTCGTCCCCTCTCCATCCCCCCCCCACAGCACCTGTATATATGTATATATAGTTGTACATATTTATTACTCTATTTATTTATTACTCTATTTATTTTACTTGTACATATCTATTCTATTTATTTTATTTTGTTGGTATGTTTGGTTCTGTTCTCTGTCTCCCCCTTTTAGACTGTGAGCCCACTGTTGGGTAGGGATTGTCTCTATGTGTTGCCAATTTGTACTTCCCAAGCGCTTAGTCCAGTGCTCTGCACATAGTAAGCGCTCAATAAATACGATTGATTGATTGATTGATTGTGCGCTTCCTGTGTGCAGAGCACTGGACTAAGCGCTTGGGAAGTACAAATTGGCAACATATAGAGACGGTCCCCACCCAACAATGGGCTCACAGCCTAGCAGGGGTCCCTTTATCTGCTTCCCTCCGCGCCACAGAGTTCCCCAATAGTCACCTCTTGCTTTCAATGTCATCACTCTGGGTTCTACTTTCTTGGTGAGCCACTCCTTCCTTATCTCCAATCTAATTTATGAGCCAGGGTGAGGCTGCCAAAGAAGAATGCCTCCAAGAAGCAGCGTGGCTCAGTGGAAAGAGCCCGGGCTTTGGAGTCAGAGGTCACGGGTTCAAATCCCGGCTCCACCAATTGTCAGCTGTGTGACCTTGGGCAAGTCACTTCACTTCTCTGGGCCTCAGTTCCCTCATCTGGAAAATGGGGGGTTAAGACTGCGAGCCCCCCGTGGGACAACCTGATCACCTTGTAACCTCCCCAGTGCTTAGAACAGTGCTAGACTGTGAGCCCACTGTTGGGTAGGGACCGTCTCTCTATGTTGCCATCTTGTACTTCCCAAGTGCTTAGTACAGTGCTCTGCACACAGTAAGCGCTCAATAAGTCTGCACCACAAGTCTGCTGTGTGACCTTGGGCAAGTCACTTAACTTCTCTGAACCTCAGTTACCTCATCCGTAAAAATGGGGATTAAGACCATGAGCCCCATGTGGGGCAACTTGATCACACTGTATGCCCCCCCCAGCGCTTAGAACAGTGCTTTGCACATAGTAAGCGCTTAACAAATGGCATCATTATTATTATTATTAACAAATACGACTGAATGAATGAATAGTAAGCGCTTAATAAAATGCCATTATTATTATAATTATTAAGTCGGCACTGAATGAAACAACTCAGAGGAGTGGATTTGGCCCGCTAGAAATTCTCTACAAGAGGAAACTGAGTTACACAGGAGAAGCAGTGTTGCCTAGTAAGAGGGGCCTGAGAGTCAGAGGCCCTGGGTTCTAATCCTGCTCAGCCATTTTAATTTGTTTCTAACGGTGCTGGCGTGAAGTGCTTACTATGTCCCAGGCACTGTACTAATCGCTGGGGTGGATACAAGCTAATCATGTCCCACAAGGGGCTCACAGTCTTAATCCCCATTTACAGATGAGGGAACCCAGGCACGGAGAAGTTAATCAATCAATCAATCAATCAATCAATCGTATTTATTGAGCACTTACTGTGTGCAGAGCACTGTACTAAGCGCTTGGGAAGTACAAGTCGGCAACATATAGAGTCCCTACCCAATAGTGGGCTCACAGTCTAAAAGGGGGAGACAGAGAACAAAACCAAACATACTAACAAAATAAAATCAATAGAATAGATATGTACAAGTAAAATAAATAAATAAATAGAGTAATAAATCTGTACAAACATATATACATATATACAGGTGCAGTGGGGAAGGGAAGGAGGTAAGATGGAGGGGATGGAGAGAGGGACGAGGGGGAGAGGAAGGGAGGGGCTCAGTCTGGGAAGGCCTCCTGGAGGAGGTGAGCTCTCAGTAGGGCCTAAGTTAATCAATCAATCAATCAATCAATCGCATTTATTGAGTGCTTACTGTGTGCAGAGCACTGGACTAAGAGCTTGGGAAGTACAAGTTGGCAACATATAGAGACGGTCCCTACCCAACAGTGGGCTCACAGTCTAAAGTTAAGTGACTCGCCCGAAGTCACACAGCAGATAAAGTGGCAGAGCTGGGATTTGAATCCTTTATCTCGCTAACAGCTGTTATAGTAATAATTTTTATAGTTTACCCAGGTTTGTGTTCTATCTACTAGGCCAAGCGGCCACTGGCTCGCCTGACCTTGGGCCCGACACTTTTAACTTCTCTGTGCTTCAGGTTCCTGGCCTGTAAAATAGAGATTCAAAACCCGCCCTCCCTTCAACTTAGCCTCTGAGTTCCAAGTGGGACAGGGACCGGGTCTGACACGACTAACTTAAATATACCCCAGCACTAGTAATAGCGCTTGACACGCTTATAAGCGCTAAAGCAATAACATCACTCTGATTTTTATTATTATTTTGGCTTCCAGCACTCACGGAGCTCTTTAACGCAGTCGCTGACCAGCTGCTGTTCCTTCTCTTCATAGGTAATCGTTTCTGTCTTTATGTGACAAACCTTTGGAAAGAAAATCAAAGTGCAATTAGTAATAATCAAATCATTTAAATGGGAAGGGCTCAGTGATACGCGTTGGAAACCATAGCCCCGCCTCAAAACTCATTTGTCATTGGGGATAAAACCCCCTCCCCATCCCCCCTGCCTTACCTCCTTCCCTTCCCCACAGCACCTGTATATATGTATATATGTCTGTACAGATTTATTACTCTATTTATTTATTTATTTTACTTGTACATATCTATTCTATTTATTTTATTTTGTTAGTATGTTTGGTTTTGTTCTCGTCTCCCCCTTTTAGACTGTGAGCCCACTGCTGGGTGGGGCTGTCTCTATATGTTGCCAACTTGGACTTCCCAAGCACTTAGTACAGTGCTCTGCATACAGTAACTGCTCAATAAATATGATTGATTGATTTTACTTGTACATATATAAATAAACATCTACATCTACATAATTTACTTGTACATATTTATTCTATGTATTTTATTTTGTTACTATGTTTTGTTCTGTTGTCTGTCTCCCACCCTTCTAGACTGTGAGCCCGCTGTTCGGTAAGGACCGTCTCTATATGTTGCCGACTTGTACTTCCCAAGTGCTTAGTACAGTGCTCTGCACACAGTAAGCGCTCAATAAATACGATTGGATGAATGAATAAACACTTCAATGTTTTCTTATCAACAATGAAACTCCTGTATCAACCAAAAAAAAAAAAAAAAACCAAACCCAAACAAACACCTGCAGAATGTCACTTCCACAGAATGTTATCACAACTAAGACTCCCTTTCTGATCGGGTCAAAGAACAAGGGTTTCAAAAGGGGCAAAGAGAGACAATTAGGGCAGTGAACTCTTTTTTAAAAGCCTGTCAAAGGTTACTAGACCTTTAAGAGTTATTGACGGCACCTGGGATGCAGACACTTGGAATAATCCCAGATTTCTTTCTACCTCCATGGGCAAGGCACATAATACGCCACTGGGGATGTTTTCCCGTATGATTTCCGCCACACTGCTCTTGTGGGACGTGAAATAAGAGCTATCGCCATCTCTTTCGTCTAGTTGGATTTTCATTCAATCGTATTTATTGAGCGCTTACTGTGTGCAGAGCACTGGACTAAGCGCTTGGGAAGTACAAACTGGCAACATATAGAGACGGTCCCTACCCAACAGCAGGCTCACGGTCCAGAAGAGCCTCCAAACTCATTTGTGATTGGGGATAAACACTTCAATGTTTTCTTATCAACAATGAAACTCCTGTATCAACCAAATAAAAAAAATCCAAACAAACAACTGCAGAATGTCACTTCCACAGAATGTTATCACAACTAAAACTCCCTTTCTGATGGGGTCAAAGAACAAGGGTTTCAAAAGGGGCAAAGAGAGACAAGTAGGGCAGTGAACTCTTTTTTAAAAGCCTGTCAAAGGTTACTAGACCTTTAAGAGTTATTGACGGCACCTGGGATGCAGACACTTGGAATAATCCCAGATTTCTTTCTACCTCCGTGGGCAAGGCACATAATACGCCACTGGGGATGTTTTCCCGTATGATTTCCGCCACACTGCTCTTGTGGGACGTGAAGTAAGAGCTGTCGCCATCTCTTTCGTCTAGTTGGATTTTCATTCAACCGTATTTATTGAGCGCTTACTGTGTGCAGAGCACTTTACTAAGCGCTTGGGAAGTACAAGTTGGCAACATACAGAGGCAGTTCCTACCCAACAGCAGGCTCACAGTCTAGAAGAGCCTCAAAACTCATTTGTGATTGGGGATAAACACTTCAATGTTTTCTTATCAACAATGAAACTCCTGTATCAACCAAAAAAAAAAAAATCCAAACAAACAACTGCAGAATGTCACTTCCACAGAATGTTATCATAACTAAAACTCCCTTTCTGATCGGGTCAAAGAACAAGGGTTTCAAAAGGGGCAAAGAGAGACAATTAGAGCAGTGAAGTATTTTTTAAAGGCCTGTCAAAGGTTACCAGACCTTTAAGAGTTATTGATGGCACCTGGGATGCAGACACTTGGAATAATCCCAGATTTCTTTCTACCTCCATGGGCAAGGCACATAATACGCCACTGGGGATGTCTTCCCGTATGATTTCCGCCACACTGCTCTTGTCGGACGTGAAGTAAGAGCTATCGCCATCTCTCTCGTCTAGTTGGATTTTCATTCAATCGTATTTATTGAGCGCTTACTGTGTGCAGAGCACTGTACTAAGCGCTTGGGAAGTACAAATTGGCAACATATAGCGGCAGTTCCTACCCAACAGCAGGCTCATGGTCTAGAAGAGCCTCCAAACTCATTTGTGATTGGGGATAGACACTTCAATGTTTTCTTATCAACAATGAAACTCCTGTATCAACCAAAAAAAAAAAAAATCCAAACAAACAACTGCAGAATGTCACTTCCACAGAATGTTATCATAACTAAAACTCCCTTTCTGATCGGGTCAAAGAACAAGGGTTTCAAAAGGGGCAAAGAGAGACAATCAGTGCAGTGAACTCTTTTTTTAAAAGCCTGTCAAAGGTTACTAGGCCTTACGAGTTATTGACAGCACCTGGGATGCAGACACTTGGAGTGGTTGCCAACTTGTACTTCCCAAGCACTTAGTACAGTGCTCTGCACACAATAAGCACTCAATAAATGATTGAATGAATGAATACTGCCTTACCTCCTTCCCCTCCTCACAGCACCTGTATATATGTATATATGTTTGTACGCATTTATTACTCTTATTTGTTTTATTTGTACATATTTATTCTATTTATTTTATTTTGTTAATATGTTTTGTTTTGTCCTCTGTCTCCCCCTTCTAGACTGTGAGCCCACTGCTGGGTACGGACCAGCTCTATATGTTGCTAACTTGTACCTCCCAAGCGCTTAGTAAGTGCTCTGCACATGGTAAGCGCTCAAAATGAATGAATGAGTGAATTCCCCCCGCCTTACCTCCTTCCCCTCCCCACAGCACCTGTATATATCTTTATATGTTTGTACGTATTTATTACTCTATTTATTTATTTTATTTGTACATATTTATTCTACTTATTTTATTTTGTTAATATGTTTTGTTTTGCCATCTGTCTCCCCCTTCTAGACTGTGAGCCCGCTGTTGGGTAGGGACCGTCTCTATGTGTTGCCAACTTGGACTTCCCAAGTGTTTAGTACAGTGCTCTGCACATGGTAAGCGCTCAATAAATACGATTGAATGAATGAATGAATGAATGAATCCCCCCGCGCCTTACCTGCTTCCCCTCCCCACAGCACCTGCATATATGTATATATGCTTGTTCGTATTTATTACTCTATTTATGTATTTATTTTATTTGAACATATTTATTCTATTTATTTTATTTTGTTAATATGTTTTGTTTTGTCTTCTGTCTCCCCCTTCTAGACTGTGAGCCCGCTGTTGGGTAGGGACCGTCTCTAGATGTTGCCAACTTGGACTTCCCAAGTGCTTAGTACAGTGCTCTGCACACGGTAAGCACTCAATAAATACGATTGAATGAATGAATGAATCCCCCCCCCCCCCCCCCCCCCCCCCACCACCACCTTACCTCCTTCCCCTCCCCACAGCACCTGGATATATGTTTGTACGTATTTATTACTCTATTTATTTTATTTGAACATATTTATTCTATTTATTTTATTTTGTTAATATGTTTAGTTTTGCCGTCTGTCTCCCCCTTCTAGACTGTGAGCCCGCTGTTGGGTAGGGACCGTCTCTATGTGTTGCTGACTTGGACTTCCCAAGCGCTTAGTCCAGTGCTCTGCACACAATAAGCGCTCAATAAATACGAATGAATGAATGAATGAATGAATCCCCCGCCTTACCTCCTTCCCCTCCCCACAGCACCTGTATTTATTTACTCTATTTATTTATTTTATTTGTACATATTTATTCTATTCATTTTATTTTGTTAATATGTTTTGTTTTGTTGTCTGTCCCCCCCTTCTAGACTGTGAGCCCACTGTTGGGTAGGGACCGTCTCTATATGTTGCCAACTTGGACTTCCCAAGCGCTTAGTCCAGTGCTCTGCATACGGTGAGCGCTCAATAAATACTATTGAATGAATGAATGAGTGGGCGCCAACTTTGTCTTTCAATCAATCAATATCAATCATATTTATTGAGCGCTTACTGTGTGCAGAGCACAGTACTAAGGACTTGGGAAGTCCAAGTTGGCAACATATAGAGACAGTCCCTACCCAACAGTGGGCTCACAGTCTAGAACGGGGAGACAGACAACAAAATCATTCAATCAATCGTATTTATTGAGCACTTAACTGTGTGCAGAGCACTGTACTAAGCGCTTGGGAAGTCCAAGTTGGCAGCATCTAGAGACGGTCCCTACCCAACAGTGGGCTCACAGTCTAGAAGGGGGAGACGGAGAACAAAACCAAACATACTAACAAAATAAATAGAATAGATATGTACAGGCAAGATAGAGTAATATTTACAATAATAAATACGATTGAATGAATGAATGAATGAGCAAATGAACTGGGTTGAGAACTCAGGTTCCTTGACGCCCAGGCTCTCTCCACTAATAATAATAATAATAATTCTGGTGCCCAATTGTACTTCCCAGACTGAGCCCCTTCCTTCCTCTCCTCCTCGTCCCCATCTCCATCCTCCCCATCTTACCTCCTTCCCTTCCCCACAGCACCTGTATATATGTTTGTACATATTTATAACTCTATTTATTTATTTATTTTATTTGTGCATATCTATTTTATTTTGTCAGTATGTTTGGTTTTGTTCTCTGTCTCCCCCTTTTAGACTGTGAGCCCGCTGTTGGGTAGGGGCTGTCTCTAGATGTTGCCGACTTGGACTTCCCAAGCGCTTACTGCACACAGTAAGCGCTCAATAAATACGACTGATTGATTGATTGATTGACTGCTCTGCACACAGTAAGCGCTCAAGAAATACGACAATGAATAATATCGTCTTTCGGCTTCGGAGGCGACCAAATCCCGCTCTGCCCAGCCCGGTCGGGGGAAGGCTCTGCCCGTTCCGTTGCCCCCTTGGGAGCGTCCCACCCGCCTCCCCGCCAGCGGCCCTCACCCTGCCACCCGTCGCGTCACCCGCCGGGTGCCGGCGCCCGGCTCGACCTTGGATCGAAGAGCCAGGTTTTCCTCTTCCAGGTCCTTGAGCTTGTCCTGGAGGGCGTCCAGCTGAAGCAGGCCCTGGGAAAGGCTGAGGGATTCCTGGAAGCGCAGGGGTGTGGAGCAGCTGGGGGCCGGGTCGCTCTCTTCGGAGGCGCGGGAGACCAGGCGGAGCAGCTCTTCCTTCTTGGACACCTCATGCTGCAGCTGGTTCACCTGCATCACCCCGGGGAGAGACAGGCGACAAAACAAAACACGTGGATAGGTGTCAAGTCATCAGAATAAACAGAATTAAAGCTAAATCATCATCGATCGTATTTATTGAGCGCTTACTGTGTGCAGAGCACTGGACTAAGCGCTTGGGAAGTACAGGTTGGGAACATATAGAGACAGTCCCTACCCAACAGTGGGCTCACAGTCTAAAAGACTAAATGCCCATCATTAACAAAATCAATAGAATAGTAAATATGTACAAGTAAAATAGGGTAATAAATCTGTACAGACATATAGACAGGTGCTGTGGGGAGGGAAAGGAGGGAGGAGGAGAGGAAAAAGGGGGCTGAGTGTGGGAAGGCCTCCTGGAGGAGGGGAGTTCTCAGTAGGGAAGTCCATTAGGGCCAGGAGGGAGTAGGAAAAGAGGAAAGGAGGGCTTTGTCAGGCAAGCCTCTTGGAGGAGATGTGTCTTCAAGAATCAATCAATCAATCAATCGTATTTATTGAGCGCTTACTGTGTGCAGAGCACTGGACTAAGCGCTTGGGAAGTACAAGTTGGCAACATATAGAGACGGTCCCTACCCAACGACGGGCTCACAGTCTAGAAGGGGGAGACAGACAACAAAACGAAACAGAAGAAGTCTTTGAAGGTGGGGAGTAATCGTCTGCTAGGTAACAAGAGGGAGGGCATTCCAGGCCAGAGGCAGGACATGAGCGAGAAGTCGGCGGCAAGATAGTTGAGATTGAGGTACAGTGAGTAGGTTGGCACTGGAGGAGTGACTTGTGAGGGCTGGGTTGTAGAAGGAGAGCAGCAAGGTGAGGGAGGAGGGGGCATTGAATAATTCAGCGCTTAGAACAGTGCTTTGCACAAAGTAAGCGCTTAAGAAATGCCATTAGCATCAATAATTTAAAAACAAGGGTAAGGGGGCTCCTCCTCTGCCTCCCACCCCCCAACTGCGGGAGTCCCTCAAGGCTCAGTTCCGAGTCCCCTTCTATTCTCCATCTACGCCCACCCCCTTGGACAATCAATCAATCAATCATATTTATTGAGCGCTTACTCTGTGCAGAGCTCTGTACTAAGCGCTTGGGAAGTCCAAGTTGGCAGCATCTAGAGACGGTCCCTACCCAACAGCGGGCTCACAGTCTAGAAGGGGGAGACAGAGAACAAAACCAAACGTACTCATTCACTCCCGTGCTTTCAGGTATCATTTCTATGCCTGATACATAGAACACAAATACACAGATGATACATGATACATGGTACATAGAAAACATAGATACAACACAAATTGTGTTGCCAATTTGTACTTCCCAAGCGCTTAGTACAGTGCTCTGCACATAGTAAGCGCTCAATAAATACGATTGATGATGATGATGATGACAGATTTCCAAATCTTCACCTCCACCTCATCTTTCTCCTGCTCTGCAGTCTCATATTTCCTCCTGCCTTCGGGACATCTCTACTTGGACGTCCCACCAATAATTCAAATACAACATATCCAAAAGAGAACTCCTCATCTTCCCAACCCCAAACCTTGTCGTCCCCTGACTTTCTCATCACTGCACACAGCCCTACCACCCAGCGCTTAGTACGGAGCCTGGCACATAGTAAACACTTAATAAATACCGTTATTATTATTATCACCACCCTCCCTGTCTCACAATCCTGCAACCTTGCCATTATCCTCGACTCATCTCTCTTATCATCATCATCATCGATCGTATTTATTGAGCGCTTACTGTGTGCAGAGCACTGTACTAAGCGCTTGGGAAGTACAAATTGGCAACATATAGAGGCAGTCCCTACCCAACAGTGGGCTCACAGTCTAAAATATCTAGGGACTGTCTCTATATGTTGCCAATTTGTACGTCCCAAGCGCTTAGTACAGTGCTCTGCACATAGTAAGCGCTCAATAAATACGATTGATTGATTGATTGATTGATAAAAGATCCCTCTGAGGTAGATTTAATAGGGCCTGGCAAAATACCGGGGATTCTAGCCCCCTCACTGATTGTGAGCACGGAATGGGCTGGGAGCGCGTCTGCTAATTCTGTTCATCCATTCAACAGCATTTATCGAGCGCTTACTGTGTGCAGAGCACTGTACTGAGCGCTTGGGAGAGTACAATCCAACAGAATCTTATTCAACCCACATATTCATTCTGTTAACTAATCCTGCCATTTCTTTTCCATCCAAACTGTTACCAGCTTAACTGAAGATGGTGAGCCTGTTGTTGGGTAGGGACCGTCTCTAGATGTTGCCGACTTGTACTTCCCAAGCGCTTAGTGCGGTGCTCTGCACGCAGTAAGCGCTCAATAAATGCGACTGAATGAAGGAATGGATGGCTTTGAAGGGAGGAAGGGGGATCCCGGCCCGACGGAAACCACCCCCGGCCCTCCTCACTCACCCGGTCAAAGGCTTGGGCCAGCTGCTCCTCCAGGGCCTCGTTCTGCTCGGACAGGGAGCGGTTCCGCTTCAGGAGCGCCTGTCCGATTCGCGCCGCGAGTTCAAGGTCTCGGTCCCGCTACCCAGAGACAAAGCACCCGCCGTTTCAGGGCAAATCCAACCAAACGGTAACAATCACAGTGATAACGGCGCTGTTTGAGCGTTCTCACTGCGGTAGAGTGCCCAACCCATCTGTAGCCACTGGTAATAATAATAATAATGACAGCATTTATTAAGCGCTTACTATGTGCAAGGCACTGTTCTAAGCGCTGGGGAGGTTACAAGGTGATCAGGTTGTCCCACGGGGGGCTCACAGTCTTAACCCCCATCTTATAGATGAGGTAACTGAGGCACAGGGAAGTGACTTGCCCAAAGTCACCCAGCTGACAATTGGCGGAGCCGGCATTCGAACCCATGACCTCTGACTCCAAAGCCCAGGCTCTTTCCACTGAGCCACGCTGCTTCTTCTGGTACACGTGGGATGGTTACCTTTGTGGACTGTGAGCCCGCTGTTGGGTAGGGACCATCTCTATGTGTTGCCGACTTGGACTTCCCAAGCGCTTAGTCCAGTGCTCTGCACACAGTAAGTGCTCAATAAATATGATTGAATGAATGAATAATACTAATGATGGCATTTCTAGACTCTGAGCCCATTGTTGGGCAGGGACCGTCTCTATGTGTTGCCGACTTGGACTTCCCAAGCGCTTAGTCCAGCGCTCTGCACACAGTAAGCGCTCAATAAATACGAATGAATGAATAATAATAATAATGATGGCATTTCTAGACCGTGAGCCCGTTGTTGGGTCGGGACCATCTCTATGTGTTGCCAACTTGGACTTCCCAAGCGCTTAGTCCAGCGCTCTGCACACAGTAAGCGCTCAATAAGTACGATTGAATGAATGAATAATAATACTAATGATGGCATTTCTAGACTCTGAGCCCATTGTTGGGCAGGGACCGTCTCTATGTGTTGCCGACTTGGACTTCCCAAGCGCTTAGTCCAGCGCTCTGCACACAGTAAGCGCTCAATAAATACGACTGCTCCCCATCCCCCCCTTGCCTCCTTCCCCTCCCCGCGGCACCTGTATATCTGTACGTATGTTTGCACGTATTTATTGCTCCATTTTATTTGTACATGTTTGTTCATATTTATTTGTACATTTGTTTATCTGTACTTTTATTTGTACTTTGTAATTTGTATTTATTTGTACATTTGTCCATATTTATTCTATTTATTTTATTTTGTTAATATGTTTTGTTTTGTCGTCTGTCTCCCCCTTCTAGACTGTGAGCCCACTGTTGGGTGGGGACCGTCTCTATACGTTGCCGACTTGGACTTCCCAAGCGCTTAGTCCAGCGCTCTGCACACAGTAAGCGCTCAATAAATACGATTGAATGAATGAATGAATCAGAACCAAACACTCGAAGTCCTCCACTTCAGGTATTTCCAATTAAAGTGAAAGTCACTTACAACGTTCCTAAGTTTACCTCCCCGTCTCAGCTTCACAACACACTGGTGATGATGATAATAATAATGATTATTCTAATTCCGGCTCCAACACTTTCCTGTTGTGTGGCCTTCTCTGGGCCTCAGTTCCCTCCTCCGTAAAACGGGGATGGAGACCGTGAGCCCCATGTGGGACGGGGCCCGTGTCCCTCCCGATTTGCTTGCATCCACCCTGGCGCTTAGTACGGTGCCTGGCAATCAATCAATCAATCAATCGTATTTATTGAGCGCTTACTGTGTGCAGAGCACTGTACTAAGCGCTTGGGAAGTACAAGTAAGCACACAGTAAGCGCTTAACAAATATTATTAATAGCGGCATTTATTAAAGGCGATGTGTCAAGCACTGTTTGAAGCGCTGGAGTAGATATTCTGTTTATTTTCTTTTGTTAATACGTCTTGTTTTGGTGTCTGTCTCCCCCTTCTAGACTGTGAGCCCGCTGTTATCATCATCATCATCAATCGTATTTATTGAGCGCTTACTGTGTGCAGAGCACTGGACTAAGCGCTTGGGAAGTCCAAGTTGGCAACAAGCTGTTGGGTAGGGACCGTCTCTATACGTTGCCGATTTGGACTTCCCAAGTTTTACAGATGAGGGAACTGAGGCCCAGGGAAGGGAAGTTTCTTGCCCAAGGTCTCCCGGCAGATAAGTGGAGGAGGTGGGATTAGAATCCACGTCCTCTGACTCTCAAGCCCGGGCTCTTTCCACTAATGATAATAATGGCATTTATTAAGCGCTTACTATGTGCAAAGCACTGTTCTAAGCGCTCCGGACTCCCAAGCCTGGGTTTTTTCCGCTTAAACCAAGCTGCTTCCTCTCGCAAATTCTGAGAGCAGGGCTCTGTCCTCCTGCCAGGTCCGCTCCTCTCTTAAAAGTCGCGGGGGCCGCCGAGACCTCTCCCAGGAAAGCCTACTCCCTTACCCTTACCTTCTCTACCTCCTCTAGCTCCTGGCGCTTAACATTTAGAAGGTCCTGGGTTCTAATCCCGCTCCGCCACTTGTCGGCTGTGTGACTTTGGGCCACTCACTTAACTTCTCTGCGCCTCGGTTCCCTCATCTGGAAAACGGGGATGAAGACTGTGAGCCCCACATGGGACAACCTACTGAGAGCTCACCTCCTCCAGGAGGCCTTCCCAGACTGAGCGCCTTCCTTCCTCTCCCCCTCATCCCCCTCTCCATCCCCCCATCTTACCTCCTTCCCTTCCCCACAGCACCTGGATAGATGTATATATGTTTGTACATATTTATTACTCTATTTATTTATTTTACTTGTACATATCTATTCTATTTATTTTGTTAGTATGTTTGGTTTTGTCTCCCGCTTTTAGACTGTGAGCCCACTGCTGGGTAGGGACTGTCTCTATATGTTGCCAATTTGTACTTCCCAAGCGCTTAGTACAGTGCTCTGCACACAGTAT
Organism: Tachyglossus aculeatus; assembly: GCF_015852505.1. NCBI lineage: Eukaryota > Metazoa > Chordata > Mammalia > Monotremata > Tachyglossidae > Tachyglossus > Tachyglossus aculeatus. The sequence continues at coordinate 6,525,038 of NC_052072.1, forward strand.
GCGCTCAATAAATACAATTGATGACGATTGATGATGACAACCTTGATTACCCTGTATCCCCCCCCGATCCCCGGCGCTTAGAAGAGTGCTTGGCACACAGTAAGCGCTCAACAAATACCAACATTATTATTATTATTATTAATAATCCCAGCTCCGCCACTTGTCCCCTGTGTGACTTTGGGCAACTCACTTACCTTCTCTGTGCCTCGGTTCCCTCATCTGTAAAATGGGGATGAAGACCGTGAGCCCCATGTGGGACAACCTGATTACCTTGTATCTACCCCAATCAATCAATCGTATTTATTGAGCACTTACTGTGTGCAGAGCACTGTACTAAGCGCTTGGGAAGTACAAGTCGGCAACATATAGAGACAGTCCCTACCCAACAGTGCTTAGAACAGTGCTTGGCACTTAGTAAACGCTTAAATACCATCATTATTATTATTATTATTATTATTATCATTATTATTATTATTACCTTTAGTCTACTTCAACGTCTGTCTTCCTCTGTAGACTAAAAGCTCCTTCTGGGCAGGGTTCATGTCTTCCAACTCTACTGAATTTGACTTTCCCAAGCACTCAGTACAACGCTCTGCACACAGTAAGCGCTCGAAAATCATTTATTTATTCAACTGTAATTTATTGAGGGCTTACTGCGCGCAGAGCACCGTACTAAGCTTTCGGGAGAGTACGACAGAACAATAAAGAGACACATTCCCTGCCCACAGTAAGCCTACAGTCTAGAGCAGCGCAGCATAGTGGAAAGAGCCCGGGCTTGGGAGTCAGAGGTCATGGGTTCTAATCCCGCCTCAGCCACTTGTCCGCTGTGTGACCTTGGGTAAGTCACTTCACATCTCAGGGCCTCAGTTACCTCATCTGTACAATGGGGATTGAGCAATGGGGATGGGCAAGTCACTTCACTTCTCCGGGCCTCAGTGCCCTCATCTGGAAAATGGGGGTTGAGACTATCAGCCCCACATGGGACAGGGACTGTGTCCAACCCAATTTGCCTGTACCCACCCCAGCGCTTAGTACAGAGGCAGCGGAGAAGCAGCGTGGCTCGGTGGAAAAAGCCCGGGCTTTGGAGCCAGAGGTCATGGGTTCAAATCCTGGCTCTGCCACTTGTCAGCTGCGTGACTTTGGGCAAGTCGCCTCACTTCTCTGGGCCTCAGTTACCTCATCTGGAAACTGGGGATGAAGACTGTGAGCCCCACGCACCTGGTCACTCTGTAACCTCTCCAGCGCTTAGAAAGCACATAGTAAGCGCTTAACAAATGCCATCATCATTATTATTATTATTACAGTGCCTGGCACAAAGTAAGCGCTTAACAGATACCATTATTATTATTATTATTGTTGTTGTATTGTTCTGTTGTACAATAGAAAGCACACAGTAAGTGCTTAACAAATGCCATCATCATTATTATTATTATTACAGTGCCTGGCACAAAGTAAGTGCTTAACAGATACCATTATTATTATTATTATTATTGTTGTATTGTTCTGTTCTACAATAGAAAGCACACAGTAAGCGCTTAACAAATGTCACCATCATTATTAATATTATTATAGTGCCTGGCACAAAGTAAGCGCTTAACAGATACCATTATTATTATTATTATTATTATTATTGTTGTATTGTTCTGTTGTACAATAGAAAGCACATAGTAAGCGCTTAACAGATGCCATCATCATTATTATTATTATTACAGTGCCTGGCACAAAGTAAGCCCTTAACAGATACCATTATTATTATCATTATTATTATTATTATTATTATTATTGTTGTTGTATTGTTCTGTTGTACAATAGAAAGCACATAGTAAGCGCTTAACAAATGCCATCATCATCATATTATTATTACAGTGCCTGGCACAAAGTAAGCCCTTAACAGATACCATTATTATTATTATTATTATTATTGTTGTATTGTTCTGTTGTATAATAGAAAGCACATAGTAAGCGCTTAACAAATGCCATCATCATTATTATTATTATTATTACAGTGCCTGGCACAAAGTAAGTGCTCAACAAATACCATTATTATTATTGTTGTATTGCTCTGTTGTATTGTCCTCTCCCAACCACTCAGTCCAGTGCTCTGCACACAGTAAGTGCTCAATAAACACCACCGATTGACCGACTCTCAATGGGAAAAGGAAACCCTGAGTGGACCCGTTTCCAGGGGCTGCTCGGACAGAAAGGCCCAACTGAAGCTTAGTCTGCTGCTCTGCACATGGTCAGCACTTGATTATTTTATTAATTAATTAATGCATTCATTCAATCGTATTTATTGAGCGCTTACCGTGTGCAGAACACTGTACTAAGCGCTTGGGAAGTACAAGTTGGCAACATATGGAGACGGTCCGTGGCCAGTGGGCTTATTAATGATGGGTCTATGTCTATAATTCTATTTATTTTGAGGGTATTGACACCTATGTGTTCTGTTTTGCTGTCTGCCTCCCCTTTCTAGACCGCGAGCCCGTTGTTGGGTAGGGACCGTCTCTATCTGTTGCCAACGTGTACTTCCCAAGCGTTTAGTCCAGTGCTCTGCACGCAGTAATCAATCAATCAATCGTATTGATTGAGCGCTTACTGTGTGCAGAGTGCTGTACTAAGCGCTTGGGAAGTCCAAGCTGGCAACGTCTAGAGACGGCCCCTACTCAACAGTGGGCTCACAGTCATGAAGAAGAGAAGCAGCATGGCTCAGTGGAAAGAGCCCGGGCTTTGGAGTCAAGAGGTCGTGGGTTCAAATCCCGGCTCCGCCACTTGTCAGCTGTGTGACTCTGGGCAAGTCACTTCACTTCTCTGGGCCTCAGTTCCCTCATTTGTAAAATGGGGATGAAGACTGTGAGCCCCCCGTGGGACAACCTGATTACCTTGTATCTACCCCAGCGCTTAGAACAGTGCTTTGCACACAGTAAGCGCTTAACAAATACCAACATTATTATTATTATTAGAAGCGCTCAATAAATAGGACCGAATGACTGAGTACACGCGAGCGAATGAAGGGATCTGGTCTCGGCCCCGCTTACCTCGGCCAACAGGTGGGTGACCATGTCGATGTCATTGTAGGTTTTGGTCATCTGCTCTACCCGCTCGGTGCCCAGAACTGTAATAAAATAAAAGCAGAGCCCTGGTTAATGACGGTTTGGAGGGGGCGGGGGGCACCGACACTACTCACTGAGCTCCTCTGAGCACCAACAAGATTTCCAAAGCAGCGAGGAGACGGGATGAGAGGCGGTGAACCCTCAGGAGAAGTCCCCTTCCTCCCTTCAAGGCCCTACTGAGAGCTCACCTCCTCCAGGAGGCCTTCCCAGAGTGAGCCCCTTCCTTCCTCTCCCCCTCGTCCCCCTCTCCATCCCCCCCATCTTACCTCCTTCCCTTCCCCACAGCACCTGTCTATATGGATATATGTTTGTACAGATTTATTACTCTATTTATTTTACTTGTACATATCTATTCTATTTATTTTATTTTGTTAGTATGTTTGGTTTCGTTCTCTGTCTCCCCCTTTTAGACTGTGAGCCCGCTGTCGGGTAGGGACCGTCTCTAGATGTTGCCAACTTGGACTTCCCAAGCGCTTAGCACAGTGCTCTGCACACAGTAAGCGCTCAATAAATACGATTGATTGATTAATGAGATTGAAACATCCGCCAACATTGCTTTCCTTCTTCCCCAGTGGCAGGGGTCCTCCGGCTGCAGAGGGGTTCCCTGGCTCCCGCCAAGGCCCAGTCAAGGACGCCCACGGTTGGGACCTGTATATATGTATATATGTTTGTACGTATTTATTACTCTATTTATTTATTTATTTATTTTACTTGTACATATCTATTCTATTTATTTTATTTTGTTAATATGTTTGGTTTTGTTGTCTGTCTCCCCCTTCTAGACTGTGAGCCCGCTGTTGGGTAGGGACTGTCTCTGGATGTTGCCAACTTGTACTTCCCAAAGCGCTTAGTACAGTGCTCTGCACACAGTAAGTGCTCAATAAATACGATTGATTGTTATATGTATATATGTTTGTATGTATTTATTACTCTATTTTACTTGTACATATCTATTCTATTTATTTTATTTTGTTAATATGTTTGGTTTTGTTCTCTGTCTCCCCCTTCTAGACTGTGAGCCCACTGTTGGGTAGGGACCGTCTCTATGTGTTGCCAACTTGTACTTCCCAAGCGCTTAGTACAGTGCTCTGCACACAGTAAGTGCTCAATAAATACGATTGATTGTTATATGTATATATGTTTGCATGTATTTATTACTCTATTTATTTTACTTGTACATATCTATTCTATTTATTTCGTTTTGTTAATATGTTTTGTTTTGTTGTCTGTCTCCCCCTTCTAGACTGTGAGCCCACTGTTGGGTAGGGTCCGTCTCTATGTGTTGCCAACTTGTACTTCCCAAGCGCTTAGTACAGTGCTCTGCACACAGTAAGCGCTCAATAAATACGATTGATTGATTGATTGATTGATTGAAAGCTGAATGAGCTGTCATCGACAGGTCATTTGACGGAGGCAGGAGGATAGCCAGAGGAAGGGGAAGCGGACAATCATTCTAGATGAGGGAACTGAGGCTCAGAGAAGTGACGTCTTCTAGACTGTGAGCCCGCTGTTGGGTAGGGACCGTCTCTCTATGTTGCCAGCTTGGACTTCCCAAGCGCTTAGTACAGTGCTCTGCACACAGTAAGTGCTCAATAAATACGACTGAATGAATGAAAAGTGACTGACAGGTGGTGGAGCCGGGATTCAAACCTGGCTATTCTGATGGTTTTGACACCTGTCCTACATGTTCTGTTTCGTTGTCTGTCTCCCCCCTCTAGACTGGGAGCCCGTTGGTGGGTAGGGACCGTCTCCAGAGAAGCAGCGTGGCTCGGTGGAAAACAGCCCAGGCTTTGGAGTCAGAGGTCATGGGTTCAAATCCCGGCTCTGCCAATTGTCAGCTGGGTGACTTTGGGCAAGTCACTTCACTTCTCTGGGCCTCAGCTCCCTCATCTGGAAAATGGGGATGAAGACTGTGAGCCCCCCGGGGCACAACCTAATCATCTTGTAACCTCCCCAGTTCTTAGAACAGTGCTTTGCACATAGTAAGTGCTTAATAAATGCCATTATTATTATTATATGTTGCCAACTTGTACTTCCCAAGTGCTTAGTACAGTGCTCTGCACCCAGTAAGCGCCCAATAATTACAACTGAATGAATGAATGAATTATCTAGACTGGAAGCTCGTTGTGGCCAGGGAACGCCTCTACCAACTCGGTTGTGGTGGTCTCTCCCGAGCCCTTAGTACAGTGCTCTCCACCCAGTAAGCGCTCAATAAGTACCCCTGATTGATCCATCCATCCAGAGATCAGAAGCTCTTCAAGGGCAGAGATCAAGTCTCCTAACTCTACTCTAGAGAAGCAGCATGGTGGAGCAGATTGAGCCCGGGCTGGGAGTCAGAAGGTCATGGGTTCAAATCCCGGCTCCGCCACTTGTCTGCTGTGTGACCTTGGGCAAGTCACTTCACTTCTCTGGGTCTCAGTTACCTCATCTGGAAAATGGGGAGTGAGGCTGTGAGCCCCACGTGGAACGGGGACTGTGTCCAACTCAATTTGCTTGTTTCCACCCCAGCGCTTAGTACAGTGCCTGGCAAAGAGTAAGTGCTTAAATACCACATTTATTATTATTATTATTATTACTGTACTCTTTCCAATGATCAGAACAGCGCTCTCCTCACAGTAGGTGCTCAATAAATACCACTGATTGATCCACCCAGAGATCATAAGCTCTTCAAGAGCAGAGATCAAGTCCCCTAACTCTACTGTACTCTCCCAAGTACTCAAAATAGTGCTCTGCACATCAATCAATCAATCGTATTTATTGAGCGCTTACTGTGCGCAGAGCACTGTACTAAGCGCTTGGGAAGTACAGTAAACTAGTAAACACATAGTAAACACTCAACCACAACTGACTGACTGCTTGAATAAATGCTATTGCTTGACAGGGATGATGTTCAGTCCAAAACGACCTTTTATCTCAATGTCCCTTAACTTGCCTGCCGGTAATAATAATAATAATAACAACAATAATAGTAATAGTAATAATAATAATAGTAATAATAATAGTAATAGTAATAATAATAATAATAGTAATAATAATAATAAAGCATTTGTTAAGGGCTTACTATGTGCCAAGCACTGTTCTAAGCGATGGGGGGGATACAAGGTAATCAGGTTGTCCCACGTGGGGCTCCCAGTCTTAATCTCCATTTTACAGATGAGGTAACTGAGGCACAGAGAACTTAAGTAACTCGCCCAAAGTCACAAAGCAGACAAGTGGCGGAGCCAGAATTAGAACCCATGACTTCATCATCATCATCAATCGTATTTATTGAGCGCTTACTGTGTGCAGAGCACTGTACTAAGCGCTTGACTTCTGACTCCGAAGCCCGTCTTCTTTCCACTGAGCCATGCTGCTTCTCCGTCTACCCTAGTGCTTAGTACGGTGCTTGGCACATAGCGCTTAACAAATACCACAATTATTATTATTATTATTTTCCTCCAAAATATTAGGGGTTTTGGAGAGGGAGCTGCTGAAGGTAGGTACATTTTTGGGTGCAAGATCCCTTTGAGGTAGATTTAATAGGGCCTGGAAAAATACCGGGGATTCTAGCCCCCTTACTGAATTACAGACTGTGAGCTCGGAATGGGCTGGGAGCGCGTCTGCTAATTCTGTTCATCATTCAACAGTATTTATCGAGCGCTTACTGTGTGCAGGGCACTGTACTGAGCGCTTGGGAGAGTACAATCCGACAGCAAGCATTCCTCCACTCCGTCTGCTCCCTGGTGGCTTGGCTACCCATCTGGATTGGCTCAATAGCTATAATGAGGCCGGGTGCGGGGAACGATAGTTTTTAATTTGTACATATTTATTTTCTTTGGTTAATATGCTTTGTTTTGTTGTCCGTCTACCCCTTCTAGACTGTGAGCCCGCTGTTGGGTAGGGACCATCTCTAGATGTTGCCGACTTGGACTTCCCAAGCGCTTAGTCCAGTGCTCTGCACACAGTAAGCGCTCAATAAATACGACTGAATGAATGAATGAATGAATTTCGGACTCCCTCTTCCTCTATTAAAAGCAATAAATTGAGAATCGGCCGAATGCGTATCGGGGATCAATCAATCATATTTACTGAGCGCTTACTGTGTGCAGAGCACTGTACTAAGTGCTTGGGAGGTACAAGTTGGCAACATCTAGAGACGGTCCCTACCCAACAGTGGGCTCACAGTCTAGAAGATGTGCTAGGGGATCAATCAATCAATCGCATTTATTGAGCGCTTACTGTGTGCACAGCACTGTACTAAGCGCTTGGGAAGTACAAGCTGATGTGCTGGGAGGCTTTGAACATTTAAATAGAATGGCTCTTTCGAGGAAACGGTCAAGAAACTAGAAGAGGATATTATTCTGGAAAAGAAGACAGAAATTTCCATTTCAAAAGGAACCCAGTTTCCACTGCTCGTGACTCTCAATAACTCTACTGCAATAAGGCACTCCTCTGTGCCTCAGTTACCTCATCTGTAAAATGGGGATTAAAGACTGTGAGCCCCCCGTGGGACAACCCGATCACCTTGTAACCTCCTCAGCGCTTAGAACAGTGCTTTGCACATAGTAAGCGCTTAATACATGCCATCATTATTATTATTATTAAGGCAAACTCTGCTTTTGGATTTGAGGTGTGGAAGTCCTCTACCAAATTCAGCGGTACTGTGTTGAGGGGGAAGAAAAAGGGGCATCGTTTGTGTGCCAAGATCATTCAGAAAGCAACAAATGTTTCACATTTAAAATGCACCAAAAATTTTCAGCCCAATAAATAGAACGTTTTCACTGCCCATTTGCAGTTGAGAAAAAAATTAACCTGCACTGTAAAAGCCAGGCCAAGCGTAAAATTGCAACATTCATTCATTCATTCAATCGTATTTATTGAGCGCTTACTGTGTGCAGAGCACTGGACTAAGCGCTTGGGAAGTCCAAGTTGGCAACATATAGAGACAGTCCCTACCCAACAGTGGGCTCACAGTCTAGAAGGGGGAGACGGACAACAAAACAAAACATATTAACAAAATAAAATAAATAGAATAGATAAGTATAAGTAAAATAAATCAAATACCCCAGTGCTTAGAAGAGTGCTTGGCACACGGTAAGCGCTTAATACCTTAATAATTATTATTACCCCAGCGGCTTGGTATAGTGCCTAGCACATAGTAAGGGCTTTCAAATATCACAGTTGTTACTGTTATTAAATACCACTGATCGATTCTCAGCGCAGCAGTCAGTGTAAGCACTGGAAGTACGACAATCAATCAATCAATCAATCAATCGTATTCATTGAGCGCTTACTGTGTGCAGAGCACTGGACTAAGCGCTTGGGAAGTCCAAGTTGGCAACATCTAGAGACGGTCCCTACCCAACAGTGGGCTCACAGTCTAGAAGGGGGAGACAGACAACAAAAACAAACAAGATTTCTCCCACATAACGCAAGACTGGACCATGATTTAAGCGCTTAGTACAGTACTCTGCACACAGTGAGCGCTCAATGAATACGATTGATTGATGATTGGCAGAACAGATGCTAATTATTTAGGACCAAAAGTTCCCACACACTCTGGATTGGGCGCAGGTTGTCATCCAAACTGAGGTAGCATGAGGGAGATTGAATGAGTGAACTTGACAAGTACCCGACTTATTATTAGCAGCTAGTATCTATAAGCTAATTACAACCAAATTATTATTCATTCACTCATTCAATCATATTTATTGAGCGCTTACTGTGTGCAGAGCACTGGACTAAGCGCTTGGGAAGTCCAAGTTGGCAACGCATAGAGACGGTCCCTACCCAACAGTGGGCTCACAGTCTAGAAGGGGGAGACAGACAACAAAACAAAACATATTACCAAAATAAAATAAATAAGAATACTAAATAGGTACAAGTAAATGTGATGGGAGGGAGAAAGAAACAGTTATCAAGTACTCTTGGGATTTTCTCTTCAGAAAAACTCTCAGATTTCTCATTCATTCATTCATTCAATCGTATTTATTGAGCGCTTACTGTGTGCAGAGCACTGGACTAAGCGCTTGGGAAGTCCAAGTTGGCAACATAGAGAGACGGTCCCTACCCAACAGTGGGCTCACGGTCTAGAAGGGGGAGACAGACAACGAAACAAAACATATTAACAAAATAAAATAAATAAGAATAGTAAATATGTACAAGTAAATGTGATGGGAGGGAGAAAAACAGTTATCAAGTACTCGGGATTTTCTCTTCAGAGAAACACTCAGATTTCTCATTAATTAATTAATTAATTCATTCATTCAATCGTATTTACTGAGCGCTTACTGTGTGCACAGCACTGTACTAAGCGCTTGAGAAGTCCAAGTTGGCAACATCTAGAGACGGTCCCTACCCAACAGCGGGCTCACAGCCTAGAAGGGGGAGACAGACAACAAAACAAAACATTTAACAAAATAAAATAAATAAGAATAGTAAATAGGTACAAGTAAATGTGATGGGAGGGAGAAAGAAACAGTTATCAAGTACTCTTGGGATTTTCTCTTCAGAGAAACACTCAGATTTCTCCCACACGAGGCAGGACTGGACCATGATTCGCAGAACAGATGCTAATTAATTAGGACCAAAAGTTCCCACACACTCTGGATTGGGTGCAGGTTGTCATCCAAACTGAGGTAGCATGAGGGAGATTGAACGAATGAACTTGACAAGTACCCTACTTATTATTAGCAGCTAGTATTATTAGCAGCTATTATTAGCAGCTAGTATCTATACGCTAATTACAACCAAATTATTATTGGTTATTATTATTAACCAAATATTATTATTATTATAACCAAATATTATTATTATTATTATTATTATTATTAACCAAATTATTACTCATTCACTCATTCAACCGTATTTAAGAGAAGCAGCGTGGTGCAGTGGGAAGAGCTCGGGCTTCGGAGTCAGAGGTCATGGGTTCAAATCCCAGCTCCACCAATTGTCAGCTGTGTGACTTTGGGCAAGTCACTTCACTTCTCTGGGCCTCAGTTACCACATCTGTAAAATGGGGATTAAGACTGTGAGCCCCACCACGGGACAACCTGATCACCCTGTAACCTATCCAGCGCTTAGTACAGTGATTTGCACATAGTAAGCGCTTAATAAATGCCATCATTATTATTATTATTAGTTATTGAGCGCTTACTGTGTGCAGAGCACTGGACTAAGCGCTTGGGAAGCCCAAGTTGGCAACATCTAGGGATGGCCCCTACGAACATCACTTATCACAATACTGGACCTTAGCTTACTCTCATTACACCCGGCTGTTTGACTTAAAAGCCGAAGCAAAGCAGCGTGGCCTAGAGGAAAGAGCACCGGCCTGGGGCCCCGAGAACCTGGGTTCGAATCCTGGATCCACCACGTCCCTGCTGTGTGACCTTGGGCAGGCCACTCAGCCTCTCTGTGCTTCGGTTCCCTCATCTCTAAAACGGGGAGTCAATACTTATTCTCCCTCCCACATACACTGTGAGCCCCACGAGGGACTTGATTACCATGGATCTCCCTCAGCGCTTAATGCAGTGCCTGTCACATAGTAAGCGCTTAACGAATACCACGATTATTTATTATTGCGTTCAGTTTTGCTAGAAGAAATGAAAAAAACACAGAGTTCCCCTATGCGGACCATAAATTCGGAGTTAACTGAAGCAAATGGAGGTACCCAGGAAAAAGCTACTGAATAACCTAAACCTAGTTAGAGCTGAGGTGGATCAAAGAGGTAATAAAACCAATCATAAACACTATCAGCTATGCACCTTCACACACTTCCTCCCTTCTCTCTCTTCCTCTTTCTTTTTCTCTTTCTCTCTCTCCCTCTTTCTTTTTCTCTGCCCCCCTCCCCTCCTTTCTGTAGCATCTTGTGATATTTCATCATCAATCGTATTTACTGAGCATTTTCTGTGTGCAGAGCACTGTACTAAGTGCTTGGGAAGTACAAGTTGGCAACATAAAGAGACAGTCCCTACCCAACAGTGGGCTCACAGTTTGTTACACGTTTACTATATGACGAGGACTGTAATAAGCGCTGGGGGAAAATACAAGATCATCAGGTCCCACATGGGGCTTACAGTCTAAGTAGGAGGGAGAATAGGGATTTAATCTTCATTTTGCAGATGAGAAGAGGCATACTGGAGTGAAGTGACTTGTCCAAGGTCACGCAACAGGAATTTAGCAGGACTGGAATTAGAACCCAAGTCATCTGACTCCAACATCTGCGCTCTTTCCACTGGACCATGCGGCTTTCAGAGGTTCATAAAACTGTATAAATATCGAACATCAGTTTACAGTCTCATTTAGAGGTGGGTAAGAAAAAAAGAAAGCAGAGGGGAATGGGCTTGTTCAATACCAGAGACCGCAGAAACCTAAGTCGCTCTCTGATCATTACTCTCTGTCCTCAGGGTTTGGAGAAGCCGACATCATCGAAAACATTTTTTTTTATTATTATTGTTATAAACAGAGGTCACTAGCTAGAGGTGGGTAAGAAAAAAAGAAAGCAGAGGGGAATGGGCTTTTTCGATACCACAGAGTGCAGAAACCTAAGTCGCTCTCTGATCATTACTATCTGTCCTCAACAGGGTTTGGAGAAGCCGACATCACCGAAAACATTTTTTTTAATTATTATTATAATCAGTGGTCACTAGCTAGAGGTGGGTAAGAAAAAAAGAAAGCAGAGGGGAATGGGCTTGTTCGATACCACAGGCCGCAGAAACCTAAGTCGCTCTCTGATCATTACTCTCTGTCCTCAACAGGGTTTGGAGAAGCCGACATCACCGAAAACGTTTTTATTATTATTATTATAAACAGTGGTCACTAGCTAGAGGTGGGTAAGAAAAAAAGACAGCAGAGGGGAATGGGCTTGTTCAATACAACAGACCGCAGAAACCTAAGTCGCTCTCTGATCATTACTCTCTGTCCTCAATAGGGTTTGGAGAAGCCGACATCACCGAAAACATTATTATTATTATTATTATTATTATTATTATTATAAACAGTGGTCACTAGCTAGAGGTGGGTAAGAAAAAAAGAAAGCAGAGGGGAATGGGATTGTTCGATACCACAGACCGCAGAAACCTAAGTCGCTCTCTGATCATTACTCTCTGTCCTCAACAGGGTTTGGAGAAGCCGACATCACCGAAAACATTTTTTTTTATTATTATTATAATCAGTGGTCACTAGCTAGAGGTGGGTAAGAAAAAAAGAAAGCAGAGGGGTATGGGCTTGTTCGATACCACAGGCCGCAGAAACCTAAGTCGCTCTCTGATCATTACTCTCTGTCCTTAACAGGGTTTGGAGAAGCCGACATCACCGAAAACATTTTTTTTTTTAATTATTATAAACAGTGGTCACTAGCTAGGGCCTTCTGAACAGGGACTATAGATTATTATAATGAGGATTATAGATTATTAATGAAGCACCTCCATTTCCTTCAATTAACACTGAATTTATGGTCTGCACTGGGCAACTCTGTGTTTTTTAATTTCTTCTAGCGAAACGTAATGCAATAATAAATAATTGTGGTATTCATTAGGCTCTTACTATGTGATGAGCACTGTATTATCCAATCAATTCGACTGGATTGAATCGCTCCAATGGCCTCGATTACTGAGAGTTTCAAAGATCAAAAACAGATGCACATTTTGGAATTCCTACGTTCATTCCAGAAGACTAGAATAGATGCCACCTGAATACAAAACAGTCTCATCTAAAACGTAACATGCGCTCTCTTTTTGCACAAAGCATCATCATCATCAATTGTATTTATTGAGCGCTTACTGTGTGCAGATCACTGTACTAAGCGCTTGGGAAGTACAAGTTGGCAACATATAGAGACAGTCCCTACCCCACAGTGGGCTCACAGTCTAAAAGGGGGAGACAAAGAACAAAGCCAAACGTACTAACAAAATAAAATAAATAGAATAGATATGTACAAGTAAAATAAATAAATAAATAGAGTAATGATATGTACAAACATATATACATCTATACAGGTGCTGTGGGGAAGGGAAGGAGGTAAGATGCGGGGGATGGAGAGGGGGACGAGGGGGACAGGAAGGAAGGGGCTCAGTCTGGGAAGGCCTCCTGGAGGAGGTGAGCTCTCAGTAGGGCCTTCCACATCATTTCCCCTACTCCCTCTCCCTTCTCGCTTAGTACAGTGCTCCGCACACAGTAAGCGCTCAATAAATACGATTGATTGATTCTGTCGCCTGGGCATTTTCGAAGGCCCGTCTCCTCCAATCCGTATTTATCTGGAATTTATTTATAGTAATGTCGGTCTCCCCCTTTAGACTCCAAGCTTGGTGTGGGCAGGGACTGGGTCAGTTTATTGTTACAATGTACTCTCCCAAGCACTTAGTACAATGTCCTTTGCACAGTAAATGCTCAATAAATATGACTGACTTGGATTTGTATCCCGTAAGGACTTCACTCCACCCTCAGCCCCACGGCACTTACATAAATATCCGTAAATGATTTCTATGTCTGTCTTCCCCTCTAGACTCTAAAGCTCCTTGGGGCAGGGAACATGTCCACCTACTCTAATGTATTATACTCTCCCAGGCGTTTAGTACAGTGGACTGCACACAATGAGCACTCAGTGAACACCACTGATTGATCACTTGAACCGCTCGAGTCACAAAGCCCAGGAGACTGTCCCATCTGTCTATCGGTGATACACAGAAATCTCTTCTAATTCTAATTATTTTCTAACCCTTTCAGTCCTGTTTCAGCCAGAGTTGCAGAGAAGCAGCGTGGCTCAGTGGAAATCAATCAATCAGTCAATCAATCATATTTATTGAGCGCTTACTGTGTGCAGAGCACTGTACTAAGCGCCTGGGAAGTCCAAGTTGGCAACATATAGAGACGGTCCCTACCCAACAGTGGGCTCACAGTCTAAAAGGGGGAGACAGACAACAAAACCAAACATACTAACAAAATAAAATAAATAGAATAGATATGTACAAGTAAAATAAATATATAAATAGAGTAATAAATATGTACAAACGCATTAGTGGAAAGAGCCCGGGCTTTGGAGTCCGAGGTCATGGGTTCAAATCCCAGCTCTGCCACTTGTCAGCTGTGTGACTTTACTTCTCTGTGCCTCAGTTACCTCCTCTGGAAAATGGGGATGAAGACTGTGAGCCCGCCGTGGGACAACCTGATCACCTTGTAACCTCCCCTGCGCTTAGAACAGTGCTTTGCACATAGTAAGCGCTTAACAAATACCACCATCATCATCAGAGTTGACAGAGATAACAGCACTTAATGTACATAGCTGTATTTATTTATTTTAATGTCTCTCCTCCCTCCCCCGCACCTAAACTGTAAGCTTGTTGTGGGCGGGGAATGAGTCTGTTTATTGTTATACTATAATAATAATAATAATGATACTGGCATTTGTTAAGCGCTTACTATGTGCAAAGCACTGTTCTAAGCGCTGGGGGGGGGATACAAGGTGATCAGGTTGTCCTGCGTGGGGCTCACAGTCACCATCCCCATTTTACAGATGAGAGAACTGAGGCACAGAGAAGTTGCCCAAGGTCACACAGCAGACATGTGAGCCCACTGTTGGGTAGGGACTGTCTCTATATGTTGCCAACTTGTACTTCCCAAGCGCTTAGTCCAGTGCTCTGCACACAGTAAGCGCTCAATAAATACGATTGATTGATTGATTGATGTGGCGGAGCCGGGATTTGAACCCATGACCTCTGACTCCAAAGCCCGGGCTCTTCCCACTGAGCCACGCTGCTTCTCTAAACTGTACACCTAAACTGTAAACTTGTTGTGGGCGGGGAATTTGCCTGTTTATTGTTATACCGTACTCTCCCAAGCGCTCAGTAGAGTGCCCTGAACCCAGTAAACGCTCAATAAATACGACTGAATGACTGTAACCTGATGCAAATGCGTAATATGCGATATAGATCATCATCATCAATCACATTTATTGAGCGCTTACTATGTGCAGAGCACTGTACCAAGCGCTTGGGAAGTGCAAACTGGCAACATACAGAGACAGTCCCTACCCAACATTGGGCTCACAGTCTAAAAGGGGGAGACAGAGAACAAAACCAAACATACTAACAAAATAAAATAAATAGAATAGATATGTACAAGTAAAATAAATAAATAAATAATAAATATGTACAAACATATATACATATATATAGATTTTACCCTTTGTCTTCTGCATTAACAAGCTGACACAATTTACGCAAAGGGCTAAAATGATCTGTCCGGGATGCTTGGGATGTTTCCAAAAAGCATTTAGGGCCAAGCTATTAATAGCTTTTTTTCTTTTAGCTTTTAAGCGTTTAAGCGGAGTGATTAAATGGCATTAAATGCCCTTGACTAATTCTGCTGTCTCCATGGCCACTGGGCATCTGTGATCCAAAGAACCTTAGAGTCTCTTAACAAGACTCTTGAAGCAGCGTGGCTCAGTGGAAAGAGCCCGGCCTTTGGAGTCAGAGGTCATGGGTTCAAATCCTGGCTCTGCCAATTGTCAGCTGTGTGACTTTGGGCAAGTCATTTCACTTCTCTGGGCCTCAGTTACCTCACCTGGAAAATGGGGATTAAGACTGTGAGCCCCCCGTGGGACAACCTGATCACCTTTTCCTTTTAGACTGTGAGCCCACTGTTGGGTAGGGACCGTCTCTATATGTTGCCAACTTGGACTTCCCAAGCGCTTAGTACAGTGCTCTGCACACAGTAAGCGCTCAATAGATACGATTGATTGATTGACTTAAGTACCATAATTATTATTATGGAATCGACCCACTATTACTCATTAGTACACATTACTAGAGAAGCAACGAGGCTCAATGGAAAGAGCCCGGGCTTTGGAGTCAGAGGTCATGGGTTCAAATCCTGGCTCTGCCAATTGTCAGCTGTGGGACTTTGGGCAAGTCACTTCACTTCTCTAGGCCTCAGTTCCCTCATCTGGAAAATGGGGATGAAGACTGTGAGCCCCCCGTGGGACAACCTGATCACCTTTTCCTTCTAGACTGTGAGCCCACTGTTGGGTAGGGACCGTCTCTATATGTTGCCAACTTGTACTTCCCAAGCGCTTAGTACAGTGCTCTGCACACAGTAAGCGCTCAATAAATACAATTGATTGATTGACTGAAGTATCATAATTATTATTATGGAATCGACCCACTATTACTCATTACTACACATTACTAGAGAAGCAACGAGGCTCAGTGGAAAGAGCCCGGGCTTTGGAGTCAGAGGTCAGGGGTTCAAATCTCGGCTCCACCAATTGTCAGCTCTGTGACTGTGGGCAAGTCACTTCACTTCTCTGGGCCTCAGTTACCTCACCTGTACAATGGGGATTAAGACTGTGAGCCCCACGTTAGACAACCTCACTCATTCATTCATTCATTCAATCGTATTTATTGAGCGCTCAAGCCGTGCTAAATAGCTCAAAGCAAAAAGGTAAGTGGAATATAGGAAACCCTCACCATTTCCAACACTGGGGCAAATTTGGCCAAACTAACCCCCACGAGACCACCGCAGGATTATCGCCCCTTCTAATAATAATAATAATGTTGGTATTTGTTAAGCGCTTACTATGTGCAAAGCACTGTTCTAAGCGCTGGGGTAGGTACAGGGTAATCAGATTGTCCCACGAGGGGCTCCCAGTCTTCATCCCCATTTTACAGATGAGGGAACTGAGGCCCAGAGAAGTGAAGTGACTTGCCCACAGTCACACAGCTGGCAAGTGGCGGAGCCGGGATTTGAACCCACGACCTCTGACTCCAAAGCTCGTGCTCTTTCCACTGAGCCACGCTGCTTCCCCATAATTCTAGACTGTAAGCTCACTGTGGGCAAGGAATCATATAGATTGAGCACTTACTGTGTGCAGAGCACTATACTAAGCGCTTGGGAGAGTACAACGCAACAATAAACAGACATACTATATTCCCTGCCCACAATGAGCTAACAATCTAGAGCGGGACCAACAATAGCCTGCCCTCTCCGAAGCACTTCATTCATTCATTCAATCGTATTTATTGAGCGCTTACTGTGTGCAGAGCACTGGACTAAGCGCTTGAGAAGTACAAGTTGGCAACATATGGAGACGGTCCCTACCCACCAATGGGCTCACAGTCTAGAAACTGTGAAACAGTCTAGAGAAGCAGCGTGGCTCACTGGAAAAGAGCCCGGGCTTTGGAGTCAGAGGTCATGTGTTCAAATCCCGGCTCCCCCAATTGTCAGCTGCGTGACTTTGGGCGAGTCACTTCACTTCTCTGGGCCTCAGTTCCCTCATCTGTAAAATGGGGATGAAGACTGTGAGCCCCCCGTGGGACAACCTGATCACTTTGTATCCCCCCAGCGCTTAGAACAGTGCTTGGCACATAGTAAGCGCTTAACAAATACCATTATTATTATTATGGCTACGATCATAATCGTGGTGTTATCAGATTTTCAACTCTTACAGACGCCTCCAGCCAACAGTGAGCCCCACGTGGGACAACCTGATCACCTTGTGTCGTCCCCCCCCCGCCCCCCGGCACTTAGAACAGTGCTTCGCACATAGTAAGCGCTTAACAAACGCCATTATTATTATTATTATTAACAAACTCCATGCCCAATCAGCACTTCAAGCCTCTCATTTTTGAGATGCCGACACACCCATTATGACATTTTTAGGCATCTCTTCCAGTTCTGAAAGCAGAGCGGTCTAAACTGTAAGCTCGTTGTGGGCAGGGAATGTGTCTGTTAATATATTGTACTCTTCCAAGTGCTTGGTACAGTGTTTTGCACACAGTTAGAGCACAATAAATATGACTGAATTAAGTTATGTAGGACTTTAAGTATTATATGTATGTGTCTATGTGACTCTGTGTGTGTGTGTTTGTGTGTGTGTGTGTGTGTGTGTGAGAGAGAGATATATGTGTGTATATATGTATATATGTTTGTACGTATTTATTACTCTATTTATTTATTTTACTTGTACATATTTATTCTATTTATTTTATTTTGTTAATATGTTTGGTTTTGTTCTCTGTCTCCCCCTTCTAGACTGTGAGCCCACTGTTGGGTAGGGACCGTCTCTATACGTTGTCAACTTGGACTTCCCAAGCGCTTAGTCCAGTGCTCTGCACACGGTAAGTGCTCAATAAATACGATTGAATGAATTGAATGAATGAATGAATGAAGAGAGAGAGAGTGAGAAAGAGAGAGAGAAAGAAAAACACGGATGCCCTCTCTTCCTTAGGGCTCCTGCCTTTTTTTCAATCAATCAATCAATCAATCAATTGTATTTATTGAGCGCTTACTGTGTGCAGAGCACTGTACTAAGTGAGAGAGAGCAAAAAAATACGGACGCCCTCTCTTCCTTAGGGCTCCTGCCTTTTTTTCAATCAATCTATCAATTAATTGTATTTATTGAGCGCTTACTGTGTGCAGAGTGCTGGACTAAGCGCTTGGGAAGTCCAAATTGGCAACATATAGAGACGGTCCCTACCCAACAGTGGGCTCATACAAATTTCCAGTTTCGTCAGCCAGGCTTGGTGGGAAAAGGCCGGGACTGGGAATCGGAAGAGCCAGTTTCAAATCCCAGCTCTACCCCGGACTGGCTGGGTCATCTCGGCCCGGAGGAAGACCTGGCCGAAGCGGAGCTGGTGAGCCTGCTGGAGGACCAGCTGCCCCAGTACAGGCTGCGGGCCGACGCCCTGTATCTCTACCAGCACCGGGACTGGAGCCGGGCCCCGGGGTCCGGGTTCGAGGGCCCCCCGGGCTCCCCGCCGCCCCCCGCCGCCCCCATCTCCCCGCTCCTGGCCCAGGAGACCTTCCGATACATGAGTGAGTAATTCCTGACGGCGCGCGGGCCCCCGGCGGGCGCAGAGCCGCCCTGGGAGGGGCGGGGCCACGGGCCACTTTGGGGTGCCCGTCACTCCCTCCCTTTTTTTCTTTTGATAGTATTTGGTAAGCACTTGCTATGTGATGATGATGGCATTTATTAAGCGCTTACTATGTGCAAAGCACTGTTCTAAGCGCTTGGGAAGGTTACAAAGTGATCAGGTTGTCCCCCCGGGGGCTCCCAGTCTTCATTCCCATTTTCCAGATGAAGGAACTATGTGCCAGGCACTGGACTGAGCGCTGGGGCAGATACAAGCTAATCAGGTTGGACACAGTCCCGGTGTGTCCAGTACAGGCTAATACTTCTCTGGGCCTCAGTGACCTCATCTGCAAAATGGGGATATAGGCTGTGAGCCCCCACCGGGGACAACCTCATCACCTTGTAACCTCCCAGTGACCTCATCTGTAAAATGGGGATAAAGACTGTGAGCTCTTCCGGGGGACAACCTGATCCCCTTGTAACCTCCCTAGCGCTTGGAACAGTGCTTTGCACATAGTAAGCGCTTAATAAATGCTATTATTTATTATTATTATCTCGGGAAAGTCGCATAAGCCTTCTGGGGCTCAGTTTGCTCCTCTGCAAAGTGGGGATAAAGATCCCTACTCCGTCTCCTTCTCAGGCTGTGGGCTCTGTATGAGACGACGGACAGACAGACTGGATCTGATTTGACTATCCTGCATCTACCCCAGCGCGGAAGCAGCATGGCCTCGTCAACGGAGCACGGGCCCCGGAGTCAAAATGTCACGGCTCTGCCCACTTGCCTGCTGTGTGACCTTGGGTGAGTCCCTTTACTTCTCTGGGCCTCAGTTACCTCATCTGGAAAATGCCGGATTGAGACTGTACGCCCCGTGGGGGACACAGGACTGTGTCAGTCAATCAATCAATCGTATTTATTGAGCGCCTACTGTGTGCAGAGCGCTGTACTAAGCGCTTGGGAGGCAACATATAGAGACGGTCCCTACCCAACAGTGGGCTCACAGTCTAGAAGGGGAAGACGGATAATAAAAAAACATATTACCAAAATAAAATAAATACAATAAATATGTACAAATAAAAGAAATACATAGAATAATAAATGCGTACAAATAAAATAAATAAATACATAGAGTAATAAATATGTACAAACATATATACATGTATGCAGAGCACTGGAACACAGTATATAGTAAGTGCTCAACAATACCTTAAAAATAAAAGGAGCTTCCACTTTAAATGAGGATGCTTATTTTCCACAGTAATAATAATAATAATAATAGCATTTATTAAGCACTTAGTATGTTCAAAGCACTGTCCTAAGCGCTAGGGAGGTTACAAGCAGCGTGGCTCGGTGGAAAAGACCCCGGGCTTTGGAGTCAGAGGTCATCATCATCATCATCAATCGTATTTACTGTGTGCCGAGCACTGTACTAAGGGCTTGGGAAGTCCAAGTTGGCAACATCTAGAGACGGTCCCTACCCAACAGCGGGCTCACAGTCTAAAACGGGGAGACAGAGAACAAAACCAAACATACTAACAAAACAAAATAAATAAAATAGATATGTACAAGTAAAATAGAGTAACAAATATGTACAAGCATATATACATATATACAGGACATGTCATGGGTTCAAATCCCGGCTCCCCCAATTGTCAGCTGGGTGACTTTGGGCAAGTCACTTCACTTCTCTTAACAAATGCCATCATTACTATTACTCAATGCCCTACTTAGTTTAGGAAGGCCCGTGGGCCAAGCTCATCACCTTGTCACCTCCCCGGCGCTTAGAACAGTGCTTTGCACATAGTAAGCGCTTAACAAATGCCATCATTATTATTATTATTATCTCTCTCTCACCCCCCCCCCCCCCCACACACACACAGAGGACCTCACCTTGCAAAGCAACAGCCGCGAGCAGCTCCTCGTCTGGGTGCACGTTTTTGCCAGCTAGTGCCATTCCCCTGAAATTCCGGTCACATTCCCCGGAACCTCGCACGGAAAACCTTATACTGTGGGTTAACGTGCTGCCTTTGCCGTCTTGGTGTCCCTCACACGCTCCCACGGCTCCATAAAACAGACGGGGCACAGCTTGGCTTAATGGTCCTCCTCCTAGATAAAGAATCCTCTGGGCACGCAAGGGGTGGGGAGGGATGGAAGTGGAGGGGAGGAGTCCGCCTGCCCGGCTGAGGCAAGCCCGGGGCAGAGAAATCCAGTATTCCCGACCGGAGACAGGGTGAATCAATCAATCGATCGTATTTATTGAGCGCTCACTGTGTGCAGAGCACTGGACAAAGCGCTTGGGAAGTCCAAGTTGGCAACATCTAGAGACGGTCCCTACCCGACAGCGGGCTCACAGTCTAGAATCCATCAATCAATCAGTCAATCGTATTGATTGAGCGCTTACTGTGTGCAGAGCACTGGGAAGTCCAAGTTGGCAACATCTAGAGACGGTCCCTACCCAACAGTGGGCTCACAGTCCAGAATCAATCAATCAATTGTATTGATTGAGCGCTTACTGTGTGCAGAGCACTGCACTAAGTGCTTGGGAAGTCCAAGTTGGCAACATCTGGAGACAGTCCCTACCCAACAGTGGGCTCACAGTCTAGAATCAATCAATCAATCAATCAATCGTATTGATTGAGCGCTTACTGCGTGCAGAGCACTGGACTAAGCCGTTGGGAAGTCCAAGTTGGCAACATATAGAGACAGTCCCTACCCAACAGTGGGCTCACAGTCTAGAATCAATCAATCAATCAATCGTATTGATTGAGCGCTTACTGTGTGCAGAGCACTGGACTAAGCCCTTGGGAAGTCCAAGTTGGCAACATATAGAGACGGTCCCTACCCAACAGTGGGCTCACAGTCTAGAAGGGTATATGTTTGTACATATTTATTACTCTATTTATTTATTTGACTTGTCCATATCTATTCTATTTATTTTATTTTGTTAGTATGTTTGGTTTTGTCTCCCCCTTTTAGACTGTGAGCCCACTGTTGGGTAGGGACTGTCTCTATATGTTGCCAATTTGTACTTCCCAAGCGCTTAGTACAGTGCTCTGCACACAGTAAGCGCTCAATAAATACGATTGATGACGATGATGAATAAATACGATTGAAAAAAAAAAATTAGCCGCAAAATACGTAGACCGTAAGCTCGTCGTCAGCGGGGAATGTGTCTCTCCTGAAGTGCTCTGCCCAAAGGAAGCGCTCAATAAATATGACTGAATGACTGGATTAGAAGCAGCGTGGCTCAGTGGAAAGAGCCCGGGATTTGGAGTCAGAGGTCGTGGGTTCAAATCCCGGCTCCGCCAATTGCCAGCTGTGTGACTTTGGGCAAGTCACTTCACTTCTCTGGGCCTCAGTTCCCTCATCTGTAAAATGAGGATTAAGACTGTGAGCCCCCCACCATGGGACAACCTCATCACATTGTAACCTCCCCAGCGCTTAGAACAGTGCACTGCACATAGTAAGCACTTAATAAATGCTATCATTATTATTATTATTATTCTTACTAGCAATACTGATAAGAGGGAGATGTACAGACAGCTACTTCAGAGCAAACGGATCGAAGGAAGGAGATGCTGAAAACCGAAAACCCGTCTGGCTCTGCCTCTACCCCCCAAAAATCGACGGCCAAGTAGAAAGAACGCCAGCATGGGGATCAGAGGCTCTGGGTTCTAATCCCGGCTCTGCCAACCGTCCGCTCTGGGACCGTGGGCAAGTCATTTCCCTTCTCTGGGCCTCGGTTCCCTCATCTGTAAAATGGGGATTAAAAATGTGAGCCCCCCGTGGGATGCTCGCAACGACTGCGAGCCCGTCGTTGGGTAGGGACCGTCCCTATCTGTTGCCAATTTGTACTTACCAAGCGCTTAGTACAGTGCTCTGCACACAGTACGTGCTCAATAAATACAATTGAATAAATGAATGAATGCTAGAGGAGCTGCTTGTTCCTCAATAAATACGATTGAATGAATAAATGGATGAACGTGGGATGTGTCCAACCTGATTAGCTTGGATCTAGCCTAGGGGTTGGTACAGTCGATATATGTTGCCAAATTGTACTTCCCAAGCGCTTAGTACAGTGCTCTGCACACAGTAAGCGCTCAATAAATACGATTGAATAAATGAATGAATGCTAGAGGAGCTGCTTGCTCCTCAATAAATACGATTGAATGAATAAATGGATGAATGTGGGCTGTGTCCAACCTGATTAGCTTGGATCAAGCCTCGGGGTTGGTACAGTCGATATATGTTGCGAACTTGTACTTCCCAAGCGCTTAGTACAGTGCTCTGCACACAGTAAGCGCTCAATAAATACGATTGAATAAATGAATGAATGCTAGAGGAGCTGCTTGTTCCTCAATAAATACGATTGAATGAATAAATGGATGAATGTGGGATGTGTCCAACCTGATTAGCTTGGATCTAGCCTAGGGGTTGGTACAGTCGGTATATGTTACCAACTTGTACTTCCCAAGCGCTCAGTACAGTGCTCTGCACACAGTAAGTGCTCAATAAATACGATTGAATGAATGAATATAGCCCTATTGAGGGCTCACCTCCTCCGGGAGGCCTTCCCAGACTGAGCCCCCCTTTTCCCCTCCTCTTCCCCATCCCTCCCCAGCTCTGCCTCCTTCCCTTCCCCACAGTCCTTATATATATTTGTACATATTTATTACTTTATTTTACTTGTACATATTTACTACTCTATTTTATTAATGATGGGCATATAGCTATAATTCATTCATTCACTCATTCAATCGTATTTACTGAGCACTTACTGTGTGCAGAGCACTGTACTAAGCGCTTGGGAAGTCCAAGTTGGCAACACATGGAGACGGTCCCTACCCAATGGTGGGCTCACAGTCGAGAAGGGGGAGACAGAGAACAAAACATATTAACAAAATAAAATAAATAGAATAAATATGTACAAATAAAATAGAGTAATAAATAAAATAGAGTAATATAATATAATTCTATTTATTTTGACGGTTTTGACACCTGTCTACTTTTAGACTGTGAGCTCACTGTTGGGTAGGGACTGTCTCTATATGTTGCCAACTTGTACTTCCCAAGTGCTTAGTCCAGTGCTCTGCACACAGTAAGCGCTCAATAAATACGATTGATTGATTGTTTTGCTTTGTTCTCTGTCTCCCCCTTCTAGACTGTGACCCCACTGTTGGGTAGGGACCGTCTCTAGATTTTGCCGACTTGTACTTCCCAAGCGCTCAGTCCGGTGCTCTGCACACAGTAAGCGCTCAATAAATATGATTGAATGAATGAATGAAGTGCTTAACGAACACCAAAAAGATTATGTTTATTTATTATTATTATATTATTAATATGTTTATTAATCCTGAAAAGAGGTGCTAATACACCCCCCCCCACCACAGAACAGCCAGAATGAAGGCCTCTTGGAGGAGATGTGGGAGGGAATTTTGCAGAGAAGGCCATAGCATTTCAACGGGATCTCCAAACACCTCCTAATAAAAATGAGGTTGCTCAAAGTCAGGGGGCCTAATCAATAATCAATCAATCAATCAATCATATTTATTGAGCGCTTACTGTGTGCAGAGCACTGTACTAAGCGCTTGGGAAGTACAAGTTGGCAACATATAGAGACAGTCCCTACCCAACAGTGGGCTTACAGTCTATGGAAAGGGCACACGCCTGGAAATCAGAGGACCTGGGTTCTGATTCCGGCTCTGCCGCTTGTCTGCTGTGTGACCCCGGGCAAGTCACTTTGGTTCTCTGGGCCTCAGTTCCCTTACCTGCAAAATGGGGATTCGATACCTGACGAAGCCCTCTTTTATGGCATTTGTAAGCGCTTACTATGGGCCCGGCACTGTTCTAAGTGCTGGGGCAGATTCATTCATTCAATCGTATTTACTGAGCACTTACTGTGTGCAGAGCACTGTACTAAGCGCTTGGGAAGTACAAGTTGGCGATATATAGAGACAGTGGGCTCACAGTCTAGAAGGTTGGACAGAGTCCGAGTCCACGTCCCACATGGGGTTCAAAAGTCTTAATCCCCACTCTGTTCTCCCCCTGACTTTGATTGTGAGCCCCATATGGCACCTGATTATCTTGTATCTTTGCCAGCGACTAGTACAGTGCTTCGGTTTCGTGGCTCACTGGAAAGAGCCCGGGCTTTGGAGTTCATGGGTTCAAATCCCGGCTCTGCCAATGGTCAGCTGTGTGACTTTGGGCAAGTCACTTCACTTCTCTGGGCCTCAGTTCCCTCATCTGGAAAATGGGGATGAAGACGGTGAGACCCCCATGGGACAACCTGATTATCTTGTAAACTCCCCAGCGCTTAGAACAGTGCTTTGCACATAGTAAGCACTTAATAAATGCCATCATCATCATCATGAAGACACATCTCCTCCAAGAGGCCTTCCCTGACTGAGCCCTCTTTTCCTCATCTGTAAAATGGGGATGAAGACTGTGATCACCTTGTTACCTCTCCAGCGCTTAGAACAGTGCTTTGCACATAGTAAGCACTTAATAAATGCCATTATTATTATTATTATTATTATTATTATTCCTTTTCTTCAACTCCTGTGCCACCCTGACTTGCTCCCTTCATTCATTCCCCACCTCCTAACCCCACAGCACTTACGTCCACATCTGTCTTTCATTTATTTATATTACAATGTCCACCTCCTCCTCTAGACTGCAAGCTTGTTGTGGGCAGGGAATGCATCTGTTAGAGAAGCAGCGTGGCTCAGTGGAAAGAGCCCGGGCTTTGGAGTCCGCGGTCATGGGTTCAAATTCCGGCTCCGCCAGTTGTCAGATGTGTGACTTTGGGCACATCACTTAATAATAATAATAATAATGGTATTTGTTGAGTGCTTACTATGTGCAAAGCACTGTTCTAAGCGCTGGGGGGTCACAAGGTGATCAGGATGCCCACGTGGGGCTCACCGTCTTAATCCCCATTTTACAGATGAGGTAACTGAGGCCCAGAGAAGTGAAGTGACTTGCCCAAAGTCACACAGCTGACAATGGACAGAGCCGGGATTTGAACCCATGCCCTTTGACTCCAAAGCCCAGGCTCTTTCCACTGAGCCACGCTGCTAACTTCACTTCTCTGGGCCTCAGTTCCCTCATCTGTAAAATGGGGATGAAGACTGGGAGCCCCACGTGGGACAACCTGATCACCTTGCATCCCCTCAGTGCTTAGAACAGTGTTTTAGACTGTGAGCCCACTGTTGGGTAGGGACCGTCTCTATATGTTGCCAACTTGTACTTCCCCAGCGCTTAGTCCAGTGCTCTGCACACAGTAAGCGCTCAATAAATACGATTGATTGATTGTACATAGTAAGCGCTTAACAAATACCATCATCATCATTATTATTCATTCACTCCTTCATTCCATCGTATTTATTGAGCGCTTACGGTGTGCAGAGCACTGTTATTATTATACTGTTGTACTGTCGTCTCCCAAGAGCTCAGTCCAGTGCTCTGCACAGAGTGAGCGCTCAGTAAATACGGCTGACTGACAGGCACATAGTAAACGCTCAATAAAAGCCAAAGTTGACTCAAGTCTTGGCAATGAGGCAAAGTACAATGACCCAGACCTTGAAACTCCAATCAGGGCCACATCAGATGGCAAGACGGGCATCTGAATGGAGTCTACTACGTAAGCCAGCCTGCCGGCAATGAAACTATTCTGCGGGACGGATTAACAGCCAGAAGGGATTAACGGCTGCGGGGTTGAGTAATCGAAAGCAAAGGGCAGGCGGGGGAAAAAAAAAAAATAATGGCATTTTTTAAGCGCTTACTATTATTTTGTTAGTATGTTTAGTTTCGTTCTCCGTCTCCCCCTTTTAGACTGTGAGCCCACCGCTGGATGGGGACTGTCTCTCTATGTTGCCAACTTGGACTTCCCAAGCGCTTAGTACTTCCCGGCTCCACCCCATGTCTGCTGTGTGACCTTGGGCAAGTCACTTAACTTCTCTGAGCCTCAGTTCCCTCATCTGTAAAATGGGGATGAAGACTGTGAGCCCCACGGGGGACAACCTGATCACCTTGTATTCCCCCAGCGCTTAGAACAGTGCTTTGCATAGTAAGCGCTTAACAAATGCCATCATTATTATTAGTAGTAGTAGTAGTACAGTGCTCTGCACACAGTAAGCGCTCAACAAATACGACTGATTGACTGATTGATTGCAAAGCACTGTTCTAAGCGCTGGGGAGGTTACAAGGTGATCAGGTTGTCCCACGGGGGGGCTCACAGTCTTCATCCCCATTTTACAAATGAGGGAACTGAGGCCCAGAGAAGCGAAGTGACTTGCCCAAAGTCACACGGCTGACAACTGGCGGAGCCAGGATTTGAACCCATGACCCCTGACTCCAAAGCCCGGGCTCTTTCCACTGAGCCACGGCAGTATGTATATTGTGAGTGGCCCACAACTGATTTTTAGACTGTGATTTTTAGACTGTGAGCCCACTGTTGGGTAGGGACCGTCTCTATATGCTGCCAACTTGTACTTCCCAAGCGCTTAGTCCAGTGCTCTGCACACAGTAAGCGCTCAATAAATACGATTGATTGATTGATTTAGCGGGCTGAGAGTTCACAATCGATAAAGTACCAAATCACAACAACAACAATAATGATGATGATGATAGCATTTGTTAAGCACCTACTGCGTGTCAGGTACTAAGCGCTGGGGTGGATACGAGCAAATCGGGTTGGATACGTGTCGGGCTCACAGTCTCAATCCCCATTTTACAGATGAGGGAACTGTCTCCATATGTTGCCAACTTGTACTTCCCAAGCGCTTAGTACAGTGCTCTGCACACAGTAAGCGCTCAATAAATACAATTGATGATGACGATGATGATGAAGTGACCTCTCAATCCCCATTTTACAGATGAGGGAACTGAAGCCCAGAGAAGTGACCTACCCAAGGTCACCCGGCAGACAAGTGGCAGAGACAGGATTGGATCCCACGACCTTCTGACTCCCAGGCTCTCTAATAATAATAATAATAATAATAATAATGAAGGCATTTGTTAAGCGCTTACTATGTGCAAAGCACTGTTCTAAGCGCTGGGGAGGCTACAAGGTGATCAAGTTGTCCTACAAGGGGATCACAGTCTTTATCCCCATTTTACAGATGAGGTCACTGAGGCACAGAGAATAATAATAATAATGACGGCATTTGTTAAGCGCTTACTATGTGCGAAGCACTGTTCTAAGCATTGAGGGGGATACAAGGCGATCGGGTTGTCCCACGTGGGGCTCACAGTCTTCATCCCCATTTTACAGATGAGGTCACTGAGGCACAGAGAATAATAATAACAATAATGACGGCATTTGTTAAGCGCTTACTATGTGCGAAGCACGGTTCTAAGCACCGAGGGGGATACAAGGTGATTGGGTTATCCCATGTGGGGCTCACAGTCTTCATCCCCATTTTACAGATGAGGTCACTGAGGCACAGAGAATAATAATAACAATAATGACGGCATTTGTTAAGCACTTACTGTGTGCGAAGCACTGTTCTAAGCACTGAGGGGGATACAAGGTGATCGGGTTGTCCCACGTGGGGCTCACAGTCTTCATCCCCATTTTACAGATGAGGTCACTGAGGCACAGGGAATAATAATAATAATGATGGCATTTGTTTGAAGCACTGTTCTAAGCACCGAGGGGGATACAAGGTGATCGGGTTGTCCCAGGTGGGGCTCACAGTCTTTGTCCCCACTTTACAGATGAGGTCACTGAGGCACAGAGAATAATAATAACAATAATGACGGCATTTGTTAAGCGCTTACTATGTGTGAAGCCCTGTTCTAAGCACCGAGGGGGATACAAGGTGATCGGGTTGTCCCACGTGGGGCTCCCAGTCTTCATCCCCATTTTACAGATGAGGTCACTGAGGCTCAGGGAAGTTAAGTGACTTGCCCAAGGTCACACAGCAGACGTGTGGTGGAGCGGGGAGTCAAGTGAAGTGACTTGCCCAAAGCTGGCGATTGGCGGAGCTGGGATTTGAACCCACGACCACCGACTCCGAAGCCCGGGCTCTTCTCTCCCCTGAGCCCCGCTGCTTCGATCCACTAGGCCCTGCTGCTTCTCAAAGACTTGAGAAGGGCAGCAGAGCTTGAGGCAAAATGGAGAAGGCGGCCGCCTGCCCAGCAGTTAAGAAATGCCAGGACAGAGGACTCGGGAGACAGGGCGAGGCGTGGCTCGGGGAATCGAGGCAAGGGCGGCATGCCACGCACGGCAAAGCGATGAGCAATGGCTCAGAGGCAGATGACACCAGATGAGATGAGACTGACCGCTTACTAGGTGCAAGGGCACTGTACTACGCTCTTGGGAGAGTGGAATATACCAGACACGCAGAAAGTCTACACGCGCTGCCTCGAATTCCTCAACACCAACTCTCTCCTCGCCCCCCTCCAGTCTGGCTTCCGTCCCCTACATTCCACGGAAACTGCCCTCTCAAAGGTCACCGATGACCTCCTGCTTGCCAAATCCAACGGCTCCTACTCTGTCCTAATCCTCCTCGACCTCTCAGCTGCCTTTGACGCTGTGGCCCACCCCCTTCTCCTCAACACGCTATCCGACCTTGGCTTCACAGACTCCGTCCTCTCCCGGTTCTCCTCTTATCTCTCCGGTCGTTCTTCCTCAGTCTCTTTTGCAGGCTCCTCCTCCCCCTCCCATCCTCTCACTGTGGGGGTTCCCCAAGGTTCAGTGCTTGGTCCCCTTCTGTTCTCGATCTACACTCACTCCCTCGGTGACCTCATTCGCTCCCACGGCTTCAACTATCACCTCTCCGCTGATGACACCCAGATCTCCATCTCTGCCCCTGCTCTCTCCCCCTCCCTCCAGGCTCGCATCTCCTCCTGCCTTCGGGACATCTCCGTCTGGATGTCCGCCCGCCACCTAAAACTCAACATGTCCAAGACCGAACTCCTTGTCTTCCCTCCCAAACCCTGCCCTCTCCCTGACTTTCCCATCACTGTAGACGGCACTACCATCCTTCCCGTCTCACGAGCCCGCGACCTCGGTGTCGTCCTCAACTCCGCTCTCTCGTTCACCCCTCACATCCAAGCTGTCACCAAAACCTGCCGGTCTCACCTCCGCAGCATCCGGTCGGACCCAATCCCTGTCCCACAGGCAGCTCACAGCCTTCATCCCCATTTGACAGGTGAGGTAACTGAGGCCCAGAGAATTGAGCAACTTGCCCAAGGTCACACAGCTGACAAATGACAGAATTAGAACCCAGGTCTTTCTGATTCCCAGGCCTGTGCCCTCTCCCTTAGGCCACGCTACTTCCCGTTGGGTCACCGTGTGACGTCACCCTCCCTGGGGACGCAGGGGGGACAGTGGCTTGACACACACATTTTAACTAGCAATCAATCAGTAAGTGCTTAGTACAGTGTTCTGCCCACAGGAAGCACTCAATAAATACAACTGAATGAATGAATAACTTTACGGAGCACTCACTGTGTGCAGAGCACTGTACTAAACGCTTGGGAGTGAACCACACACCAGAGCCGGTACTCACTTTCCCTGTCCGCAACGAGCTTCCGATCTAGAGGGGGAGTGGGAGCATTTGACACTCAGTTCATTCATTGATTCAATCGTATTTACTGAGCGCTTACTGTGTGCAGAGCACTGGACTAAGCGCTTGGGAAGTACAAGTCGGCCACATATAGAGACGGTCCCTACCCAACAGTGGGCTCACAGTCTAGAAGGGGGAGACAGACAGCAGAACAAAACATGGAGACGGGTGTCCAAATCGTCAGAACAAATAGAATTAAAGCTAGATGCACATCATTAACAAAATAAATAGTAAATATGTACAAGTAAAATAGAAAAATAAATCTGTACAAATATATATACAAGTGCTGTGGGGAGGGGAAGGAGGTAGGGTGGGAGGGATGGGGAGGAGGAGAGGAAAAAGGGGGCTCAGTGTGGGAAGGCCTCCTGGAGGAGGGGAGCTCTCAGTAGGGCTTGGAAGGGAGGAAGAGAGCGAGCTTGGCGGATGTGCGGAGGGAGGGCGTTCAATACAGTTCTTCATTGTACCATGGGGCTGTGTTATTGAGGAGCCACTTGCGTTTTGTTTCTTTTTAAAACTGTATTTCTTAAGAACTCACTATGTGTCAAACACTGTTCTAAGCGCTGGGGTAGGTATGTGTTAATTAATAATACTAATATTAATGGCATTTATTAAGCGCTTACTATGTGCAAAGCACTGTTCTAAGCGCTGGGGGAGGTTACCAAGGTGATCAGGTTGTCCCACGGGGGGCTCAAAGTCTTCATCCCCATTTTACAGATGAGGTAACTGGGGCTCAGAGAAGTTAAGTGACTTGCCCAAAGTCACACAGCTGACAATTGGCAGAGCCGGGATTTGAACCCATGACCTCTGACTCCAAAGCCCGGGCTCTTCCCACTGAGCCACGCTGCTTCTCTGCTTCTCTAGATCAGATCCAGTCCCTCCCGGGGCTCCCATTCTAAGTAGCAGGGAGAACTGGTATTTAATCCCCATTTTACAGTTGAGGAAACTGAGGCACAAAGATGTGAAGTGACTTGCCTAAGGTGACACAGCATCACTCCTGATGCTGAGGGACCAGAAGGGGAGCTGTGGTGGGTGTTGTCACGGTGACCAGAAAAAAAAACTGATTCCGTCAGCTCCTCGCCCCGAGTCACTGGGAGGCTGGGCCGGCCAAATCAATCAATCAATCAATCGTATTTATTGAGCGCTTACTGTGTGCAAAGCACTGTACTAAGCGCTTGGGAAGTCCAAGTTGGCAACATATAGAGAAAGTCCCTACCCAACAGTGGGCTCGCAGTCTAGAAGGGGGAGACAGGCAACAAAACAAAACATATTAACAAAATAAAATACATAGAATAAATATGTACAAATAAAATAAATAGACTAATAAATTCATACAAACATATAGACAAATATGCAGAGCACTGGAACACAGTATATAGTAAGTGCTCAACAATACCTTAAAAATAAAAGGAGCTTCCACTTTAAATCAGGATGCTTATTTTCCACAGTAATAATAATAATAATAGCATTTATTAAGCACTTAGTATATGCAAAGCACTGTTCTAAGCGCTAGGGAGGTTACAAGCAGCGTGGCTCAGTGGAAAAGAGCCCGGGCTTTGGAGTCAGAGGTCATGGGTTCAAATCCCGGCTCCACCAATTGTCAGCTGGGTGACTTTGGGCAAGTCACTTCACTTCTCTAGGCCTCAGTTCCCTCATCTGGAAAACGGGGATTAAGACTGTGAACCCCCTGTGGGACAACTGATCACCTTGTAACCTTCCTAACGCTTAGAACAGTGCTCTGAACATAGTAAGCGCTTAACAAATACCATCATCATTATTATTATTATGTTTATTTTCCACAGTAGTAATAATAATAATATTCATTCATTCATTCAATCGTATTTATTGAGTGCTTACTGTGTGCAGAGCACTGTACTAAGCGCTTGGGAAGTACAAGTTGGCAACATATAGAGATGGTCCCTATCCAACAACAGGCTCACAGTCTAGAAGGGGGAGACAGAAAACGGAACAAAACATGTAGACAGGTGTCAAAACCATCAGAATAAATAGAATTATAGTTACGTGTGCATCATTAACAAAATATAGTAAATATGTATAAGTAAAAGAGAGTAATAAATCCGTACAAATATATACAAGTGCTGTGGGGAGGGGAAGGAGGTACGGTGTGGGGGATGGGGAGGAGGAGAGGAAAAAGGGGGCTCAGTGTGGGAAGGCCTCTTGGAGGAGGTGAGCTCTCAGTAGGGCTTTGAAGGGAGGAAGAGGGCTAGTTTAATAAATAATAGCATTTATTAAGCGCTTACTATGTGCAAAGTACTGTTCTAAGCGCTAGGGAGGTTACAAGGGGATCAGGTTGTCCCCCGGGGGGGCTCACAGTCTTCATCCCCATTTTACAGATGAGGTCACTAGGAGGTTCCAAGGTGATCAGGTTGTCCCCCGGGGGGGCTCACAGTCTTTATCCCCATTTTGCAGATGAGGTCACTGAGGCCCAGAGAAGTATTAGCCTGTACTGGACACACAGGGACTGTGTCCAACCTGATAAGCTTGTATCTGCCCCAGCGCTCAGTACAGTGCCTGGCACATAGTTCCCTCATCTGGAAAATGGGAATGAAGACTGGGAGCCCCCCGTGGGACAACCTGATCACCTTGCAACCTTCCCAGCGCTTAGAACAGTGCTTTGCACATAGTAAGCGCTTAATAAATGCCATCATCACATAGCAAGCGCTTACCAAATACTATTAAAAAGAGGGAGGGAGTGACGGGCACCCCAAAGTGGCCCGTGGCCCCGACCCTCCCAGGGCGGCTCTGTGCCCGCCGGGGGCCCGCGCGCCGTCAGGAATTACTCACTCATGTATCGGAAGGTCTCCTGGGCCAGGAGCGGGGAGATGGGGGCGGCGGGGGGCGGCGGGGAGCCCGGGGGGCCCTCGAACCCGGACCCCGGGGCCCGGCTCCAGTCCCGGTGCTGGTAGAGATACAGGGCGTCGGCCCGCAGCCTGTACTGGGGCAGCTGGTCCTCCAGCAGGCTCACCAGCTCCACTTCGGGCAGGTCTTCCTCCGGGCCCGCGCCTGCCAAAGCAATCCATCCATCAATCAATCAATCGTATTTATTGAGCGCTCACTGTGTGCAGAGCACTGGACTGAGCGCTTGGGAAGTCCAAGTTGGCAACATCTAGAGACGGTCCCGACCCAACAGTGGGCTCCCCGTACCTCGTTCTCGCCTGTCCCGCCGTCGACCCCCGGCCCACGTCATCCCCCGGGCCTGGAATGACCCCAATCCCTGTGCCCATCTGCCAAGCTCGCTCTCTTCCTCCCTTCAAGGCCCTACTGAGAGCTCACCTCCTCCAGGAGGCCTTCCCAGACTGAGCCCCTTCCTTCCTCTCCCCCTCATCCCCCTCTCCACCCCCCCATCTTACCTCCTTCCCTTCCCCACAGCACCTGTATATATGTATATATATTTGTACAGATTTATTACTCTATTTTACTTGTACATATCTATTCTATTTATTTTATTTTGTTAGTACGTTTCGTTTTGTTCTCTGTCTCCCCCTTTTAGACTGTGAGCCCACTGCTGGGTAGGGACTGTCTCTATATGTTGCCAACTTGCACTTCCCAAGCGCTTAGTACAGTGCTCTGCACACAGTAAGCGCTCAATAAATACGATTGATGATGATGATGATGATCTAGAAGACAAGAGGAGGGGTTAGAAAGGGGGGCGCGGACGGGTCGATCCGTCCCACTGACCGAGCGCTCGGGAGGGCCCGACACCCCGGAGTTGGCCGACGCGCTCCCGGGCCCCGCGCGGGGCAGTGGGGCTCAGTGGAAAGAGCCCGGGCTTGGGAGTCAGAGGTCAGGGGTTCTAATCCCGGCTCCGCCGCTTGTCTGCTGTGTGACTTTGGGCAAGTCACTTCACCTCTCTGGGCCTCAGTTACCTACCTATAAAAGGGGGATAATAATAATGATGATGATGGCATTTATTAAGCGCTTACTATGTGCAAAGCATTGTCCTAAGCGCTGGGGAGGTTACAAGGTGATCAGGTTGTCCCACAGAGGGCTCACAGTCTTCATCCCCATTTTCCAGATGAGGGAACTGAGGCCCAGAGAAGTGAAGTGACTTGCCCAAAGTCACCCAGCTGACAACTGGCGGAGCCGGGATTTGAACCCATGACCTCCGACTCCAAAGCCCGGGTTCTTTCCACTGAGCCAAGCTGCTTGCACTTACTCTCTGCAAGACACTGTACTAAGCACCGGGGTAGACACACGATAATAGGGTTGGACAAAGTCCCTCTCCTCCCTGAGGCTCACAGACTTAATCCCCATTTTACAGAGAAGCAGCGTGGCTCGGTGGAAAGAGCCCGGGCTTTGGAGTCCGAGGTCACGGGTTCAAATCCCGGCTCCGCCAACTCAGCTGTGTGACAAGTCACTTCACTTCTCTGGGCCTCAGTTCCCTCATCTGTAAAAGGGGGATGAAGACTGCGAGCCCCCCGTGTGATAACCTGATCACGTTGTAACTTCCCCAGCGCATAGAACAGTTCTTTGCATATAGTAAGTGCTTAATAAATGCCATTATTATTATTGTTATTATTATTATTATTATTATTATAAGGGCTGGATTTTTTTAACCCCTGACCTGTCTGTGACTACTGTGGCTGCTTCTACAAAGAAATAATCCCAGCTCCCCCACTTGCCTGCTCTGTCACCTTGGCAAGTCACTTCACTTCCCTGGGCTTCGTCTACCTCCTGAGCCCCACATAATAATAATGTTGGTATTTGTTAAGCGCTTATTATGTGCAGAGCACTGTTCTAAGCGCTGGGGGGAACACAAGGAGATGAGGTTGTCCCCCGTGGGGCTCCCAGTCTTCATCCCCATTTTACAGATGAGGGAACTGAGGCCCAGAGAAGTGAAGTGACTCGCCCAAGGTCACACAGCAGACATGTGGGGGAGGCGGGACTCGAACCCATGACCTCTGACTCCCAAGCCCGCCCTCTTTCCACTGAGCCACGCTGCTTCTCTACATGGGACATGGACTATGGTCAACCTGATTAGCTTCCATCAACCCCAGTGTTTATACGTGAGCCCACTGTTGGGTAGGGACCGGCTCTATATGTTGCCAACTTGTACTTCCCAAGCGCTCAGTACAGTGCTCTGCACACAGTAAGCACTCAATAAATACGACTGAACGAATGAATGAAGTATGTACGTATTTATTACCCTATTTATTATTACTCTATCTCTATTACTCTACTATTATTACTCTATTTATTTAATGTGTACATATTTATTCTATTCATTTTATTTTGTTAATATGTTTTGTTTTGTTCTCTGTCTCCTCCTTCTAGACTGTGAGCCCGCTGTTGGGTAGGCACTGTCTCTATACGTTGCCAACTTGTACTTCCCAAGCGCTTAGTCCAGTGCTCTGCACACAGTAAGCGCTCAATACATACGACTGAATGAATGAATGAAAGAATGAATAGGGACCATCTCTATATGTCGCTGACTTGTACTTCCCAAGCGCTTAGTACCGTACCCTGCACACAGTAAGCGCTCAATAAATACGACTGAATGAATGAATAGGGACCGTCTTTATATGTCGCCGACTTGTACTTCCCAAGCACTTAGTACAGTACCCTGCACACAGTAAGCACTCAATAAATACGACTGAATGAATGAATAAAAAACAAAGTAAAAATAGGAGAGAGAGAAAAGAGGAGTTCAGTTCAGGCTTCTACCTCATCCTCCACTCAGCCACTCAGCGTGGCTGAGTGGAAAGAGCCCGTGCTTGGGAGTCAGAGGTCATGGGTTCGAATCTCGGCTCCGCCACTTGTCAGCTGTGTGACTTTGGGCAGGTCACTTCACTTCTCTGGGCCTCAGTTACCTCGTCTGAAAAACGGGGATTAAGACCATGAGCCCCACGTGGGACAACCTGATCACCTTGTATCCCCCCAGTTTTTAGAACAGTGCTTGGCACATAGTACTTCCCAAGCGCTTAGTACAGTGCTCTGCACACAGTAAGCTCTCAATAAATACGATTGAATGAATGAACAAATGCCATTATTATTATCCCACTCACTCCAAAGCTAGCCAGAGGCTTCTCATTCATTCAATCATATTTACTGAACGCTTACTGTGTGAAGAGCACTGTACTACGCACTTGGAAAGCACAACTCGGCAATCGACGGAGACAATCCCTACACAACAACGGGCTTTTCTCCTTACCAAGGCGACAGAGGGAACGTTTCTGCTCATTTTGTTGTGCTGTCCTTTCCCAGGTGCTTAGTACAGTGCTCTGCACGTAGTAAGTGCTCACTGCAAAGCACTGATTGATTGAAACCTGTCCACATGTTATATTTTGTTCTCTGTCTCCCCTTTCTAGACTGTGAGCCCACTGTTTGGTAGGGACTGTCTCTATATGTTGCCAATTTGGACTTCCCAAGCGCTTAGTCCAGTGCTCTGCACACAGTAAGTGCTCAATAAATACGATTGATTGATTGAAACAGAAACGAATCCCAATTCTCGGAGCAAAAGATCTCCTTGAGCTCGAGAGAAATCCGAAAGCCGTCCTCAAACAGCCTCCTATATAGCTGCATTGTGCCCTCCAGCCCCAGAGAGCAAGCAGTTAATCGAGGCCATCAATCAGTCAATTCTGGTCGAGAAGCAGTGTTGCCTAGTGGATAGAGCACGGGCCGAAGAGTCAGAGGACCTGGGTTCTAATCCCGGTTCCACCACACGACCTTGGGGAAGTCACTTCGCTTCTCTGTGCCTCAGTTCCCTCATTTGTAAAACGGGGATTAAGACCGTGAGCCCCATGTGGGATAATGTCCCACCTGATTAGCTTGTCTCTGCCCCAAAAAGCACTTAAAAAATGCCATTAAAATAACAAACAAAAGAAAAAAAAAAAAGGGCCCTGAACCCCAGCAGCAGAGCGGAAAGAATTTCTTTCCTGGACATCAAACCGAGAAACCCCGGGAAGGTTTAAGGTCTCGGCCTTCAGGCTGCTGATTACAGTCCCGGCAGGATTGGCACAGCGTGATTATTATTATTATCAGTAATCAATCAATCAATTGTATTTATTGAGCGCTGACTGTGTGCAGAGCACTGGACTAAGTGCTTGGGAAGTACAAGTTGGCAACATCTAGAGACAGTCCCTACCCAACAGTGGGCTCACGGTCTAAAAGGGGGAGACGGACAACAAAACCAAACATACTAACAAAATAAAAGAAATAGAATAGATATGTACAAGTAAAATAAATACATAAATAGAGAAGCAGCGTGGCTCAGTGGAAAGAGTCCGGGCTTGAGAGTCAGAGGTTATGCGTTCATTCATTCATTCAATCGCATTTATTCCTTCCTCTCCCCCTCGTCCCCCTCTCCATCCCCCCCATCTTACCTCCTTCCCTTCCCCACAGCACCTGTATATATGTATATATGTTTGTACAGATTTATTACTCCATTTATTTATTTATTTATTTTACTTGTACATATCTATTCATTTTATTTTGTTAGTACGTTTGGTTTTGTTCTCTGTCTCCCCCTTTTAGACTATGAGCCCACTGTTGGGTAGGGACTGTCTCTCTATGTTGCCAATTTGTACTTCCCAAGCGCCTAGTACAGTGCTCTGCACATAGTAAGCGCTCAATAAATACGATTGATGATGATGATGATGATTTATTGAGTGCTTACCGTGTGCAGAGCACTGTACTAAGCGCTTGGGAAGTACAAGTTGGGAACATAGAGAGACGGTCCCTACCCAACGACGGGCTCACTGTCTAGAAGAGCGGGTTCAAATCCCAGCTCTGCCAATTGTCAGCTGTGTGACTTTGGGCAAGTCACTTCAATCAATCAATCAATCAATCGTATTTATTGAGCACTTACTGTGTGCACAGCACTGTACTAAGTGCTTGGGAAGTCCAAGCTGGCAACATCTAGAGACAGTCCCTACCCAACAGTGGGCTCACAGTCTAAAAGGGGGAGACAGACAACAAAACCAAACATACTAACAAAATAAAAGAAATAGAATAGATATGTACAAGTAAAATACATGAATAGAGAAGCAGCGTGGCTCAGTGGAAAGAGCCTGGGCTTGAGAGTCAGAGGTTATGGGTTCATTCATTCATTCACTCATTCATTCATTCAATCGTATTTATTGAGCGCTTACTGTGTGCAGAGCACTGTACTAAGCGCTTGAGAAGTACAAGTTGGGAACATAGAGAGACGGTCCCTACCCAACAGTGGGCTCACAGTCTAGAAGAGCGGGTTCAAATCCCAGCTCTGCCAATTGTCAGCTGTGTGACTTTGGGCAAGTCACTTCAATCAATCAATCAATCAATCAATCAATCGTATTTATTGAGCGCTTACTGTGTGCAGAGCACTGGACTAAGCGCTTGGGAAGTCCAAGTTGGCAACATCTAGAGACAGTCCCTACCCAACAGTGGGCTCACAGTCTAAAAGGGGGAGACAGGGAACAAAACCAAACATACTAACAAAATAAAAGAAATAGAATAGATATGTACAAGTAAAATAAATGGAGAAGCAGCGTGGCTCAGTGGAAAGAGCCCGGGCTTGAGAGTCAGAGGTTATGGGTTCATTCATTCATTCATTCATTCATTCAATCGTATTTATTGAGCGCTTAGTGTGTGCAGAGCACTGTACTAAGCGCTTGAGAAGTACAAGTTGGGAACATAAAGAGACGGTCCCTACCCAACGACGGGCTCACTGTCTAGAAGAGCGGGTTCAAATCCCAGCTCAGCAAATTGTCAGCTGTGTGACTTTGGGCAAGTCACTTCAATCAATCAATCGTATTTATTGAGCGCTTACTGTGTGCAGAGCACTGTCCTAAGCGCTTGGGAAGTCCAAGCTGGCAACATATAGAGACGGTCCCTACCCAACAGTGGGCTCACAGTCTAGAAGGGGGCCGTCACTTCTCTGTGCCTCAGTTCCCTCCTCTGTAAAATGGGGATGAAGACTGGGAGCCCCCCAGTGGGACAACCTGATCACCTTGTAACCTCTCCAGCGCTTTGCACGTAGTAAGCGCTTAATAAATGCCATCACTATTATTATTATTAACAACAACTCACTGGTGACGCTCGCCAGATTGCTATTCATGAGGTTCGTTGGTCCCGGTGCCAGAGGTGAGGAAAGGGCATCTGGGAGGGCAGGTCCAGCACGAGGCTCGCTCTAGATGAGGTGGACAGCTGGGGTTTAGGCCAGTGGGCGACCAGAAGACCCCCCAGGCCACGGGCAGCCGCGGGGGGGGGGGATCCGGCCGTCCCGGGGGCCGGGCCGCGTCGCTCAGTCCCGCCCGAAGGCCCGGCTTCCAGAAAGCGCCATCGTCAACGGATCGTCACCTAGGGCGAAACAGAGGCAAGTTGAGACCCTGGTTTCCCCGGCTCCTCTGGGTGGTCAGTGGAATCGTCTTCTGCCCCGAGGAACCCAAGCCCTTCAGAAACTAATAATAATAATAATAATAATTGGCGTTTGCTAAGCGCTTACTACGTGCCAAGCACTGTTCTAAGCCCTGGGGAGGTTACAAGGTGATCAGGGTGCCCCACGGGGGGCTCACAGTCTTAATTCCCGTTTTAATCAATCAATCAATCGTATTTATTGAGCGCTTACTGTGCGCAGAGCACTGGACTAAGCGCTTGGGAAGTCCAAGTTGGCAACATAGAGAGACGGTCCCTACCCAACAGTGGGCTCACAGTCTAAAAGGGGGAGACAGAGAACAAAACCAAACCTACTAACAAAATAAAATAAATAGAATAGATATGTACAAGTAAAATAGAGTAATAAATAGGTCCAAACATATGTACATATATACAGGTACAGTTACAGTTACAGATGCGGTAACTGAGGCCCAGAGAAGTGAAGTGACAAAGTCTCTCTTTGTGGCTGAATTGTAGCTTCCAAGCGCTTAGAACAGTGCTCTGCACATAGTAAGCGCTCAATAAATGATTGAATGAATGAATGACCTCTCTGGTATTCTCCCAAGCACACAGCATAGGACTCTGCACCCGGTGAAGCGCTCAGTAGATAATAATAATGGTTTTTAAGTGCTCACTCTAGAAGTCCCACAGCTGACAACTGGCGGAGCCGGGATCTGAACCCGTGACCTCCGACTCCAAAGCCCAGGCTCTTTCCACCGAGCCACGCTGCTTCATTTTCCCATGGCAAATGGAAGAGGAAGTCCTAAAAATATCCCCAGTTTAAGAAATTGAGTGAGGCAGGCTGAAAATTCCCGAGTCTTCATTGCTTCCGCTGGCCACGGCCCAGGGGGAGAGAAAATCGAGTTGGAGTAGACTGAGTGACACCTTTTAAGCCTTTTAATCTGTGAGCCCACTGTTGGGTAGGGACCGTCTCTAGATGTTGCCAACTTGGACTTCCCAAGCGCTTAGTACAGTGCTCTGCACACAGTAAGCGCTCAATAAAGACGATTGATTGATGGTATCTACCCCAACACTTAGAACGGGGCTTGGCACCTGTACATATCTATTCTATTTATTTTATTTTGTTAGTATGTTTGGTTTTGTTCTCTGTCTCCCCCTTTTAGACTGTGAGCCCACTGTTGGGTAGGGACTGTCTCTAGATGTTGCCAACTTGGACTTCCCAAGCGCTTAGTACAGTGCTCTGCACACAGTAAGCGCTCAATAAATTCGATTGATTGATTGATTGCTTTGCACATAGTAAGCGCTTAATAAATGCCATTATTATTGTTATTATTCTCTGGGCCTCAGTGACCTCAACTGTAAAATGGACATTAAGACTGTGAGCCCCCCCTTGGGACAACCTGATTACCTTGTATCTACCCCCAGTGCTTAGAACAGTATTCTATTTATTTTATTTTGTTAGTATGCTTGGTTTTGTTCTCTGTCTCCCCCTTTTAGACTGTGAGCCCACTGTTGGGTAGGGACTGTCTCTATATGTTGCCAATTTGTACTTCCCAAGCGCTTAGTACAGTGCTCTGCACATAGTAAGCGCTCAATAAATACGATTGTTGATGATGATGATGATGATTGATTGATTTTAGGCTCTTAAATGCATCACAAACCCAAAAGTATCCACGTGAACTGAGAAATTTCCCGACGGACGTTGACCGATACCAAGAGAAGCAGCGAGGCCTTGCGGAAAGGGTCAAGGGGTTGGAGGACCCGGGTTCCAATCCCGGCTCTGCCTCGGTTTCTTCCTCTGTAAAATGGGGACGTAATATCTCCACTGTAATAATAATAATAATAATAATTGGCATTTGTTCAGCGCTTACTAGGTGCAAAGCACTGTTCTAAGTGCTGGGGAGGTTACAAGGTGATCAGGTTGTCCCACGGGGGGCTCACAGTCTTCATCCCCATTTTACAGACAAAGGAACTGAGGCACAGAGAAGTTAAGTGACTTGCCCAAACTCACACAGCAGACACGTGGCGGAGCTGGAATTTGAACCCATGACCTCTGACTCCAAAGCCCGGGCTCTTTTCCACTGAGCCACGCTGCTTCTCTAATGGCATTTGATAGACACTTGGTAGGTGCCAGGCACTGTAGTAAGCGTTGGGATAGGCACAAGATAATCGGGTTGGACACAGTCCCTGGCTCAGACGGGGCCCAGACTCTTAGTCCCCATTTCACAGATAAGGGAACTGAGGCCCAGAGAAGTAAATAATAATAATAATGATGGCATTTATTAAGCGATTGCTATGTGCAGAGCACTGTTCTAAGCGCTGGGGAGGTTACAAGTAAAGCGACTTGCCCGTGGTCAAAACAGCAGACAAGCGGCGGAGCCAGAAATCGAAGCCAGGTCCTTCTGCTGTCCGGGCCCGGGGTCTACCCACTGTTGGGTAGGGCCCGTCTCTATATGTTGCCAACTTGTAATTCCCAAGCGCTTAGTACAGTGCTCTGCACACAGTAAGCGCTCAGTAAATACGACTGATTAGACTGAGCCCCTTCCTTCCTCTCCCCCTTGTCCCCCCATCCATCCCCCCCATCTTACCTCCTTCCCTTCCCCACAGCACCTGTGTATATGTAGATATGTTTGTACAGATTTATTACTCTACCCATCCGCCAAGCTCGCTCTCTTCCTCCCTTCAAGGCCCTACTGAGAGCTCACCTCCTCCAGGAGGCCTTCCCAGACTGAGCCCCTTCCTTCCTCTCCCCCTCATCCCCCTCT
The DNA here is from genome assembly GCF_015852505.1 of Tachyglossus aculeatus. Classification (NCBI taxonomy): domain Eukaryota; kingdom Metazoa; phylum Chordata; class Mammalia; order Monotremata; family Tachyglossidae; genus Tachyglossus; species Tachyglossus aculeatus. The sequence continues at coordinate 6,567,646 of NC_052072.1, forward strand.
CCATCCCCCCCATCTTACCTCCTTCCCTTCCCCACAGCACCTGGATATATCTTTGTACATATTTATTACTCTATTTATTTATTTATTTATTTTACTTGTACATATCTATTCTATTTATTTTATTTTGTTAGTATGTTTGGTTCTGTTCTCTGTCTCCCCCTTTTAGACTGTGAGCCCACTGTTGGGTAGGGACTGTCTCTAGATGTTGCCAACTTGGACTTCCCAAGCGCTTAGTACAGTGCTCTGCACACAGTAAGCGCTCAATAAATGCGATTGATTGATTGATCAATAGACCACCCCGCTTCTCCTGCCCAAGTTGGGACCAGCTTAGTACAGTGCTTAAGCGCTTAGTACAGTGCTCTGCACACAGTAAGCGCTCAATAAATACGATTGATTGATTGATTGATAGACCACCCCACTTCTCCTGCCCAAGTTGGGACCAGCTTAGTACAGTGCTTAAGCGCTTAGTACAGTGCTCTGCACAAAGTAAGCGCTCAATAAATACAATTGATTGATTGATTGACCACACATCCTCTAGGAATTTGAAACAGCAGCATTTACTGCCAGAAGAGCTCTTTGCCTCCTGCTTTATACAGTATTAGGTTCATTACAGTCTTATCCCAAAACCCAACAACACACACACACACACACACACACACACACACACACACACACGGCGGAAAAGTTAGGATTTTCAAAGAAATAAGTTGGGTTTCCGTGAACATTGGTGCCCAAGAGTCCCTTGGGGGAAGCTGACGGTGGAACTCGGGTGAGTAGCATTTCATTCGGGGAGGCTGCGGTTGTTTACCATTCATTCAATCGTATTTATTGAGCGCTTACTGTGTGCAGAGCACTGTACTAAGCGCTTGGGAAGTCCAAGTTGCCAACATCTAGAGACGGTCCCTACCCAACAGCGGGCTCTCAGTCGACAAGCAGCTGAACAAGGGGGACTGTTTTCTCCTCTCCTTCTTGGGTCACATCTGCACGGTTATCTGCCAACTTGGACTTCCCAAGCGCTTAGTCCAGTGCTCTGCACACAGTGAGCGCTCAATAAATACGACTGATTGATTGATATTATCAGTGGCGTTCGCAGATGTGGATGGGCACCCTTCCACTCGTCTCTCTGGAAGGGAGGACTTTCAACGAGAGAGGTGTTCTTTCAATCAATCGTATTTATTGAGTGCTTACTGTGTGCAGAGCACTGTACTAAGCGCTTGGGAAGTACAAGTTGGCAGCATATAGCGATGGTCCCTACCCAACAGTGGGCTCACAGTCTAAAAGACTTTCGCACAGGCCCATTTCACAAGCATTCGGCAGAATGGCTAACGACAAAAAGGCAAATTCAGCCACTTCGAGGGAGCGTAGAACCGCATCACTGTCACCTCGCTATCCTTTAAAATGAACCGCCCCCATTTTCCCTATCCTTCCGCTCTCTGAATGCCGAGTACATTTTCTCCAGCCAACAAGCTTCCCTTTGTTTCGGCCGTCATCGGAGCCGGAATGGGAATGACGCCCCTCCAGTGCCGCCCTGCTCCCGGCTAAAAGTGACATCGGATCCTGGAGGTTGCCGGAGCGTGAAGTGGCTGGCCAGATGGATAGTCTCTGTTTTGGGGAGAGGGAGAGAGGGGGAGAGAGGGAGAGGAGGAGAGGAAAGAAGGAGAAAAGGAGGGAGGGAGGGGGAGAGAGAGAGGAAGGGAAAGAAAAAGGGAGAGAAAGAGAGGGAGGGATGGAGGGAGGAAAGAAAGGGAGAGAGAGGGAGGAAAGAAAGAAAGGGGGAGAGAAAGGAGAAGGATGGAGGAAAGAGAGAAAGGGAGCGAGAGGGAGCGGGAGAGAGAAAGGAAAGGAAAGAAAGAGAGGGAGGGATGGAGGGAGGAAAGAAAGGGAGACGGAGGAAAGAAAGAAAGGGGGAGAGAAAGGAGAAGGATGGAGGAAAGAGAGAAAGGGAGAGAGAGGGGGGGAGAGAGAGAAAGGAAGGGAAAGAAAGAGAGGGAGGGATGGAGGGAGGAAAGAAAGGGAGAGAGATGGAGGAAAGAAAGAAAGGGGGAGAGAAAGGAGAAGGATGGAGGAAAGAGAGAAAGGGAGGGGGGGAGAGAGAGAAAGGAAGGGAAAGAAAGAGAGGGAGGGATGGAGGGAGGAAAGAAAGGGAGAGAGACAGAGGAAAGAAAGGGAGGGGGAGAGAAAGGAGAAGGATGGAGGAAAGAGAGAAAGGGAGAGAGAGGGAGGGGGAGAAAGAAAGGAAGGGAAAGAAAGAGAGGGAGGGATGGAGGGAGGAAAGAAAGGGAGAGAGACGGAGGAAAGAAAGAAAGGGGGAAAGAAAGGAGAAGGATGGAGGAAAGAGAGAAAGGGAGAGAGAGGGAGGGGGAGAGAGAAAGGAAGCGAAAGAAAGAGAGGGAGGGATGGAGGGAGGAAAGAAAGGGAGAGAGACGGAGGAAAGAAAGAAGGGGAGAGAAAGGAGAAGGATGGAGGAAAGAGAGAAAGGGAGAGAGAGGGAGGAAAAGAGAGAAAGTAAGAAGGAAGAAGAAGGAGGGTAAGAGAGGGAGAGGGAGAGAGATTTTCCACAAGACACAATTTTGGCAAACACTGAATTGTGGAGGGATGGTCAAAAGTTACTTATTTACCCTTTCCCTGTGTGATACAAAGAACTCAAAGCATGTCTGAAGTACTAACTGGCCATATCTCCCTCTTGTGAAGTGGAATAGAGCAACTGCACAGTGCTTTGCACACACTAAGTGCTTTCCAGATGAGGGAACTGAGGCCCGAGAAGTAACTTTCTTTTTTTTTTGGAAGTCCAAGTTGGCAACATATATAGACGGTCCCTACCCAACAGCGGGCTCACAGTCTAAAAGGGGATGATGATGGTAACTGTGGTATTTAAGCACTTCCTACGTGTCACGAACTGTACTAAGCATTGGTGTGGACACGGTCCCTGTCCCCCATGGGGCTCCTGGTCTCCATCCCCATTTTCCAGATCATCATTATCATCATCATCAATCGTATTTATTGAGCGCTTACTATGTGCAGAGCACTGTACTAAGCACTTGGGAAGTACAAATTGGCAACATATAGAGACAGTCTCTACCCAACAGTGGGCTCACAGTCTAAAAGGGGGAGACAGAGAACAAAACCAAACATACTGAGGCCCGGAGAAGTAACTTTTTTTTTTTTGGATCAATCAATCAATCGCATTTATTGAGCGCTTACTGTGAGCCCACTGTTGGGTAGGGACTGTCTCTATATGTTGCCAACTTGGACTTCCCAAGAGCTTAGTCCAGTGCTCTGCACACAGTAAGCGCTCAATAAATACGACTGACTGATTGATTGATCCCCCCCCCCGCCAAAAAAAAAACAAGTTACTTCTCCGGGCCCCAGTTCCCTCATCTGGAAAATGGGGGTGGAGACCGGGAGCCCCATGGGGGACAGGGACCGTGTCCACGCCAGTGCTTAGTACAGTTCCTGGCACGTAGTTGGGCAGGGACCGTCTCTATGTGTTGCCGACTTGTACTTCCCAAGTGCTTAGTACAGCGCTCTGCACACAGTAAGTGCTCAATAAATACAATTGATTGATTTACTTTTGTTAGTATGTTTGGTTTTGTCTCCCCCTTTTAGACCGTGAGCCCACTGTTGGGTAGGGACTGTCTCTATATGTTGCCAATTTGTACTTCCCAAGCACTTAGTACAGTGCTCTGCACACAGTAAGCGCTCAATAAATACGATTGATGATGATGATGATTAACAAATGCCATTATTATTATTATTATTATTATTATTATTATTATTATTATTATTATTATTAGTTCCGGATTTCTTCACTCGGCTTAAGTAACCGGTATCCCCTTGAGGAAAGCCGATTCCAGAAAATTTCTGGCCATTCCATGAAGAACAATGGGAACCAACAGCCTGGTAAGGAACTGAGGGTCTCAAAAGAACTCGCTGGGTACTCAAAATACTTCAAATTCTGGGTCCGCATTAGAGGAGCTACATTTGGATGACCCCAAATCTAACGGAGACTCCCCAAATGCTGATCAAAACATTTCAACTTTCACACTGCAAGGGAGGCCATTTCTCCGGCAAGAGATCATCAGATTTTAATTCTCTCTCCGGGTCTCAAGTCAGTCAATCAATCCATCGTATCTATTGAGCACTTCCTCCATGCAGAACACTGTACTAAGCACTTGGGAGAGTACACCGTAGATAATAACATCCCAACTCTTCCACCTGGGACAGCTGATAAGTCATTCAACTTTGAATTGGTTCTGGATGAGGCTGGGCACGATTTTTGTGTGTTTCTCACAGAAATTAATATACCTGTCGTGAAAGGGATGGACGGTTCTCTAGGGAGCAGAGTTGAGGATGTGTCTTGCGGGTCTCATTTGAGACGTGCCTTAAATGCAGATTGTGGGACCTCTTTACACAGTAAGCGCTCAATAAATACGACAATGAATGAATGGGAACGCTGCATTTCAAAAATAGAAATAGGCGGGGGAAGAATTAGGTTCTCAGCCTATACATATAAGTTGGATTACCTAAAGAGTCCCTGGGGATTTCAATTCTTTGGGGTGGTTGATGATTTCACCGACTTATCCCCTCTGGGCACCTGATATTCATTCATTCATTCCATCATATTTATTGAGCGCTTACTGTGAGCAGAGCACTGTACTAAGCGCTTGAAAAGGACAATTTGGCAACAGAGACAATCCCTTCCCCAACAACGGGCTCACAGACTAGGGGTGGGGGAGACAACAAACAAAACTAATTAATGGAGATACATTAATGGAGATAAAATAATGGAGACACACTGCGGTTTATGGGCTAGAGCCTGGGCGTGGGAGTCAGAAGGATCTGGGTTCTGATCCTG